>NW_027513499.1:1349777-1687222 GCF_048772815.1 Callospermophilus lateralis | reverse complement strand
TGTGCTTAATAAATAAGAAGCCTTGAGCTCATCTGTTATTTGCTATTTGTATTTATTTTCATAAAGTGGCCTATAATCTTTTCCCCAGTGCTGTCAAACTTAAGTTATTAAAACTACTACATTAATACTGTTTTTACTATTGTAGAACATACAATTACTTGATATTTTAATTACTGTCTTTCCTGTCACTGTTTTATGGATTCTGATTGAAACTTTTTATTATTTTTCATGTAATCATCCTTTGTCTCTTATCTATTCAGAAAGTACATCTGCTAGATTTGAAGAGAAGATTTCAGCGATTGAAGCCAGAACCTTAACATGCTAGGCAAGTGCTCTACTACTGAGCCACATACCCAGCCCTCTCTCTTCCTTATCAAGTTCATTAAACTAGATAAATGTCTGCCAACTCAAACATAATTCCAGATATCTTTGTCCATCTATTAGATGTAAACTGTATTTGTTTTTGCAAGAAACTTTTGAATAAAGCTTTAATTTCCTAAAATAAAACCAATACTATAAACCTTATTATTTTAAGTGAGTTTACTTTTTTTTTAAATAAAAATAACACTTTCTACTGTAATTTTTTTTTCTAAAGCCACTTTTGCCATTTTCACAGACCAAATACCTAACATAAATCGTACTGAAATATACTAATAAGAGGCAATGATAACATCTATCTTCTGCACTCTTACAAAGCACTTTCATGTACCTATATTATGATTATGAATCTTTTATGTTCTTCACAATAGTGATACAAAGTAGAAATCAAATTCCAAAATAGTCAACTAAACATCTAGTCACTTTAAAGCTTATTTTGCCATTTAATAATGGTTAATTATTTAACCTTGTCACACTTTCATTTCCCTATTAGTAAAAATGGAATAATGCTCCCAAATTCACAATGTTACTGCAAAAATTAAACTAATTACTATAATGTATACAAAAGGATCTAGCACAGTTTGTTATTCAAAACATCTGTTTATATCCTACCTATGGGTTTGGGTCACAATCCTGAAAACACAATCTGGAATGACATAATCCTAAATGCTGAGGTCCTGAAAGACCAAAACTCCAAAAACTATAATTCTGGAAAAAAACTGTTTAAAATTTTCTTAAAAGGGCAATTACATTTTCATAATGGAATTCAAGAAACACAAAACATGTCAGATTACTTCATTTTACAAATTATAATAGGCAATAATATATATTTTTGCAAGCACACTCAAATATACTACCAACAACTGCACAGATAATGAGGTATGAGCATACAAACTACTCAAAGAGGTTAACAAGCTAAATATACAAATGCATATCACTATAACTAGTAATTCTGTGTACCCAGCATTAGAACAATGGATCTATGAAATACAAGGATGAATAATCTAAGTTTCTTCATGAACTCAATCAAGACCTACAAGGGGTCATGACCTAAACAGTAAAGATACTGATAGATTTATTCTTTCATAAACACAGATGTACAAAAAAGAACACTTCTTCATTTACCAAAGAATTTTTTACATTTTTACATGTTCCACACTCTCATACAGTCAATGTTGTGAAAATACACTTGCACAGTTAAATCTGCAAATAATGCATACAACAAATTAGAACTCAAAGAATTCTTTACACAATTTATACCTCCAGTATTACAACTGATACTAGATGAAATACCCACTATAGCAAATAATTTAAAAATGCATTTATTTAAAAAAAAACTAAAAAGAAAATCTGACATAGGAAAAAACATATCACAAGAATAGAGAATTGCCAACTGCAAGAGAAGTCTATAAGATCTGACAATCTTTAGTTATATTTTAAAGTCTTACATCATAATAAATAGCTTCTTTTATCCTTTTAGGGCACATGGTGTTCCTCAAAAAATCCACTCATGTTCATTTTCTAACTAGTACTGCTCTGATTAAAAAATTCTTCTACAATTCATTTACACATGAAAGGAAGTCCCTATTAAATTGTCCCATTTAGTGTGCTATGCTTCTGGATCTTCTTATTCTAGTCCACTCAAGAATCTCTCACTAATCTCCATTGGAAATACCCTCACAGACACACACAAAATGTTTTACTGGGTTTCTAATATGTGCTGCAATAAACATAGGTATGCAGGTATCCTTCAGGTATACACCCAGGAGTAGTACAGTTGGATCACATGATATTTCTATTTTTAGATTTTGAGGAAACTCCTCACTGATTACCACGGTGGCTGTATTAGTTTACACTACTATCAACTGTGTATAAGGGTTCCTCTTCTCACAGGTCCGTACCAGCATTTATTTTTTGTTTTTGTGTTTGTACTGGGGATTGAACACAGGGGCCCTTTACCATTGAGCTACATCCCCTATTCTTTTTATTAATTTCGAGACAAGGACTCAGTAAGTTGCTGAGGCTGGCATCAAATTTGTGATCCTTCTGACTCAGCCTCTCAAGTCACTGAGATTACAGGCATATGATGCACTGTCCAGCTATTTTTTATATTCTTGATGCTACCCATTCTGACTGGGGTAACATGGAATCTTTTTTTTTTTTTTTTAGTTCTAGATAGATGCAATATCTTTATCTATTTATTTTGTGTATTTTTTTAAGTCCTTTGGGATAACTCACAGAGCTTGATAGATTTATGACAAAACTGTTACAAAAATAGGAAATTCAAAAATCCTAGGAAGTTAAAAATAAAAAGAAAATTAAGAGTGATGAAAGCAAATACATACTAGATTTTAAAATATGCTAGAATAGCCCCTTCCCTAAAACTTACCAAAAACAAACATTAAATTTAAAAAAAAACCCACAACATCAAGAGAGAATTTTAAAAAAGACAAATGTCAAGTGATAAATACCTATTTATGGAAGGTCGAAAACAAATTCAGAAAAAGTCATTAAACTGGGCTTGGAGGCTTAGTTTACCAGAAAGGCTAAAATAGAGTTGCAAGTTCAAGCGTTGTGAGACACATCTAAAAATAAAATGTAAAAAAGGTTGGGCATGTAGCTCAGTGGGAGAGCTGACCTGGCTTTTAATTTCCAGAAATACCAAAGAAAAAAATTAAATATTTATTTCTTTAGTTTTTAGGTAGACACAGTATCTTCATTTCACATTTATGTGGTGCTGAGAACTGAACCCAGTGCCTCACACACTCTAGGCGAGCGCGCTACCAATTGAGACACATCCTCAGCCCCAGAAAAATTTTTTAAAAAGTCACTAACTCAGCAGTTCAGAAACCCAAGGGAGTTCCTAAAACAAGCTAGTATATTTTCTCCAAAGTGCCTTAAAAGCTTAGAAGTTAGAAATATGAAATGTGTAGATGAATCGTGTATTTACAAGACTTAAAATTTGTAAATGAAAGGAGGCAAAGTAGTCTGATTCCAAGGAACCTACCTCTCTACTCCTTGAAGTTAAAGGGCTATTAATTCTCCCTCTACGAGACATCAGACTTTGGTCTGTGAAGAAACTGAAAGGAAGAAGCTCCAACTTAACAGAGTCAGTTATGCTATAGGACAAGAATGAGGCACCTCACCAAGAAATAAATAAATAAAAGGTTTTTGAGGGGGAGACCTAGAACCTTCTATCCACATAGGTTCAAATAATACCCATTATCTAAACTTCTTCTCCCAAGGAAAGTAGTTGGAAAATAATTTTTCTGGAAAAGTGAATAAGTACAAAGAGGAGGCACTTAAACATGACTGACATCAAGGGCTCTCCCTGCAAAAAAGACAATTCCCCTAAATCACACTGTCCAAGAGTGAAGGCTTGAACATCCTTTAGGGAAGACTCCATGGCAATCCAGCAAAACTACAATTAGAGAGCTTTGTGTAACATTCTTAGTGTCATGCTTTTAAAAAACTGTTCACTTATTGAACCCCTTAGACACTTGAGAAAAGGTTTTATCCAATAAGAGAGGCAAAAACAAAGACAACAAAACACCCTCAACAGAAAACACAGACACAGAACAAAACTTCAAAAGAGCTCTGATACCCTTAAAGAAAAAATAACTAACATGACCGAGTGCTTTCTGTGTACCAGGGACTTTTTTTAAGTAATGTACTGGTATTACTGCTCTTAATTTTCATACAGCTCTTAAAGAATGTCTATTGTTATCTTCATTACTTTAATTAGAGATAATATCATATACACAAAGCAAAAGGATGTGAAGAACTGTTTAAAGATCAAAACATTGAAATTGAAATGATGACAGTCAAAACAGGAGGAAAAAAACAAATAAAGATAAAATGAAGGATTCTCCTGAAAAATAGAACAAAAGGCAAAGAAAATGGAAAACAAATGTCAAATATTAAAATAAATAAATAAGCCTAATATTCAATTATAATCATTCCAGAAGAGGAGACCAGGGAAAATCAAAGAGTGGGATATCAAAGAAATAATGTGTAAAATAATTCATAGAACTGATGGACAGCCAGGATGGCAATTATCAAGAACACAAGTAATAACAAATGTTGGCAGGAATGTGGAGAGAAAGGTATACTAATATATTACTGGTTGGACTGCAAATTGGTGCATGGAGATTTCTCAGAAAACTTGGAATTGAACCACCATTTGACCCAGTAATCCCACTCCTCGGCATATACCCAAAGAATTTAAAATGCTATAGTGATGTGGCCACATCAATGGTTATAGCAGCTCAACTCACAATAGCTATGCTATGGAACCGACCTATGTGCCTTTAACAGATGAATGGATAAAGAAATTGTGGAATTAATATACAGTTATTCAACCATAAAGAAGTATGAAATTATGGCATTTGTCGGTACATGGATGGAACTGAAGACTATCATGCTAAGTGAAATGAGCCAATCCCTAAAAACCAAAGGCTGAATGTTCTCTGCTCTATGGGTGCTCACACACAATAGGGGGTGGGGGAAACAACAGAAGGTCATTGGATTAGGCAAAGGGGATTAAAAGGAAGGGAGGGGAATAGAATAAAATGAATTGGACATACTGTATACAACCATAAGAATGGGAAGTTATATTTCATATATGTAAAATAAGTCAAAATACATTTTACTGTCATATATAACTAAAAAGAAAATAAATTTTAAAAAAAGAACTGAAAGAAAAAAAATACCAGTATATAACACAATAAGTGAAAATTTTTAAATATATATTATCATGAAATGTTAGATCAGAGATAAAAAGCTTCTAAAAGAGGAAAAATAAGACAAATATATAAAGTCAAGAATCAGAATAATGTTGAAACTACCAAAAAAATTCAAGCAATGTATGCAGTTGATCTTCAACCTGAAATTCCATTAACTAATCATTTTCATATAGATTTCCAAATCTTATGCAGGTCAATGATGTAGCTTAAAAAGTGAAAAACAATCTCATCTCCTATCTGTTGATACATTGATGATGACAGGTCATATCCTGTGAAGATGTTCTGTGATAAAGCACCTTCAAATGCCTGAGTCTAGTCCACTACTATTTCCAAATACCTTCAAATAGTAAATTTAAGATAGGAATTTGTGTCTTGCTGTTCTGAAGGCTGGGAACTTCAAGATCAAGGCTGGTTTTGTATCTGGTGGGCTTCCCAAATCCCTTTGATAGTGTCCTATTTTAGCATCTTCACATTGGGAAGGGTAAGTGACATGTCACCAGAGGATAAAATATGAAGGGCAAAAGAAACTAAAGATACCCTTTAGTCTTTTCATCAACGCACTAGTTCCACTTATGAAAGCAGAACTCTCATAACCTAATCACTCCTAAACCCCTATCACAGAATACTATTGTACTACAGAATTGAGCTTCAATAGAAATATACAAACCAGAGCACAAAATTCTTTGTCAAATCTGTCAACTGGCAGTATTTGAAACCGTTTTTAGATGATGATGAACTTCAAAAATTTAATTCTTTGTTGTAAGGATCTGGGAATAAATAACAAATAAAGTAAATTTTATATTTATAATTATAAACCAAAGCCTGTGATTGTGATATTGTGTGGGCTTCTCTACTGACAGAGCATCACTGATAACTTCCACCAATAAAGCATATTTTTTTATATAGATTCTAGAAAATCTTGCATCTTCCCAACAGGTTGATATTTTTGCAGATAACACAGATTTTTAAATATAAAATTTTAAAATATAATTATTACTTACGAGTACAAGTGATTATTAAAAATAAATGCTTTTGTAGAAAATGTCATAAAACCTCATTTGCAGGTAAAAATAATAATAATAATAAAACCTTTTCCATGTAGAAATTCAGAAATTTTCAACAGATTTGCTTTCTACAGGATTTCCTATGGAAAATAAAATGCATGAGTACATGTAAGAAGACAATAAGTCACATTTTGTGAGTTCATTCAATAGAAATATTTTCTGCAGAAACTAGCTAACTTAGCAGATGTTTGTCATTATATGTAAAAACTAGAGAGACTCTGGAGAAAATATTTTTGTTTCAATTAATGAGGATTTTGGATTTTAAAAGCGAATATATGAAAAACTATAAAAGGAAATCCAGTAAATTTCCTCTTGCTGCTTATATTAGGGGGTTGGTGGAGATCACCAAATATTATATCTTATTTGGTGACAACTAGCTCTTTCTCTTCCATTAACCAAAAATGTTACTAGACAGAAATTCCTTTGTATCTTTTGTTTAGCTTCAAAACTTGACTTTAACTAAAGATGAAAATTTTTGCAAGGGGAATAGGTAAATTAGTTCCTTCTAGTCCCTTACATTTTAATGGCAATAGTTTCTTAAGAATGTTATGCTTTCCTATTTTCTAATGCACTGAATAATTTTTAATTGGAGTCTGCATATTTTGTGTAGCATTGAGTAGAGAATCTGGAGTCCATTATTATCCTTGAACATGCCAATTTTTTGTTATATTATAGTAAATAATTGATTTGATAATTTATTCAAATAACAAACTTTTGTTGTTGTTGTTATTGTTTTTCCCTGTAGTAGTTGGCAGCTAAAATTCATAACATAGTCATTCAATCTTAGCTGGCCTTTGTTAAGTTGGCCCTGGGTTCTTATAGTTCAAGTGTTTTCCATATATGTGGATGGAATTTATATACAAAATTAGTGGCTCCTGTTTTCTAGTGCTCTCCTTTCTAGGATTTTTCCCTTTTAGCCATGTGGCTATGATTGCACAAATACCATCTTCTGATTTTATGAAAAAAAAATGAGACTCTGAGTTTTCCTAATGAAGTTTTAACCTCATTGTAAGATGTAACTGAATTATTCTCAGGCCAAGAGTGACTGAAATGAGAAAAATCACTCTTTATTCTGTGGTTTTCCTGTTTCCATGTGTTAACCCCCATGTAACATCTGCCATTTTTCACACTGTGGAGATCACCAAATATTATATCTGTAGTGCTCTTAGGTATATTATTTAACATACTTTATTTTCAGAAAAAAACATTTTTAATACCAGAAATTGAACCGAGGGGTGCTTAACTGGTGAGCCACATCCCAAAACAATTTATTTTATTTTATTTTTTATTTTTTATTTTGAGAAAGGATCTTACTAGGTTGGTCAGTGCCTCAGTAAGTTGCTTAGTATGGCCTTGAACTTGCAATCCTCTTGCCTCAGCTTCCTGAGATGTGAGAATTACAGGTGTGTACCACCATGCTCCACTAAAAATATATTTCTTTATTCAATCTGAAATCACTGAAATGGGGAGAAAAAATAACACTATTTTACATATCATATATCTTAAAACATACTTAGAAGAATATTTTACAGTAGAAATTAGTTACAATATACTTAGCCATGTATAGATAAAGTACTAGACAGGACTTTTTTCTTTTTCTTTTTTTAATGAAAAAAAAAACAGGGGAAATTTGAAGCCTAATGTTTAATCTTTTTTCAGTAATGACTTGTATAGAATAGATATATTTCAGGGAATAGTGAATCAAACATGAAAATAAGATGATAAAATGGCAAATACAAATTTTGAGGAGAATATTCTCTATATTAAAAAAGAATTGAAAATTATTATTATATTTTTTGGTATACAAAAGTGCTAATTATTCTTATACATAGTATATTATAGATATAGATTTGTTTTCCATCATCCCCAGGGTTTGGTTTTAGGATTCCACTTTGATGTCAATATGTTCAGATGCTCAAGTCTTTTATATATAAAATACCTAACATTTGCAGGTAACTTATTAACATGTGCTGTTATACATTAAGATAACACAAGTAATTTTAATACCTAGTACAATGTAAATGCATGTAAATAGTTGATATACTGAAATTTTCTGGGACAATGACAAAAATAAAACTGTACATGTTCAGTATAGATGCGGTATTTTTTCTAATATTTTTGATCCATGGTTGGTTGAATCATGAGTACAGAATCCATGAATATGGTAGGATACCATGATGATTATTACTGTAGCGATTCCTTGGTATTTGACCAATTATCTGGGAATCTTTCCAGCATAGAAAATACTTAATTTTTAATGATTTGAAAATCACTAAAATAAGAGCCAAAGAGTATGATGGAACTTGGTAGCTACTAGAAAAAAACAAACAGGAAATAATTTAATAGTAGAAGAATGATTTTGTTGCCATTATAGATATTTTTATGAATGGGTGTGGTGGAAACTGGAAATCCAAATGCAACAAAATTAAATTAAACTCCTCTCTCTCACCATGCACAAAACTCAACTCAAAGTGGATCAAAGACCTAGGAATTAAACCAGAGACTCTGCATCTATTAGAAGAAAAAGAAATCTAATCCTACTAATCTTCATCATGTGGGATTAGGCCCCAATTTCCTTAATCAGAATCCAGTGGCATAAGAATTAAACCAAGAATCCATAAATGGGATGCACTCAAACTAACAAGTTTCTTCTCAGCAAAAGAAACAATCTGTAAGGTGAATAGAGAGCCTACAGAATGGGAGCAAATTTTTACCCCTCACACATCAGATAGACCACTATTCTCTAGGATATATAAAGAACTCAAAAATCCAAGTACCAAAAAAAAAAAATACAATCAATAAATGGGCCAAGGACATGAACAGACACTTCTCAAAAGAGGATATACAATCAATCAACAAATATATAAAAAAACTGTCCACCATCTCTACCAATTAGAGAAATGCAAATCAAAACTACTCTAAGATATCATCTCACTCCAGTCAGAATGGCAGCTATCATGAAGACAAACAACAATAAGTGTTGGCGAGGATGTGAGGTAAAGGCACACTCATACATTGCTGGTAGGATTGCAAATTGATGCAGCAATTTGGAAAGCAATATGGATATTCCTTGGAAAACTGGAAATGGAACCACCATTTGACCCAGCTATTCCTCTCCTCGGTCTACATCCAAAAAATTTAAAAACAGCATACTTCAGGGACACAGACACATCAATGTTTATAGCAGCACAATTCACAATAGCTAAACTGTGGAGCCAACCTAGATGCCCTTCAGTAGATGAATGGATATAAAAATGTGGCATATATACACAATGGAATATTACTCAGCAATAAAAGAGAATAAAATCATGGTATTTGAAGGTAAATTGAGTTGGAGAAGATAATGCTAAGTGAAGTTAGCCAATCCCCCCCAAACAACAAATGCCTAATGTTTTCTCTGATATAAGGAGTCTGACTCATAGTAGGGTAGGGATGGGGATTATGAGAGGAATAGAAGAACTCTAGATAGGGAAGAGGGGTGGGAAAGAAGGGAGGGGACAGGGGGTTAGCAATAATGGTGGAATGTGATGGAAATCATTATCCAAAGTACATGTATGAAGACATGAATTCATGTAAACATACTTTATATACAAACAGAGATAAAAATTTGTGCTCTATATGTATAATAAGAATTGTAATGCATTCCACTGTCATGCAGTTAAAAAATGAAATCAAGAAAGAAAGAAAGAAAGAAGGAAGGAAGGAAAGAAAGAAAGAAGGAAGGACGGAAGGAAAGAAAGAAAGAAGGAAGGAAGGAAGGAAGGAAAGAAGAAAGGAAAGAAAGAGAAAGAAAGAAAGGAAAGAAGGAAAGAAAACTGAGGACTAGTTGGTTCTTTGTTTTTTCCCAGAGTTTAGATGTGATCAATGTGGTGTTACTTTCTGTGAAAAAGAAAAAAATATATATATATATATATTGATTGGGGGAAAAAAAGAAAAGAAAAACAAACAAAAAGAATGGGCAATGTTAATTGATGTATTCTGATTTCTTCACAAAATTCTTAGATATAATATTTTCACCCTTCCCAAATATTTAATGTGTCTTTTCTTACAAGTCATGATGATAATATTGGATTGTCAATCCATAGAACATTTATGTGATGGCAATGCAACCAGAAGTTTTCAGAGGTAATGATGCAGACTCATGAGACCAAGTTTAATTGAACCATGATTGCGATATGTTGTTTCACTTTAAGAGAGTGGTAGTGGCCTGGGGTTTTGGCTCATTGGTAGAGCACTTCCTTCACACACTGTGACACACTGACTTTGATCCTCAGCACCACAAACAAATAAATAAATAAAGATATTGTGTCCATCTACAACTAAAAATATTTTAAAAAAAGAATGGTGGTAATAAAGAAATAGAGAAAGGTGGTAGTTTACTACAACACTAATAGATATTATCTTTGAATGAATTGAAAATGTTTTGAAAATAGGATTGTTTTTAAAGAATAAAATATTGAAACCAACATCATAAAAGCATTTCTTAGGTTCCTGTTGAAATAAATAGAAAATATTGTAAAATTTTCTATATTGAAGTGAATTCTCTTTCAGTGTTTGTGGATTGATATGTCAGATGGAGTAGAGCAGATTGTACTCGAGTGCAAGAACTTGATTTACTAAACTTTTCCATCCTGATTGCAATGTGTGAATAGTCATTTGAGATATATTTTTTTGCAAAATGATAGACTACTTTTTGTTTTACATGGGCAATATTTTAGATAGAAAACCCACATTACAAGAAATAAATATTCAGTCATGAGATAAATTTGAAAGTTATTAGTATTAGATGTTCGATAACATATTGTAGGTAAGGGTTAAAATGAATAGTGTATTGTGTTTTTCTGACACTTCTTTGAATAGCATGAAGAACTAATGCTTTGACTTAACTTTGACCTGAACAATAATGCAATTATAACCTTTGCAAAAATGAATTAAAACATAGTCTAACCTTTTCATCATTTGACTTTTTCTTTATCTAGAGAACATTATTCAAAAGGGAAAAGAATGATTTTGCTGTGGACTCTTTCTGAGAATTATATTTCAATTTGTCATTAAAATGAAATGTGAAGGACATAAAAAGGATGATAGACTTTATTGCATCACAATATGTAGTTTTTCAGATGCAATACTTTATATGGATTAAGAAACGAAGAGAACAATCCCTTTGGTTTTGATTTTTGGAGAAAGCTTGTTGATCTGTTGTTGAGGCAGTTTTTGCTTAATAAATGTATTTGAAATGTAGCAACATGTACATTTTATTTGTAAAATGTGAGGAAGATCTTATTTTAAAGGGAACATTCACAACTTGAGAGTTTAATTAAAAAATACCAAGTGTACAAAATTAATAAGGGACTGTGAACATTAAGTTAGTTGAAAATTACAAACCTTTAATACAAAAAATTAAATTATATGACCCTTCATTTGTTAAGCATCCTAATACTTACTGAAACGGGCCAAATTGCATTTTTATCATATGAGGTCTTCTTGATATACAGCACTTGAAACTTACCCCATTGTTCATGATCATTAATGCTTAATTTCAAAGATACATTAATATATACTTTATAAGCAGTCTAGATTTAAAATCAAGTTTGCATGCTTGATTGATTTTGTGAATTGAAAGACACTGCTTCATCAAATATATAAAACTGATAAAATATAAATGGCTCTAAGGTGAATTCTCAACTATATATTATTTGCACTTTATAGAAAAAAAAACATTTAACTTTTGTTTATTTGTTTCTAAGAGCAATTGACAGTTTAATATCACAGTTTATATTTAAGCCAAATCATGCATATTTGTCTTTTTACTTTTTTAGTAATTCAACATAAATATATATGTATTGAAGACTCACTGTGAATCAAATTCAACTGTATTTTCCTAAAATACATTAAGGATTTAATACTGTTTGGTTTCTGGGGAGACACATGAGAATAAAAGCATTTCACAAATGATAAATTATGTGATAGCACATGAGGCTTATGGAAGAAAAAATAGATCATGGAAAGAGTTTGCAATTATAGATAGGGAATGGGCTTGGTTGTAATTTTATTAAATCTGATAGAAATAAAATTTCCTTGATAATATTTAACCAAAAAAGATGAAGAGATGAGGATCTAGCTATGAGGACCCTTAGGGGAAATTGATCCAGCACAGCCTAGGTACAATTGTCACAGTGGGACTTGCAAGGAAGGTGAGGAGAAAGATTTTAGGACATGCCACTGGGGAAGGAGAAGACAGAACATGAAGAATAATTGAAGATGGCTAAGAACTAAATGGGGCTGACCTGTTTGGGATGGGGGATAAGTCATTTCCTGACATGAACATAATTTATATACAGAGATACAAAAAAATTGTGCTCTATATGTGTAATGAAGATTGTACTGCATTCCACTGTTGTTGTGTATTTAAAAAAATAATATAATCAATTGAAAAAAAAAGAATTTGGCTTATATTTGGAGTGAAATGGAGAGCTGCTTCAAAGATTTTAACAAGGAGTGAAAAGATCTAGGGTATTTAGTGAGAGTTCTTGCTACAATGTGAAAGAATCATAAAAGATGAATAAGGGTCAATTCATGGCAGATAATTATGAAACTCTTGCTATAATTCAGACACAGAATGAGGGGAAATATGGCAAATCCAAATAATTTTATCTATTGTGAGGAAATATCCTGAAGCTTCTTCATAAGAGACTATTTTATTTAAATATGGATCACATCCAATATACAAAGATCCTTACAAGGTTATTATTTTAAGTTGAATCATTGCAAAAACACATTTGATTTTCTTCTGTGGGGCATCATTTTTGGTAAGATGATATTGATGTTGTAACTGCATTTCAGTGTGAATTATTTGGTGTGAAATTATATTGTGTTATTTGAAATATATAACACTAGTAAACAGTAAAAGTAAAGAGAAAAACTTAGCAGCGTTTAACTCATAAACCTAGAGTTAAACCTATCTATTCCTTTTCTTCTTCTAAAATATGTTTCTTAGACTTGGACCCAAGCAGTTGAACAACAAGTATAATGATTGTGTGTGGGTCATAGTTGGTCAAAATTTGGTTTATCATCAGGAAGTTGATTGAAAATTAAACCTCCTAAACAACAATTTCTGTTCAAGTCACTTGTGTACACTACATTTAATAAGGTGCTGTCTTCCAGATGCTTTTAGAAAAATACATATGCAACTAACTAACCACTCTCCCTTACTCCATCTAGTCATTTCTAGTCTATAATTTTAAAACTTATTATTCAAAATCTTAACTATCAGAAATTTATATGTCTAGCAAGCATTATGAGTCCAAAATTTTCACATGAATTCTTATATTAATAATTTAGGAAAAATGCAGGCATGATGTAAAACTTTCTCCCCAAATATACATGTATATACAAATATTTATAAAATGTATATATTATGTATATATAATAAATGTAATATAAGAAAAAATAGTGGTTGACATTCATATTCTTGCTAAGATCTTCTACAAACTTATAAATATATTTTAGTTTATACATAACATACAAGTTTAAAATATGTTTATAAAATATAAATAAATTTTTATAAAATATAAAAGAGGTTGTGTTAATAGTTATTATTGATAATTAGTTGAAACTTTATAATTACCCATACCATTGGAGTTAGGCCACAAATTTTGAGGAATGAAAACAAAGCATAAACATTAAAAGAATAATCTGGTATAAGGCACATCTTAATTCTACCTCTAGCAAATAATAATGGTTTTCCTCAATAATTCCTGTCAGCTACCATACCCTTTCACTTTCATTACTACACATGTACAAAAGAACAGAAAGCATGATTATATTTGCCTAAGTGCATTCTAATATGAGATAAACAGTAATATATGATTAGAGAAGTGAGTTATCAAATCTTGTGAATGCTAATTCCTTCTTACTATGGAAAAGAAAAACAATGCTGAATATTAAGAAAGAAAAAGGAATTCTGTTGTGCAATCAAACCATCTTTCATATTCTGTGCGCTTCTTCTTGAAAAAATTTTTGCTGAGGTGTGACTTCAATGATTAAGGGTCCGAAATTCATGGTGAGAAGGAATGCTGAAGAGATTAGCACATTTTTAACAACAATACAAGAAGGGACAGGAGCTGGAGGTTGGTACAATAATGACCTACCATTAATAGACAGTTATTAGTTTTTTATCCATGTGATATGGATAACATTTTATTAAATAGCATTCTATAAACTAGAGAATTAAATTATTTACAAAATATTATAAAAAAGAAATAGAATTAAGGTAGTTTGCATAGGTTTAATATATTTGCCTGACTTTCACTGCCTATTAGTCCCTTGAGACTTTAACAAATTCATCATAATAATTATTTCACTGCCCATAGTCCCCTGAGATTTTATCAACTTCATCATAATTTTAAAAACACAGCCCTTACGAATTTTCTACAAGTCTGCACTCTCCTGTTTCCAATCAGCAGTTTGTGAGAGCACAGAGAAAAAACAGTACCAAACTGCAACTACTCCTTCTGTAATATCTACAGTAATTAGGCTCTAGTTCATAAAATTTAAACAAATTACTTTGAAGTAACTTTTTAAAGACACATAAATAAATGTCTTTGATGTTATTGAATCTGAAAAGTTAATTACCCTGACCACAACTCAGCCAGGTTTCCTTCTGTAAAGATGGTTTATACTAAAAGCCAGGATATTCACTTATGTCAAACAAATGACTGCCCCCTTGGTCACACAATTAAATTTTATTTTTATTGATCCTTACTGATTTGTATTAATAAATAAATAACAATTTATAAGGCAACCTTACATATGTCTTGGAAGACATTTTGTTTTTAGAATTTGAGGTATATTTGGAGTTGTAGAATAATTAAGGAAGTATATATTCTCGTAATTCTGTAAAGTCTGGCTACATTTATACCCAAGCCAGTGAAAGCTGCAAAGACCACACTGTGGAATAGGATAAGGATAATACCCTGTGTTTATAAACTCCCTATAATCCACCCTCTAGCAAATATTACTGTTTTATTTCCAAACTTAATGAGTTCAAATCCACTAGATTTTTTGTGGTGGTAGTCTTTTAGTTGACAAATTAATTTACATTAAGACATAAAAACTGACAGATCAGTTCTATTTTCTAATCGAATTTTTACATTTTAGCATGGACTCCATGTTAACTGAGAGGAATGAAACACTAATATTGAAACAACAATAAATTTTGACAAGATATTTAAAGGTCTCAGATTTATAAGACTTTTTTAAGGTGTAGAATATCAAAACACAATTTGAGAGCTGGTTCATTACACAGAATGATTAGAACAATAATTAATACACTAAATACTACGGTGATGCGTCCTGTTTTCATTTCCACAAAAAGGAAATGTAGCAATAGCCAAAAATACCTTAATAAACAGAATTTAGAAAAGTAGAACTTTATTCTAAAGAAAAGAAAATGAAATAGACTAGCCTTTTATAACACAGGAGATAATCGAATCAATGAAAAGACATGAAGTAAGAAAAATAAATTTGTGGTTTAGAAGTGGCATAAAAAAATTAGGAGTGAAGGAAATGCCTCATTTCAAATATTTACTTTCTTATAGAAGAAAATTAAATTAATTCCCAAAGTTGTTATACACTATTGCTATAGAATGCTATGCCTAAGGCTAGTGTATTCTTTATATGACTTTTATCAGAATTTATTTTAATAAACTATGATTTCTCTTAAAAGTGGATATACTATCATTTCATTATTTTCCTTATATTCTCTTTAGTCATAGCTTACAGAATGTAATTTGCTTTAAAATATTATCACTTTAGAACCATAATAATTTTAATATAAAAAATCAAATCATTCCTCAAGTATCATGTCAATTTAAAAATCAGTCTGACAAATCTCTATTCTTTTTAGTTGAAAATTTGGATTATAATTTCAGTCGTAGAGAAAGATAATTTTTATACTGTAGATAGAATCTATGATGAAAAACAAATGATGGTATGTATACCAGTCAAAAAAAATTCTCACCTGTCTCAAGCATTAAAAAAAATAAAACCCTCAAATGTAAATTATGTAGTTATAAAATATATGATATTTATACTGTACTTCTAATATCAAAATAAGCTTTGAAAACAAACAAAAATGAGACTTCTGAAAAAAATGCATCACTTGGCTAGTCTGATAAAAAATACTAAAAGTTAAGAACACTTGAATGATAAAGCTTATTTCTGTGTCAACTCAATTGACCAGAAAAATGAGGAGTTAGAATCACTAGTGCATTTAAGTATGAAAATGTAAGGTGACTTCACTGTTAATTTTGCTAATGAAATAAAGAAAAATAAGATTTATGAAATATATGAATCTAAAGATGTTTTAAATAGTATTGTATTTCTGAATTACTTATTCTAACATGTATTTATGAACAGAATTTATTAAACTGTATTAAGATAAAAAGTTGAAATGGGTAAATCTCTCTGTTTTACTGCCTTTGTCTTTTTCTCTCTGTGTTTCTTCCCATTCCTCCCTTCTTGCCTCTCTTTTCCCACCCTATGTTCAAATATGCTTAGTCCTATAAGTCCTATACATTCTGTAGAATTTGTTCTTTATTATTTTGCCTATATACTTAAATGTGTGATTGTTTTTTATGATCCTTTTCCCCACAAGACTATTATTACTAAATCATATCTCTCTTCTTATTCTGGTACTACCAAAATTTACCTTGTTGACTTAAAGTTATACTTCCATTCCACTAACAGATCAAATTTTCAGCCTACATCTTAGGTGTCAATGGTTCTGATTGGCATAAATAACTTATTCTAAATATCATATTAATCAAACAAATAGTGATCAATAAAATAAGTCATTATGCTGAAAGTGAAATGATAAAAACATGTACAATCAATTAAATAAAAATGAAGAATGAATTGCTAATTTCTCCATACTACAACATGATAAGTGCTGATTGTTGTAACTTGCTAGGTCTCTACAAACTCAAAATTCTTTGGAAGACTGAAGAAGTTTTTACTTTTATCAATTTCTCCTCATATTTCCATTTCCTTGATGTATAAATCACTTCAGCCTAAAATTTCCTATTTGTGTTTAGAAGAGTAGATAGGTATCCACATGATATGAAAAGAAGAAAACACCTCTAGCAGTTTCTTGTGGGTTTAGAGTCCAAGCTGAGAGAAGGGTATGTGGACCCAGTACTCAAGGCTGTGAGGGGAGGACATCCCAGCAGTGGAAAGGGCAGATTTTGGAAGGTTGTAACATGAGTACGTCAAGCATGGTGTTAATAAAGGGGTATCACAGGTCAGCTTCAAAGAGAGATTTGGTAGATAGAGTGAGATTTATATAGTAATAAAGTATGTTAAAGATAATGACAGAAAGGTTTTTCATGTCAGTCAAGCAAATCACAGAAAAGGAAAGGGAGAAAAACAGAAGGAGCAGAAAGAACTCTGAGGTATTGCATCAGAATTGGAGATATTAGCTGACATATACTTAGATATAATTGATGACACAAATAAAGAAAAGTGAGTAAAAAGTGTTGAGCCAAAATCATTTTTTTCACAGAAAAAAAATAGTAAGCTAAAGCCAAAAACTATAATGAATAAATAAAAATTTAAAATAAAAAGTAACTGCAAAATAGAGCAAGCTGTACAAATTCCCACTCAGTGACCAAATGTAGAACAACTTGAGCATCAAAATAGGAATAGTACACTATAACCCTTGGGATAAAACAGGAATCAAGGGTCTATAGAGGTACGCATACACATATTGAAAGTATTATGAAATAAGAGATATTTGCTCGGTCAAAAAATACCTCTCCACAAAATTCTTACTAGAAAACAGAAAGGATATCTTCATAGTGGGGAGTCCTTGCAGGCATCACCTTTTCCTAGTAATTAAAACTATCATTATTGGTATCAGAATGAACCATATTGTTTGATATCTGATATGGTGTGAGAGATTTTAGTGACACTTCTTTGATATTCTGGACAAACATTATCAGCCAAAATATAATTGTAGTTTCTCTTACATTTGTTCTTGTGGTTTGTTGCTGGAGACAGGGTATAACCTCTAATCCTGCTTAGACAAGGCTCCAAGGAATACAGCCATAGACATTTACAGAATGTCTTCCAAGGGATATTTTCTATCCTGATAGACATACTAATGCCTAAGGTTCCCATTTGTGACTCAGTGTCCTTTAACCAGGAAACCTTTTTATCCTGGAAGAAAACCTGTGGCTTATATATGACCTCTGTCCAGTTTAATTTTGCCGTGATTGCCACTCTCTAACTGAGCCTTAACCAGGAGAAGTTAGATTGAGATGTCTTAGTCAGTGCTGAGAGCCACAGCTGAGTCAGACTGTGGCAGGTCAGGTGAGATGCAAGAAATGAAAGCAAAATAAGTCACATGAAATAGCAAAAGCAGTTTATTACTCACAGGTTTCATAGAGAAGAGGGCAGCATACTGTGGGACCAACAGGAAATAGGGAGTCATATATAGCACACACACTTGACTAGTGACTGATGAGCAAAATGGGGAAAATGAGGGACCTGTAAATTAATACTTTTATTGAGGACAACAGCACTACCTGGGTGAATTTCCCACTAAGATGTCTAATTTGTTGACTTACAGCACACAAGCATGCATTTTTTGGAGTTACACTAAAATGGAGAGGTGGTCACTGGGATGTATCTGTGTTGCTTATTCGTGGCAGGATCGCCAGTGGGGCGAGAGGTTGTGTGTACATGGGTTGGCGTGTGTGTTTGTGTGTGTGTGTGTGTGTGTGTGTGTGTGTGTGTGTTTAGGGCAGTAGTTGCATAAGAAAGATACCAGGATCAACCATTGAGAAACTGGGAGAGAATCTGTCAAGGGTGACTAAGCCTGTGAGATTTAATCCTACATTCAAATTTGATGTCAACATAACATTTTACAAATTCATCACAATATTCATAAGAAAACATCAGTCAAATAAATTGAGGGATACAATTAAATACTATTCCTAAGATATTCTGAATCATTTTGTCTGGAGAGAGGAAGAATGTATATAATTTTAAAATCCTTTTACAGGTTGTTGTTGAGCAGAATCAACAATCATTATTCAAACTCTAGCAAAGAAGATGTCATACTTCTTTTTAATAACATAATTGTAATTATTATTATCATATTATTATTGTTATTATTTTAAGAACATTAGAATGCATTTTTCAGAAATTTATTGTCATTCAACAGTAAAGTTTTTTATACATAGTGCTGAAACTATGGACTGCTTATGTGAATCTGGCCAAGGTTCTTACAGAAATAGGCATTAAATTTTATCAAGTGCTTTTTCTGTATCTATTACTGTTTCTGTTAAGGTGATTAATTACACTAGTTAATTTTTAATTATTACTCTTATCTATTTGTAATTCTCTGCCTGACAACTCTTCTGAAATTACCCACTTTACTATATTTTCATAGATATGAGTAAGACTGCTTCAATGACTTCCCCTCCTCCCATTCCATCTGTCTACAAACTTTGTCTTCAGTCATCTGGTGATTGATCCAACATTCTACCAAATCACTTAGTCTATCATTTTGAATTTTTGTGTACAACTTTTTGAACAAATTTAATTTCCATTTTAGACTATTTGCAAGACCACATTGAAAATGTGAGGTTTGGGGAAGGGCATGTAAATAACATAAGTGCTACAAATTACACAGCACCTGTTTCGGACAACCACATAAAATATTTACAGAAGAGTAAATACTGCTTTAAACTTTGTACATGCCAATGTGAGAGTTTGCAACTTTTACATAGCATTTTTTTGAATTGTGTTTGCATTGCCCATTGAGTACCTATGGGGATTTTGCATCAATATACATATATCAGATATTTATGCAGCTAAAATAAGCCGAATTGAATTTTGGTTATTGTTTTCACATAATATGTCTAATTTTGTAGGTCTTGATTACTGAGGTTAATCAGAAGTCACTTGGATTTGTAATGTGTAAGAATGTGCAAAATTAGAATAATTGATCAGTATTTGATTTTTAACTTAAAATCTGTAATTTGTGCATTTTAAGTCAGTCACTAAATTTTTAAACACACTTTCTATATTTAAACTAAGTATATTTTAAACTATGAATAATCATATTTACAATTATAAGTTATTATACATAATAATTATTAAATTTATATGGAAAATCTGTTTGGAAATCAATACTAATGTACATAAAAAGAGATCAGGGTGCAGGGCTTGCAGCTCAGTTGCAATGCACTTACCTAGCATGTGTGAGGCACTGGGTTTGAGCCTCAACAGAATCCTATAAATATAAATAAATAAAATAAAAGTATTCTGTCCATTTCCAATAAAAACATTTTTAAAAAAGAGACCACATACAATAAATGCAAAAGTGTGATTCAAAATATTTAAAGGCAAATAACCTTTTAAGAACAACAAACATTAGATGGTCAAATTTGACTTACCATTTTAAAAAACTGAAAATGAGACATTTGTAAGCCTAATGTAAAAATTACAAGAAATAATGAGTTTTTAAATTATAATCCTAATGAACTAAATATTACAGCTTAAAACCAAAGTAAGCAATGAAAGCTATTTTTTTGGAAGAAAATTTCAAAAGAACCTTCCTCTGAAGAAAGACAGGATTGGACTATTTATCTCTGATTACTCTATAAGGAATGTATTAAAGATGCTTTTGTAGTCATCTCAGCAAGAATTGATGATGGTACTATGAACCACAGTTCAAGGTGATTGAGTATAAGAATAATGAAAAGGGATTGACTTTGATATGTAGATTCTATGGTTAATGTTGCAGTCAAACAGCAGGGCTGAAGGAAGCAAACAAAACTAAGCTGCCCTCTTTTCTGGTTTAGCAAATTATTTGATAGGAACACTGCTCATAGACTCTGAATATTCTCGACTTTTTATAGTGAGATGTGTAGAATGAGAATGAAAAGTGCCTACAGTAGATAACTATAGAACATGAAATTTCACTTGCTACAGAAGGCTTTTGAGAAGACTGAATAGGTGCACTGACTGCATGATATGGGTGATGCATGAGAATAAAGAAGGTTGTATTTGAGAAGGAGCAAATGGTCAGAACTGTGAAATGCTGAAGAAGTCATAAAAGGTTAGATTTTTGTCTAAAATTTAATTACTATACAAAAATTCATTTGTAAACATAAATCCCATAAAATAAAATAAATAAACCATAAAACCAACAATAAGATTTTTGTAAAGGCTCTTTAACTTTTAAGACAGTAAGCTAATTTTTACAAGTTCTTTTCTTTTTTTTTTAGTCCTTTTAAAACTATTTCTTTCTCTCTTTGTATGTCATTCCTATACATCCCAAACTCAGTTATTTATTAACTGCATCATTTAGAAAAAGTTAAGAGCCTTTCTTTGCATTCTAATGTATTAAAAGGCATGAAATTCTTCCATTTCCATCAAAATTCAGTTTGTTTAATTGTGTAACCAAATAATTAATCTATCTGAAAAAATAGGAAATCCCATATTTGTCCATAAATTGCAAATATAAATCAATCTCCTGTGAACATCTGTGATCTTTTACTTTGCAATTTCCATGCTTATAGAATTTTATCAAAGTTTCACTTTATTTATAAATGTCCTACAGTCATATGTCTGCTCAGTAGAACAATTTTGGCTGGCATTTAAGACTTCCTGCTTTTCTCCCCTTTTTATCAGACAATATTTTTTTTCAAACCTGCTTTCTTGGCTTTTTATATTCATATAAATATGGTGCAGGATGCCTTCCTGGCTACAATACACTTGTGCCTTATGGGGAACCCTCTAAAACAGGACTGTGGTGGTCTCATCATTTTTCAAATAGACTATTTACCAGTCACAGAACTGCTGAGCTAGAGCAAAAACTTCACAGTATATAATTCCAATGATGAGAACATGAAGACACAATCATACAAAAAATTTCTAGAGTTGAAAACATCCAGCTTTTAAAAGAATGATTTCTCTGTACTTTCAGTGGAACAGAATAATAACTGTTGAGAGCCACAGCCGAAGGGGCTCCAGCAAACTTTAAGACTGCCAGCTGATGATTGGCTCACAGTGGCCCCAGCAACACCTAGCTGATTGGCTCCTCTGTGGAGATGCTCATTGAGCTGTTTCCCTGCCCTTTCAGACTACCAGCTGATGATTGGCTCACAGCGGCCCCAGCAACATCTAGCAACATCTAGTTGATTGGCTCCTCTGCGGTGATGCTCATTGGGCTGTTTCCCTGCCCTTTCAGACCACAGAGCTGCTCATTGGGGGACTTTTTTGGCTCCGCCCATGCGACCCAGCCAATTGGCCTCAAGAGCAGGAGGATTGTGGGAGGAAGAGGCTGGGTTGGGGAGTGTGGCTTGTGGGAAGTCGGTGGTGGCAGTTGGGCTCTGAGGGTTTTTTCCTGAGGAGCTGTTTTGTTTATCTTGTGTGGTTCTAAAAATAAAGTTAGTTTCTTTTGACAAGTGGCACCTGAATTGTGCCCAGCCAGACTGCGGCATTTGGTGGCTCGCATGGGGAGCAACTGAGGGTAAGTAAACCGCTCGCCCCTGAGGGCAGGGTGAGAGGATGGGTAGCCATTTTAAGATTCCTATTTTGTTTTGCTTCATTTTTGTTTTAAGTTGCCTGTCTCTGAAGATGAGTGAGACAGAAGAAAAACCGCTCACATCTGAGAAAAAACTATTTACATCTGAGGAACAGATAGGGAGAAAGGACGGATGCACATGTCAGGAGGATAGAAAGGCTATAATGAATTTTTGTTGTTCCATTCTTATTTCATTCTGTCTCGGTTTTGTTTGGCGTCATCTTGTTGGGTTGTATTATAGTAGAAATACGGGATCAGAAATTAGTAAAAAAGAAACTGAAAGAGTGTTAAGTAAATTGTTAGAGGAAGAAGGCATCTCAGTAAAATCAAGAACAGTCAGGGCATATGTTGATACAATGCAAAAATGTAGCCCATGGCTTTTTAAGGAGGAGTTGTTAAATATATCACAATGGAACCATCATGGTGAAGATTTAAAAAGAATAGAAAAGAACATCCCAGGAACTCTGCCAGCTGGCACATTGGCATTGTGGGCATTGGTATCTGGTTTGCTTAGTCCAAAGCCTTCAATTCAGACAAAGGTAGAGGAAGGAGAAGACATATTGATTCAAGTAAAAGAGGAGGTCTCTCAAGTTAGTCAGAAAGAGGAAAAGATTCAAGTAAAAGAGAAGGTCTTTCGAGCTAATCAGACAGAGAAAGAAAGTTTAGAGCAGAAAAAGCCATCAGGGGGAAAGTTACAAAAGGAGACTGCTACTAAAACCTTTCTATCACCAGAGGGCTTAAGTGTCCAACCAACAGCACCACCTCTACAGGAGACTGCTACTAACACCTTTCTATCACCAGAGGATGTAAGTGTCCAACTGACAAGGCCACCTCCATATGCTGAGAGGCCCCCAACCCCTGCAGTTGATAGTTCGGATCCTAAGACAGGATCTCAAGTATTAACATGTCCTGTATTTGAGGTAGGAGGGCAGCGAATTTACCATGCTTTAAATTTCAAAACAGTGAAACAGGTAAAAGAGGCTGTAACAACCTATTGTCCTCAAGCACCCTTCACTGTAAGCTTGGTCGAATCCTTTACCAACTTGAACATGATGCCAGCAGATTGGGCTAATATGTGTAAAGCTTTGCTAAATGGAGGACAATACCTGTTATGGAAGGTTGCCAATGAGGAATTTTGCAAGGAGACAGCTAGGCAAAATGCAGCAGCTGGTTATCCTCAGAGAAATCTAGATATGTTGTTAGGAAAGGGACCTTATGAGGATCAGCAGCAACAAATTGCATATGATCCTGGTGTATATTTACAAATTGCTGTAGATGCAGTTAAGGCATGGAAGACTTTACAAGGACATGGAGGTTTACAAGGTCAATTATCTAAGATAATACAAGGAGCTAATGAATCTTATGCTGAATTTGTAGATAGGCTTATTCAAACAGCTACCAGAGTGTTTGGGAATACAGAACAAGCAATGCCATTAATAAAACAACTGGCTTATGACCAAGTGAATCGTTGGTGCAGAGATATCATTAGACCATGGAAACATGAAGATGTAAACACATATATTAAATTATGTAGAGACATTAATGAACAAGAGCAAGTCATGGCAGCTGCAGTAAAACAGGCTTTAGATGCCAGAGACATTAATGAACAAGGGCAAATTGTGGCAGCTGCAGTAAAACAGGCTTTAGATTCCAGGCCAAGAACATGCTACAATTGTGAACAAACAGGACATTTTAAAAGGAATTGCCCCATAGGAGGAGGGTTTAACAAAACTAGGTATCAAAGGAGTAGAATACCGGGTATTTGCCCACGATGCCGTAGAGGGAGACATTGGGTTAATGAATGCCGTTCTCAAACCACCATAGAGGGTACTCCATTATCAAAAAACGAACAAGGACCAAGTGTTTATCCATGATATCATGGAGAAAGGCATTGGGCTCCATTGCCAAAAAATGGACAGGGGGGCCCAATGCTCCGGGGCCCAATGCTCCAGGGCCCAAAACCACAAATATACAGAGCACTGGGGAACCCAGCAACCCCATCAGGGTAGTGCCAAGAACACATTGTCCATCAGATCCCTCATCAGACAAACCAGTGGGAGTGCCTGCGCCAGATCAGTACTAACTCCAGAGATGGGAGTTCAAATCATCCCCACAGGGGTGAAAGGACCTCTTCCCAAAGGAACAGTAGGCTTATTATTGGGACGCAGCTCTTCTACTTTAAAAGGACTTATGATAAGTCCTGGGGTAATTGATCCCAATTATGAAGGTGAAATAAAAATTATAGCCAGTTCTCCAAATGGTATATCAGTAATTTCACCAGGAGATAGAACAGCACAGTTACTAATAATACCAAGCCTACATGATAAATTTTGCAGTCGTGCTATAGAAAGAGGTTCCAAGGGATTAGGCTCCACAGGTGTAGATTGGGCTATGCTGTCTTTAAATTTAGATTCTCGCCCCATTCTAAAACTAAATATTCAAGGACATGAATTTAATGGGCTACTGGATACAGGTGCAGACCTTAGCATCATCTCTCGTCAAGAATGGCCAAAACATTGGCCATTACAACGAGCCACTCAAACGCTTTGAGGCTAGGAGTGGCAACTAATCCCCATAGAAGTGCAATGGTATTAGATTGGAAGGATCCTGAAGGATGTGAAGGAACTATACAGCCATATGTATTGGATCATCTTCCTATAAATTTATGGGGACAAGATGTCCTAGATCAATTAGGTTTGACATTAACAAATAACATCAACCAAAATGTACCCACTATTATGACTAGACAAGGTTTTAGGAAAGGAAAAAGATTAGGAAAACAAGAACAAGGTATAGCAACACCAATACAAATAGATCAAGGAACAGACAGACATGGGTTGGATTTTTAGAAAGGGCCACTGAGACAATAAAAATTACTTGGAAATCAGAAAGACCAGTATGGTTTCCTCAGTGGCCCCTGACTAAACAAAAGATACAAGCAGCCCATGATCTGGTGAAACAACAATTAGCAGAAGGACATATACAACCTTCTGTATCTCCCCATAATACTCCCATTTTTGTCATCAAAAAGAAATCTGGTAAATGGAGATTATTGCAAGATTTAAGAGCCATTAATAATGAGATGGTTATTATGGGACCTGCTCAATTGGGGATTCCTCAATTGTCTGCTTTGCTAAAAACTTGGTATGTTTTAGTTATAGATATTAAAGATTGTTTTTTTTTCAATTCCAATTCATCCTGAGGATAGTCCATGTTTTGCATTTACTATCCCTGCACTGAATCATGAAGGTCCTGATCAGAGATATGAATGGAAAGTACTCCCTCAAGGGATGGCTAACAGCCCAACTATGTGTCAAATTTATGTTAACAAAGCAATCCAGCCACTTAGAAATCAAAATCCTGAACTACAAATATTTCACTATATGGATGATGTATTATTAGCACACAAAGCTAAAAACACATTGCTAGAATGTTATGCCACACTTACAAACTTATTAAAAAATTATAATCTAGAGATAGCAATAGATAAAGTACAATTAAATTTTCCAATTAATTATTTAGGAGTTCTATTATCCTCAACCATGGTGTGTCCACCAAAAATTCAAATACGAGTAGATCAACTCAAATCACTTAATGACTTTCAAAAGTTATTAGGAGACATAAATTGGATAAGGTCTTATTTAGGTATACCAACAGGAGAGTTGGGACCTTTATTTGATATCCTAAAAGGTCCATCAGATCCAAATTCACCCTGAATGTTAACGCCTGAAGCAAGAAAGGCATTAAAAATCATTGAAACATATATGGAAAATATGCATTTGGATAGAATTGATATAAGCTTGCGTTTATTATTTATTGTACTACCAACAAAAAATATTCCTACAGGAGTATTTTGGCAAGAAGGTCCATTATTATGGATATATTTATCTTATTCTCCTAACACTATTCTTACTAGGTATCCTGAGGCTGTAGGACAATTAATACTCAAAAGAATAAAAGCAGCAAAGGGAGTGTTTGGAATTTCTCCCAATAAAATTATTACTCCATATACTATGAATCAAATTGATGAGTTAGCTAATGAGTTAAATACTTGGGCAATAATCATGTGCAAATCTAATGTTTCATTTGATAACCACTTACCATCTAATCCTTTATTGTCTTTTTGGTCATCGCATCCTATAATTTTTCCAAAAATGACAAGAAAAACACCTATCGGGAATGCTCCAAATATATTCACTGATGGATCAAATAATGGTACAGCAGCAATAGTTACACCTCATCAAACTTTTACATTTTTAGTACCCAAACAATAAGCTCAAAGGGTAGAGCTTAAGGCAGTATTACAGGCTTTTGTGATGTTTAAAAATTCTGTATTTAATTTATTTTCCAATAGTCAGTATATAGTTAATGCTATAGTATTCCTTGAAGATGCTGGTAGGATTTCCCCTTCCTCTACTGTTTTCTTTTTGCTTTCCACTATACAAAATCTAATCTAGGACAGAAAAGATCCATTCTTTATAGGACATATCAGGGCACATACAGGATTGCCTGGAGCCCTTAGTTTGGGCAATGATTTAGCAGATAAAACTACACATGACATACATATTTTCTCTACACTAGAAGAATCTATAAATTTTCATAAAAAGTTCCACGTCAATGCTAATACTTTACAAAAGCATTTTAAAATAACTAAGGAACAAGATAGACAAATAATAAAACAATGTCAAAATTGTGTGACCTTTCTACCACAAGTTAATCTTGGAGTCAATCCTAAAGGACTGATACCTAACCGTATTTGGCAGATGGACGTCACACACTTGCCAGAATTTGGAAAATTAAAATATTTGCATGTTACAGTTGATACTTCTTCTGGATTTTTGATGGGCTCCCTTCATGCCAGAGAAAAAACTAAAGACGTTATAGCTCATTGCTTACAAAATTTTGCCACTGTGGGCGTTCCAAAACAGTTAAAAACAGATAATGCCCCTGGTTATACTTCTACCTCTTTTAAACAATTTTGCTCATCATTTGGCATTCATATAACAGGAATCCAATACAATCCACAGGGACAAGGCATAGTTGAAAGAGCTCATCAAACTATTAAAATGTACTTATTAAAGCAAAAAGAAGAAATTGGGAAGGGGTATATATTCCCCAAAGATAAAGTTAAAATAACCTTTTTACTCTAAACTTTTTAAATTTGGATTCATCAGGGCTTAGTGCTGCGGAAAGGCATATGTGTCCAAAAAATGTATATAAGCCCAAGGTACTTTGGAAGGATATTCTAACAGGACAATGGAAAGGTCCTTACCCAGTAATTGTCTGGAGTCGGGGGTCTGTTTGTGTGTTTCCACAGGGAGAACAGCAGCCGATTTGGATTCCAGAGAGATTAACTAAGGTCCTGACCCAGTGATTGCCTGGAGTCGGGGGTCTGTTTATGTGTTTACACAGGGAGATCAGCAGCTGATTTGGATTCCAGACAGATTAACTAAAGCGATTTCTACAGATCAAAAAGAAGATGTGATATCCAGAACTCCAGTTTGGTTATTCTTACATCTGCGACAGACCAGAATGCTTTTTTCAATATCTATTTTATTATTGCCCTTTACATAATACATAATTTTTAAAAGCCCTTCTCAATAAGTTTTTAAACAACAACACACAAGCTCAATTTACTAGCACTTAGGGTCATTGCTCTTGCCTTACTATCCATCTCATCTTTATCACTTTATTGGCTTTCTCCTTTCAAATGTCTTGAATATTGAATTCCAATTTCCTCCTTAAAGACCAATTTCTCATAAAGATGTGCAAACAATTACAAAATGATTGTTTGGGAAGAATTTATTACAGTCTATTATTGAATTCACAATGTAGGTGCCAGCACTTTTGAATCAGAAGAAAATATCTACCAGGTCAGTTGCTGCCTTAGTCACTATGTGAGAAGTTTCTAAATAAGCACTAAACTGCTGGGTAGCAAGTTTTGATATGACATTTTTCAAAGATGACCACGATTTTCTTACAATTTTTTTATGTGCTATAATGCATATATGAACTGAGTTTTACAGGCTGCATAATGCTCAAATCATAAAAATAGAGAGGATGAGTGTCTTTGAGAAGAAAAAAAGCAGAGAGGAACACATTATTTCAAATTACAAAAAGTCTGCTTTCAGCTCTGTAAAAAAAAATTTGTATTACATAGTACATGACATTTATGCTAAAATTGGGGGCTGGGTTCTGACAGAAGATTTTGCATTTATTACCTGTTTCAAAAGAATGTAATGAAGCATGAAATAGTCACAGATACTAATAAGCAGTTGAATATACAACAGTCTCCCCTATCCTTCAAACTTTAGACTTCTGTAGAAGAAATCACATTCTTTTTAATCACATAAGTCTCCACTTTTTGAAGACTCATTTATATGACCTTCAAATGTCAAACATAGCTTTATAATTCATATAATGCATATAATGTTCACTTTGACTTGGCACTTGATGTTAATTCAAACTCTGTACCCTTAAATAAATAATTTGATTTATTAATCTCTATTACCATAAATAATTTTTATGTGGGACAATTAGTAAATTATAGCTCTGTCTTATTGACATGGCTTCTATGAAAATTTAGTATCAAAAAAATTTTTTTAATCAAAGAAAATATATATCAACAGTTAGTAAATATAGTTCTTTGATGAGATATCAAGAATGACTTCTACAGGAACAAACCTGATTGTAGATAAAGCAAAAACTGTTCTTAAATTTCTTTAAACCCAATTACTTGTAATTCTAGAGGTATAATTTTACTGATAAGAAAATTAATCCCAGTCTTATCTCAGTGTAGAAAAGAAACTACTGACATTTTGAGCAAGAAATTTCATTGTTTATACAGACTGTCCTGGAAAAAATAGGATTTTACAGAATCCCTGACCTCTACCAACTTGATCTCAGTAGCATACCCAATAGTAATGGAAAGGAAAAATATTTCCAAATATTGTCAAATTTTTCCTTCAAAGGGGACAAATTATACTAGGTGGAGAGTCACTGGTACAAAGGATATGTGAGGCCAGAAAAAAAAAATAGAGGAATGCTGCTCTATGGAAAACTAAGCAGGGAGATCTGGAGGTATACCCTCTCCCTAAGTGAACAATGAAAATGAAAATGGAAAGGTAAGAACAGGTAGTGAACAAACAGGAGAATATAAGCACTAAGAAAGAAAAATAGAAACAAATTGAATGAGTTTAAAGTGAATTACTTAATAATTAATTACTTGTAGAAAGGCACAGTATCAAATAACTTGGATTAAATGTTTATGATGGTACTTCTCTATATTTTAAGAAATCAAATTTAATATATTTTTAAATATTTTTATTAATCCACTTAAAATAATGAGAATCATAACCATGAACACATGCAATAAGATTATTAAAACTAACTTATTTTTAAAAGTAACCTACTAGTAATAAGAAAAGAATAATAATTTAACATATTTTGAAATCTCTTTAAATTTCAAGTGATACATCTGGTTGTTTTATATGTGAAAAGTACCAGCTCAAGACATATAAATATATCTTTCTACATTGGGCATGGTTAATAATACCATCTTCTACTATCAAAGGCTTTTAAAAAGAGATAGCTCAAAAGTTTGGTAAAAAGGAGTTTTGAGTTCTAGATAGGGGCAGTAGTTCACAGAGCTTGAAGTCAGTGCAGTTGAACTCCACGAGAATACTCACTTAGAGCATCCACAGCTAGAATCTCACTGATGTGAGGGAAAAGTCCATGTATTTTATGATTTCTCATCAGTGTTTTCAACAGTTATTGTGGTGTCTTGCTTAATGGGATCATTTTTTGTGCATGTCCATAGCACAATACATGGATCTTCTCTCAAGATCATGATCTGGCTACTGCACTAGCTTAGGGTCTGACCATTTGCCACAGGTAAACACCAGTGCAGAATCACTTCCTGAAGAACAGTTGATTAAGTTGCCCTTTTCCTAGTGATGGGTGTGTGACTTCTCTTTACATTCATGTGTTTGCCTTCTCTCACTGCCATAATTCTGACATCATTATCATCCTCATGTTTTTAAATGCCGCCTTAGCCATCAGGAAATTTCATCAGTGCTACTACCACAAGAAAGTAGATTAACTTTGGGCTCTCAGTCATGGAATTCACTTTATTCACAACATAGCTGCATATGCAGAGAAGCTTAGATCACTTAGTGGTGGAAATGGCCAGATGTAAACTTCTGTTCTTAATAGACTTAATCTAATTTAACAAGTCTTCCCATAGCCTGGGGGCTATGTGCCTGGGAGAACCCTTTTCAATTTCTGTTGTAAAATTCAGGGCTGTCAAAAGTATCTACCATTTGTCCTAGCTAACACTGATGTCACTCCTAACCTCCCTTTCTTCCAGCCTTTAATAAAAAGGGCTTTCAATTGTGAATCCTCTTTTTCATCTTTGAGATGTGTGAGTACCTTCCATTTTTCTCAAGGTCCTAAAAGTCATTCCTTTGAAATGCAGTCATCAAGAAGAAAAGAACCTCTGTCTCCCAGTGTCTCTGGGAGGAGACAATTCTAAGTTGGATAATGACTAGCTACCAGACATTACTTGCCTAATTGCATTTGCAGGGACCAATCTACTAATTTTCACTTCTCTGATTCTTTTCCTCCCGCATAATTTTTTCTTCCTTTAAGTTTCCTCTGCACAAATCAGAATGACTCTCCATTCTTTCCCTGGCTTTAAGGAATAAAACCTGTTTTCAGTGTTTTAACTAAAATTCAGCTTTGCTTACTTTTTACATCCTCAACACCACACTCACTACCCCCCTCCCACTCATTATCTACACTGGCTGCTGTTGAGTTTTTTTTCTCTGGCTCCAGCTTCACAATGCAGGCCCACCATGCCCAAAGACTGTAGAAAAACACTGCTTCTTAAGGAATCTCAGAAAGGATGATGAGCATTTTTGCACAAAGGCAGGAAGCCATAACTGTTTCTTGCCAGTAACCAGATATTCCTTGTTGTTCCTGAGGAACTAAAATTCTCTGAAGAATCCATATTTACATTGAAGATCCTACAGACTGATCTTGGCTGAGTATAATGTCAGAGTATGGAGAGATGGAATATTGCAGCCCAAGAGCCAAAGTTATCTTGAACTGTCTTAGTCGTTTTAATAGCCATTTACATTCAGCCTCTGTGTCTGACTTAATATCCTCATAGTCTTACAATATATTACTGAGCTTAGCAGGCCTCCAGCCACCAATCCTCAAGCTAAGAATGATTTAAGATAATGTCTGAAATCTATAGAAGAGATTTCTCTTTCTTGTAGCACATCAACAAATTACCCACCATTGTATTTCGTCTATGTATTAAGGTTATCTTTATTCTATCACTATAAAAATCCATAACTTAGATAATTTTACTCAGATAATAACTTCAACCTGTTATTTTTGAAGTGTAGTCACTCATTTTTGGCTCAGAGTAAATTATTTAAATAATTAAATTATTTTCTTATTTCCTTTAAAACAGAGTTCATATTTCATGCAACACTCCCAATCCAAAATTTAAAAGATACCTTAACATAATTCTAAAAAGCAGTAAAACCCTTTCTTTGCCCATTGTGTACCTTTTCAAGCATCCAAATGGGTACCAAACTAATGGCTGCCAGTTGTACCAACAGAATAATTAGGGAATATTATCCACCTCCACATATGCCATCCTAGTAGAGCACTGTACTGTCTTAGAATTTCCTCATTTTACTCAATGAAACATATTGTCCTTGCAAACACATTTGAATTCAAGTTTATGAATGGTCAGAACAGTACTAATTTTGTCTCTGACTTGATTTTATCTTTAAAATTGCAGCAGTAACTCTACCATTTCCTTTCAAGCCTATAGGAGTGGCTTTCTACTGTGGCTTATCTCTGTTGCTGTTGTTGGGTTACGGGGGATTGAACCCAGGGCCTACCACTTGCTAAGCAAGCATTTCACCACTGAGCTACACCCGAAGCTCTGTTGCTTTTCTCTAGTTTCCCTCCTGGTGACTTCTTAGCTTGAAACTACCTTTGTAAACAAAGTCCTATTTTACATGCTTAAAATGACTTCTGTTCTCTTGTGTTAAGACACAATGAAATAATGATTAAAAAGACAATCATGCATAAGTATACACACAGTGTGTATACATGCAAATACAAAGTAGATATACCATATATCATTACTACATGAAACCCAAAAAAACATTCATTTATATATGTATACATACACATAGACAAACATAAATTTATAAATATGCACATGTAAATAAATGTGCTTATAAAAATTTATGTAAAAGCATAAATTCATGATAATGCATTGATATGAATTGTAAAAATTAAAAATCATGGGGCTGGTGATGTGGCTCAAGCGGTAGTGCGCTTGCCTGGCATGCATTCGGCCCGGGTTTGATCCTCAGCACCACATACAAACAAAGATGTTGTGCCGGCCGATAACTAAAAAAAATTAATGTTAAAATTCTCTCTCTCTCTCTGCCTCTATCTACCTCTCTCTCTCTAAAAAAATCACCCTCATAATTATCTTAGTTATTTAGCATTAAAAATCCCCCCAAAATTCAGTAGTAGTAAACATATAATCATGCATGTCTCTCAAAATTTATGCTTCAATTTGAACCTTTGTGTAATTATCTTGTTCACATTAAGCACTTTCAACACCAGATTCTTGCTTTCTTTGGATTTTGACATGACAGGAACAGAAATATTAAATTAAACATAAGGAAGTAAGCTCTCAGTCCTGAATATATCATCCACTCTCCTGATTGAAAGTCTGGATGTCAATGTGATGCAGTTTAATCCCTTTTTGCAGTTTGGGATGGAAACTACTTTTTTCCTTTTCACCTTTTCCAATTTTAATAGGACTTTGGAAGCACCGAAGAAGTGATTCATGAGTTTTATGAAGTATTTCAGCAGAGAGATCTGTCACTTTCAAGTTTCTAAATTACAATTTCTTCATTAAAGCAACAATATCTATCTTTATTATATGATATGTCTTCTCTCATTCAAAATGTTAGAAGAAAGTTTGCTTAATTGTTAATGATATGTATGTTACTTATATACATGGGCTTTTTTTATCCAAAAGGATCTATTCTGGGAATAAGAGAAAACAGCTCATATAAAATGCAATTTTAGTGTCTATCTTCAGATTTATGAGTATCAGAATTTAAGTAAATTGGAAATGCTCTTTAGTGGAATATAACAGATGTGTACTTTAGATTCTCAAGCTGATATATCAATCTGAAAGATTTTCAGTCAGCTGCAGAAATCTCAGATTAACTAACATCTTTAAGAATGTATTCACAGCCAGAAAGAAAGTCCAATCTGTGTTTCTACAGAGCTTTTGGATGGGAAAATCTCTTCAACTTTTCATTTTGAAAATTTTAATAAAAAGGTGGAAAATTTGTAGAGATTTGTAGAGTGAGCATGCATATATATATTCTCTAGTTAAACACAGAATTTTTACATTGTTCTGTACATACTTTTTAAACTACATAACATTAGTTCTGGTATACCTTCTGAAAATGTATAATAATTTTCTGCAAAACATTTCAACATGTCAGAAGGAAAAATAAAATCTCAAAAATAATTCATAAAGCATATATAACATCTATAAAATTAAATCTAAAATATTTTCTGATACCAATTTTTTTTTTCTTCTGAGACATTGCACTGAGAGAAAACAAACTTGACAGAATCTGCACATTCTTTTTAACTAAGAGACTTACATGGGGTTAGTTATAGGGTTTTCTAGTCTCATTTATAAGCTTGGAACAACATGAATACTTTTGTCTGGTCGACATTGTGAGGTGAGAGTCTTTGACTTAATCTTTTTTTTTTTTAGTTTTTTTAAAATGTTGATGGACCTTTATTTGATTCACTTATTTATATGTGGTGCTGAGAATCAAACCCAGTGCCTCACCCATGCTACACAAGCTCTCTACCACTGAGCTACAACCCCAACCCCTTTGTCTTAATCTTGATGAGCAGGTTACTAGTCCTAAACAGTGAGATGTTTCAGTCATTTTAAAAATTATATGCCTTTCTTTATCATCTTCCCAAATTTTGACTTAAAACAGAAATTTTAAATTTCAATGAGGTTTTATTTATTCTTTTACAGTTTAGGATTTTTATATCCTAAGAAAACTTACCTTATACCAATTTGGAAAGAAACAACCTCCTCCTCTAGGATGTTTTGTTATTTTACTTTTTATGTTTCTGTATAAATTCAATAATTTTATTTATTGTACAAGATAAAAACTGAGGTTAATTTTTCTGTATGTGTATACCTTGTTCTCACACAGCTTGTCAAAAGGAATATCATTAGCCTGGTGAATTCTTCTTATAAATCAATGTGTTATTGTATTAATTTTCTAGGGCTACCATAACAAATTACTGCAACTTAGGTGGCTTAAACACCATAAAATATTGAAAATTCCAATAGTTTTCTGACATGAATGTGTGTGTCTCTTTCTTCCCATAGAAGATAGAAGCCATCTGTTTGTAGTATTTCCAATTGAATGAAGTGAATGCATGTTCATTCTAATCTGAGGTAGAGAGGAGTGTCTTTCCTGTACTTGCAAACAGAAATTCAATACCCTATCTCTACTAATTCACTTTTTCCTTTTTCTCATCTTAAGTTGTATTTTATGCAAATTTATTTTTTATATTGTTATTTCAACACAATTAACATGTTTTTATCTTTCAAAATACAAAAATTCCAATTTTGTAAATTAGAAAATGAGGTTAATACATGTTAAATAACCTGATTAGGGTCACAGAATATGAAATCATAATAGCATCCATGCATCACCATCAGAGCTTCTAATCTAAGTACTCTGATATCCATCCTCTTCTTTAATAATAGACACATAGGATTTGGCTTAATGCATCAGAAAATTGAACACAAATATTGTTCCACAATGTACAAAACATTTACATTTATGGCATGGAGAGAGGTTTTATTTTATTTTTTTGAGGCAAAATAAAATCTTTTAGTCATAATAATAATATCAAGTGCATAATACTTAAGCTGAGTTTGGTGATTATTAACTAGTATTTATCAGTTGAGCTTGCTATGTACTTTGTACTCATTGATTCTTCACAAATATGCCAGGGTCTCAAGATTTAAATAATTTTTTAAAGGTCCCATGCAGTCAGAAATATTAATTACCAAACTTTACAAGGAGACCAAAAATATGTAAAGATGATGGCATTTCCTAGCAGTCACATAATTTGCCTATTGTAGATACAAAATTTTATATGTAGATTTATTTAGATCCAGAATCCATGTATTTGAGTACTGTGTTTTATTCATTATATATTTTATAAGAAATATATTGTAAAAATATTTCTGATATGGGAGTCTAAAAATAACTGTATGCTTGGTAATTTTTTCACTATACCCACATATAAACAACAATATTAGGAATTTATGTTCATCCAGCAGCATGCTTTTCTTTTCTTTAAAAAATGTTTTCAAATGAATGTCAATCTCTTCATATAACTTCAATACTGAGACATAATGATTGTGCATGGTATGTGTGATTTTTGTTGTTGTTATACATAAAGAAATATCACACATTCTAAGTCTTAGATAATCACAGAAACTTGTTCACTGACAACTCAAAGATCCATACCCAATATTAGCCATAAATAATTCACAGCTATTTATTTCTATTGGGTAACAGGAATTCAGGTTGAGAAATACTGTGTGAATTATACCACTATTTCAGCTTTCGCCCAGGACAGTTTTAATGTTATTGTATTTTTAATATCTTTTTTAATTAGCTAATTAATTTATCTTTTATGTGTATTGAGGATGAAACCCAGTGCCTCACACATGTTAGACAAGCACTCTACAACTGACCTACAACCACAGCCCCAAATTGTTTCATCTTAAAATGACACAAGGAAATTATTTATTTTCCAGCACAAACAATGACATATTAATGCAGTCATTCATATAATAAGCATATCTAATTCATAAACAATAGATGTATGCATCCAGGTATGGAGGTGCATGCCTGTAATCCCAGTGGCCCAGGAGGCTGAGGCAGGAGGGTCAAATTCAAAGTCAGCCTTAGAGAAAAGCGAGGTGCTAAGCAAATCACTGAGACCTTGTCTCTAAATTAAAAAAAAAAAAATAGGGCTGGGAATGTGGCTCAGTGGTCGAGTGTCCCTGAATTTAATCTCTGGTAACCCCCACAAAAGTACAAATTCAGACTAAAAAAAGTAGGTAAAGCTGACATAACAATAAACGCTTGCATAGCCTACTACATTTTTTTCATAATTAATTAAGTCCTATATCTCATTTTCCCTTAGACTCTTTATAAGATTTTGTGATTTTTGGCCTAAGATTTCCAAAGTGGAGATAAGTCACATATGAATTTAAAATTGAGTCATTCATTCATTTAATTAAAGATTATTGAATGCCTTAATACCTAGATTATCTTTTCTGCACTAAGGGTATAGTTGATTCCAACCAAATTATAATTTATCAAGCTTCGCCATCATCACTCTTTGCTGCTTTGTGATTTTAGTATTTACTAGTTCCAAATCCACCATGGATGCATATCTAAGATTTCAAAACTTAGTCCAAAAAGTACATATGTCAATATTAGATAAAATCTTTATATATTATAATATATAGTGAATATCTTATATAACATAATGTTCTAAAATGAAGCATACAAACAAAATTTGCTTTACAATTTATTAAAATATGTCATGTTGTAGTTGAAATCCAACAAAATCTACAAGATGTACCATTGAAAATGCAGTCTACTAAGAATAGTGTGTAGGACTTCTTTTACCTAGTTATCTTATTATGATAGTCAATTTTATATGTTAATTGATTGGACATGGTGCCCTCGTCTTTGGTTAAATACTAGTTTCTGAATTTTGAAGACAGATCATCATTTATGTTAACTGATGTTAATTTCAGAAAATCATTCTTGTAATGGGAGGTCTTCATTCAACCATTCAGTGTTGAAATCTGTTCCGTGGTCATAGCACATTATCTAAGATCTATCTCGCCCTACTTCTAAAATTAATTTTAAAGTATTTCAAAACATACAATAAAAAATACAAACTGTCAATCTAGATGTCTGTACACATGGAACACATATTCTTATATAGCAATCTAGGTTGGCAGTTAATTTTTCCACTGTATTTTTATAAGATATTAAAATATTACATATTTTGAGATAAATCCAACAAATAATATGCAAGACTTTTGTAATAAAAGTATTAAATTCTTGAGAAATTTTAAAATACATAAATATATGAAAATGTATATCATGTAGATAGTTGGGAATAATGAAATTTTGAAAATCTTCCATATTTTAGCTATGCATTAAAAAATGGTGCAGGAACAAATGAAGAAAAAATGTAGATCCCCTGAAAGCTGAATAATAAATAAACCTTGCCTCTGAATCACTGCCCTTTTTCATTGGTATTCATTATTATCCCTTCAAGAGATGAGTTTATTTTACTACCTCTTGAGTATAGGTAGGTATATGACTTTTTGGAAATATGTAAATACAATGCAAGCTGAGACTTGGAAAGAGCTAAATTTTTGAGGATTATCACTGAACCACATGAAACCCTAAGGTCATAATGAATCAATCCTAGTTAGGCTGCAGAAGTATTAAGAGGATATGAGGAAGAGAAATAAAGTACCCCAGCTTTATTCAGCTTTCTGATGACTAGGAATGTGAATGAGGTCATTTCTGATTATCCATCGAAATTATGGCATTATTTATAGAAAGTCTGGGTACAAGGGAAGTGAGAGAACCAAAGCTTAAAATATTTATCATTCACGCCAAAGAACCTTGAAGTGAGAGAGATTCATTATTTTAAGTCATTAATATTACAGAAGTGTTATGTCATAAAAGCTATGTATTGTAATAGATTTCAAAATGCAAAAGATATAAAGAGAAATTTTGATTCATTAGTACCTTAAATAATCCTTCCTTTTGTTATATATTAACAAACCAAAGAAACATGGAAGGTTTCTGGATGAAACTCAAGTTGGGTGATTATGAAATTAGATTGAAAATAATCATCCTCAAAATCTTCATCGTGACCAATCATAAAGCTGACTAGAAACAGGTAAAGCAGGTGAAATGTTGAAAATAATCAGGTTTGGGTATCTTTCAATACAGTACAACATAACAAGAGAAGAAACAAAGCATGTACAACAAAGTGATTATAATATTGAAGCATATAATCAGATCTGTGCAAAAATGGGGGCATTGTGGACAATGAAGTAAGATAAAAGATCATAGGTTTGTTGGATTATTGATACCAGAAGAATTCAATAGTGTTTGAGTTGTGTTTCAGAAAGAAATGAGGTAGAATATTTGAATTAGTGTCCTTGGAAGTGGGAATCTTAAGTTACTAATGAGATGTAGCTATAAATAATTAGAAGGTCTATGGTTTTATCAATCATGATGTTAAAATAAACCACACAATTATTAAATGAGAAAAAAATACAAAATAAGTGGCCAGATGATTGGAATGATAATCTCTAAAGGTATAGAAATAACAAGATTCCTAAGCATGAACAAAAATGGGAATTCACAGTTTTTGTAGAGCTACAAATTAGTAATTCAACCAAATTATAAAGCAATTAGCCAACGTTTATTATAAAGATATGACACCCTATTGACTTGTAATGTGCTTCTAGGAATATATGATAATATAAATTTTACCCCTATATGTAAGTTATAGTATGTACACAATTTTCACAATAAAAAAGAAAGGCACAAAAGCTATATTAGGGAGCTGGTGTTGTAGCTCAGTGGTAGAGTACTTGTCTTGCCTGTGTGAGGCCCTGGGTTTGATTCTCAGCACCACATAAAAATAAATAAATAAAAATAAAGATATTGTGTTCATCTACAACTAAAAAAAAGTTTTTTAAAGTGTTATATAATAAAATATTCAACAAAATACCAGTGATCCAGAAGCTAATATTTTTATGTAATTAGAAATTTTTACTATTTTATTGTGGGAGACCAACCTTACAAGTGACTGAGTCACACTCCCAGGCTGGGTGCTGAGGGGCTCAGTCACAGAAATGTGGCAGAGCTATCCCCACCCTTCTTGGGTTTGATAGTCTGTGTCTTGTGCATAGGTGTGTCTTGCTACAGCCCCAGGGGAGAAGCTATGCTCACCTGTTCCTTTGTAATATAACCCCTTGCCCTGTTTATGATAGAATCTTCCATGGAAATGCCTTGTATGTGTCCCCTTCTCTTACTGTGCCCTTGGGTGTGGCCTACCCAGATGTCAATCAACCTGCTGACAGTGGACATCATGAAGATAGATTCAGCTCCCTGAAACTTGACCCCTTGCCTCATTTGAATAGCTTCTCCTCAATAAAATGGGTCAGCGCATGCTCTCTTGCTCTCTCTTCCTGAGGACTCTTAAAGTCAGAGGAGATATCACAGTGAACCAAAGGAAAAGGTATTTGTGTCTCTTGTGTGGTTATTTCATGCAGCCCAATTAGCCCAGTTTAAAGGGAGTGACGCTGAGCCTTTTAGTTGCAAGAACAGAAACCTGGCATTTTATGTCATGGATAACAGAAATATAGATTAGATTTTAGGGATGAGGATATTCCACTAGAAGTATCAAAGAGAGGAACTGAAAAGCTGTTGTCCAGTTTTTTTGGTAGGAGAAATTAATGTAGAAAAAGTACTCTAATTCATCAACATTTTGTCAATCAGAATTCTCAGGAACATCTGGATTTGTGTCTCAAAATGAAAATGAACAAAATACCAAAAATTAACTAAGTCCAAAAGACTCCTGCTGTTAATAAAAAACTGACACTAGAAGTCACACTGGAATAGTTTGTGGAATAAGATGGAGGTACTTATGGGATCAGATTAGGAGACATCAAATTATATGATGTTGTGACTTTCATAGAACTGGAATTTTCATATTCCAAAAATAATGAATTTCAGTAATGTCTAAACACTATCTACATTCAAGGGCATGAGGCTAGGTAAACTGAAGGATGTAGCTGAGTTAAATGTCACTGTCATATCAGTCAATTAAAAAAATGTGAAAGAGAAACACTAAAGTAAAGCAGAAGAAAATTTTTTGGTGATACCAAAAAAAAAAAAAAAAAACAACAAAAGAAAAAAAAACAACAAGAAAAAGCTCAGCACCACATACAAACAAAGATATTGTGTCTGCCGAAAACTAAAAAATAAATATTAAAAAATTCTCTCTCTCTCTCTCTCTCTCTCTCTCTCTCTCTCTCTCTCTCCCTCCCTCCCTCCCTCCCTCCCTCTCTTATTCTCTTATTCTCTCTTAAAAAATATAGCACATGATAGAAATAAAAATTAACTTCAGGTAGCTATTACTACTATAGTTAAAGAATGATCAAAAACAAAAAATTATGACTATACTTGAAAAAAAAAACTCAGTAAAATAAGTTTCTAAGCCAAGGAAGACATAGTTTTCAGTATGTGTGAATCTCATACATAGCCTCCAAATCAGCCACAGGTCCAGGGATTATGAAATCTGACTCTTTTATAAGCATTACTGAGCTTTTTCTATAAATAATTAAAAACTATGAAGACATCAGCACAAAAGTCTGTACAAATTTATTTTATCCATGGAAAAATCATTTATAACACAATTTAAAATATTATATACTCCAACATTAGTTGATAATATTTTCATAAGACTGATACCATTGTACACATTCATTTTCTATATAATTTCTTTATACTTGTTGAGAGTCTCTCTATATTAAGCAATTATATAATATTGTTTCTATAATTTAAGCTTTCAATTAACACGATTGATATTCATTTAGGGTTGTTAGTTGTTATAAGAAATTTATGATCAGGTTTTATGATTGCAATTATATGGTTGCTGCAGTAGTGCTACAAAGAGATGCTCCAATCATAAGGATTCAGAGAAATCAATTCTATATTATTCCCTTAAAAATAGTGTCCGAACTACTTTATATACTATAGTATTGTACCTTTCAAATTAGTAGAACTTCAGTTTTTACATATCTTCATTGTGGAATTAATCCTTCCTTTTCATTATGCACAGCTCAATGTGAGAAACATTTCCTACAGGTTATATACAAAATCGTGTTTCCCCTCAATACCCACATTTCAGTAGAACCAGAAGGCCAAGTTTCTTGACATATTGTGGAGCTGAGTAATCAGGGAAACCATCCATACTATGGACAGCCACTGATAACTTCACTGAATGATGAATTAACCAATAGCCGTACCCCATTTTATCCATTCTATCAAGTTCCATTTCTCTTAATTGAGATTGAAAATTTCCCAGTTCCTTCCAATTCCACATAAGGGATTAGAATGTGCAAGTGTACATCAGAGAAAGAGGTCTGGAAAAGTAAAATGGCAATATTCTTTAAAAATTAGGTCACTATAGGAATCAGTTTGCATATTCCTATATGTGCTACTAAGAATATTGAAATGGCTTTCCAATGTAAAATCTCCAATTCCAGATGATTTTACTGGAGAATACTAGATGTAATAAATGACATTAATCTCCAACAATATGATGAATTTCAGAAAATAGCAACATAAGAAGGCACTTTCTAAGTCACTCTATGAATCTACTGTCATTCTATAATCAATATCAAACAAAAATTATGGCCCATTTTCTATGTAAACATAGATGCAAAAATTCACAAAACCACCTTAGCCCCCAAAATTTTGAAAGATAATGCACATCACAGCCAAGTAAGATGTATTACAGCTATTTAAAGCTCATTTAAATGCAAAATTTAATTGATGTAATCTATCATATCAACAGGCTAAAGAAGAAAAAAAAATAAGATTATATCAATAGGTACAGAAAACATAGTTATAAAAAACCAATACTCATCATAATAAAAACACTCAGTGACCTGAGATTAACAGGGTGCTTCCCAACTTGATAAAGAATACCATCAGAAATCTATCCTTAATATCATCCTCAGTGGAAAAAGAAAATGCTTATGCTAATCATTCCTCTCAACATTAAATTGAAAAGGCAAATGCAATAAATAAAGAAAAGGAAATATAAAAGTATACAGACTAGGATGAACAAAAACAACAACAGCAACAAATTGTTACAAGCACCGTAATTATTCATGTAGAAAATACTAAAGATTCAACAAAGGTTCATTTTAAATCTACAATATTCAAGACAGGATGCTATTTGCAAAAAATTAGCAGATCAGTAAGCAGAACAGAATGTCTAGAAATAAATATATATATATATGTCAAGACAAAGGCGCCAAGCCAGTTAAATGTAGAAAGAATAATCATTTTTTTGTTTGATTTTTAAACATGTGTTGGAACATCTGCATATCTACATAAGAAAGCAGTCTAGGCACAATCTTTACATTGTTCACAGTAATCACCACAACATGAGTAACATACCCAAATATAAACTGCAAATCTATGAGACTTCTAAAAGATAGCATGCACAGGAAAAAAAAAATCTAACAGACCTAGGGTTCAGTGATGAATTTGTAGGTAATATAAAAAGGAATACCAATGAAAGGAAAAGTAAAGGGGGTAATTTGGGGTTCAGGAAAATCCCTTTTATCCCCTCTTTTCAAAATAATACTGTTAATTGTAAGAAAAAAAATACCCCAACTGGGCAAAACAAATATCTGATAATAGACTTTTATCCATATATACAAATAACACATGACTTATAAAGCAAACAACTCAACTTTAAAATGAGCATCTTAGCAAAGACTATGTAAATGACTAATAACCAATTAATACACAGTCCTCATTATATGTCAATAGAGAGTCAAAAATTAAAACAAAAATGAGCTATCACTGCTTGCATATTTTTATGTAAAATCCCATAATGGACAGTAAAGTTGTTAATCAATATGGACAATAACAGGAATTTTCATTCACTGCTATTTGATATTCAGAATGCTGCAACCTGTTTGGAGAAGACTTGGAAGCTTCTCATAAATGTAAATATAGTTTTAACTATTGTAGCAACTATCATACTCTTATGACAACACGCAAACCTGCACTTGAATTTTCATCACAGCTTCATTCATAGTTGTCAAAACTGAAAGAAGCCAAGTGTCTGCCACCAGATGAGTGGTTAAATAAATTGTGGTACATCCAGACAATTAGATAGAAAATTTATTAATTACATAATCAAGAAACAATGGGTGGTGGTATCTTAAATGTACATTACTAAATAAAAGAAGTTATTATGTAAGGAATGCATACTATGATTGAAACTATAAAATTCCAGAAAAATAAAATATAGTGATATAAAAAAGATCTGTATTTGCTGGGGTCAAGAAAGAGGAGAATATATAGGTGAAGCACAGCAGTTTTGGGAGATGGGCTGTAAGACTCCGCAAAATTTTGTGGATACATGATGTAGAGGTATAGAATAAAACTCATATATTCTACTAAACACTATGGACTTTCATTAACTATAATGTATCACTGTTGTTCACCAGTTACAGATAAATGTATTACATTAATGCAGTCTTGCTAATAAGGTAACTATTTGGGTGAAGAGTGGTAGAGAGGGGATGCATGGGCACTCTGTATACCATCAGCTGAATTCTTCGGTAAAGCTAAACCTACTATAAAAATAGCCAATTAATTTTTTTTAAATGAGAGACATTAATGCACAGGAACATGTTCCTAGGTCCCCTCTAAGATGCTCTGAACTGGACATTTCCCTGTACACATGAAAAGTCTTCCTCTCCCTCATCCCAATAAATCATCATAGCATTCATGACTACTCCAAGATTTGTCATATTGTTTCATCTTCTAGAAAGAGTTCAGGAAATACATACCAAAGAGATGATCAGAAAAAAAAATGACTGATTACATGAGTAAAAAATAAACTTTATCAAATATTATAACAATTTTCTTTCTTTTATTAGCAACTAGCTTTGCCTTATTTTCATGCACTGCTTACCACACTGATTCCAAATTACTCCAAATTTTGTATTCATAATCTCTTTCCTTTTCCAATGTCTCCCTCCTTTCCCTTGTCTGTCTTGTATAATTTCCTATTCCTGAATCTCATCTCAAATATTTTTTGCTATAAATGCTCCCTGTTAGTGCTTTAATGGTGAGTTTCAATTGTTCCTAGTTATAATGAATACATTTAAATTTAGATTATAATTATTTTAGTGTCCCTGTTTCCTATAACCATGTGATCTAATCAAAGCCTTTTTCCATAGTGCTTTATAGAGTTTTAATTATTAGTACTGTGAATAAAATAATGAATTATTTTTTACCTTTTCTTGAATTATGTTATAGAAGAACCCTTTCTACCTATTTTAGCAAAAGCACTTAGTATCAGGAAAGTTCAATAGAGTAGGCAGAATTGTGGTGAAGTAACAGGACATAATTGCTAGAAGGCAGATTGTAAAATATGCATGGAGTTGATATTTAAAAAAATCTCACTCTGGTTGTACAATCACATACCTTACTGACCAGTGAAAGAAGCCAGGGAAAGCATTCCCTGACCAGGACAAGCCAAGAAAGGTAAAGGTCACCCAGCCTGCACCCAGCCCTCCCTCACAAGAGGACAATCAGAGGAGCCAGGGAGATGCTGGATCTCATTTATTGAGGAAGTACACACAGCTTATATACTGCACAGGAGCCAATCAGGATTAAGGTCAGAGGGGTGGAGCAAGTTCAGTTGTAAACCCATCCCATAGTCTGTAAGGGAAAGCACAAGCTGTCCAGGGGGGCGGAATAGTCCGGGACCTATCCTGGAGGTATTCTGAGTTTTCCATCACCACCCACAGCACTGCCTCCTGGCTGATAGCCAGGAGCCATCCCAGCCACATGTGCAGCCCCATACTGGGAAGCGGGCAGCAAGTCATGCCCTACACCTTACCATCTTTGAAAATGACTATAATCACTCCAGATTTCTCTAAAGATAAGATTAATATATTTTTTCTTATTATTGTAGTGAAGTTAGCTGAATTAATCCAATGTGTAATAATCTATAATTCCTTAGCATATGTGAAGCACTCAAAAGACATTATGTCAAAGTTATGTCAAAATTCTTTAAATATAAGGGAAGGTTTGAAACAAGAGGTTTTAATCCCAGGTCTGCCATTTTTAAGTGGTTTGACCTTGAGTGAGTAATGCAAAATCCATTAAGGACAGCTAATAAGTGGATTTGATTTGGGTCCTTTACATGGCATAAGATTAACCAAACAGTGTCTTTCTGGTGGTTGTTTAAAAAAGTTCAGCTCTTTCAAGGAAAAAGCGGCATTTTAAAACATGAATCTTGGGCCATTCCCAGGCATTTTACTTGCTTCTCAATTCAAACCACTGCTGGGTCATATAACAAAAAAAATATATATATATCACTGCCTGTATTTAGGCATTTAATATACTAACACATGAGAAATTTGTGGACATCTAAAGCCTCAAGGAATCAATTATATCTCTAATTTCTGTAACTGCTACAAGACAGTGCTGCTAAAAGTCATTACTCTTGATTAATAGCAATGCATAATTATTAGGAGAAAACACCTATATTTCTCTTTGATTTCTCACTGTATTCACCTATGTCAATTGCCAGAGAGTTTATTCACCTGGATATTTGGGACATGTGAGCTGTATATTTACATTTGCTCAAGAAGGAAAAATCTTCTCAGTATTTATATGTTTTGTGTACCAAGATGAAAAAGAGAACAATTTACAATTGGCAGCCCTAATAAGACTTCTTCATTTTCTATAGCCTAATAGAATCATGGATAGATGTGGATTCTATAGCACCAGGAACTTTTGTTCCCAAAAGTGAGCTTTTAAGAATAAAATTATTTTTATTCTAATTACAAATTCCATATTTTCTATATCCTGAAAACTGCCAAAATAAACTTTAAAAAAATATGTGACTCTCTACCATGTTGTCTCCATCCCCCAAACTGATGGCATTTGGCTTATATTGCATGATTCAATTCTCCTTTGTATTGAAATGCTCTACTGCTGACTTTGTAACAGCAAATGAGGCTTACAGAAAACTCCATCCAGAGAGTCATGTTCTTCTGTAAATGTGATAATTGCCCCCATTTGACTACTGATTCATTTGGCCTTCATATGGATAATTAAGAATCACATACCTGTGGTAATGACCTAACCACATGGTATTCTGAACATTTACAATATCTTGTTTAAAACATACCAATTAAATTAACCACATAGTACAGAAGGTTTGTTTATTGTTTAAATCAAAATTCTTTGTGTGTGTGTATGTATATATAAATATATATATATATATATATATATATATATATATATATATATATATATATTTATACTTGAAGGTGGGAGGTAGGGAGAACAAACATTTTTGTGGAGTATTATAATTCAGCATAATATTACAGTGTTAATAACTTAGGTGTGTTTCATTTCACTCTAATGTGGACGGGGTTTCTTCTAATTGCTTATGTAGAATATACAGAATTTCAGATATGCATCTTTATTTTGACTTATTACAAATAAGTATATTTTATAGTTGATGTTCGTTTCATTTGACTGCCTGAAGAAAATGACACAAATAGTTGTTCATTAAAGGAAAAATATGATCAAATAATTAAATTTTGTATAGGCAATATTACTTGGCAAAACAGATTCTATTTGTTTAGTTAGTTAAATTGATTTTTATAATATTTCAGTTTTCATTTATTTTGGAATAATTCATCATAAACTAAAGTGGAATTATATTAGTATTCTCGTAAAAAATAGTCAGTGGATTTAGCATTTGACTCTGTCCATAAATTAATTGTATTGCAGTCAGTTCAAAAGATTGAATCTTTAATATAAGAAGTTAGATGATGTAGAGAGGAAAAGATTATTTGATAAAAATTATTTCAAACTTTACCTTCTTTTCCACAAGAACATTAAAGTTTTCTTTACTTTTAATAAATGACAGAGAATAACACTGAGCTCAGAAGGCATGGTTTTCCCAATAGCCCCAATGGATAATTTGTTGGGTCTCCATCATCTGTGGTAACTCCAGTCCCTGTTATTTGAAATTAGGAGGATAAACTTGAGACATTAGAATACATCTCACAAGGTATTCTGGGAAAGATTATATTAACATATTTTAAATAGAGTACACAAAAAAGATAACATGTATTTCTTCAGATTTATGGATTTTTTTAATGAAGCCTTAAAGTTGTAACAACTCTCTTAGAATAATTCTGCATGTTAAACCAAGAGAAACAAAGATTTAGAGAGATAATCAACAACCTGAAGGATCAAAGGATAGCTGAAAGATATTTTTGGTTAAATATTCTGTTCCTTAAAGATAAAGTGATATTAAAAAGTAAAGTGATTGCATAGAAATTTAGATATACTCTGCCATATTGGGAATTTTCTCTGATCATCCCCCTAGCCATTATTGCACATGGGAAGGGTGCATGATTTATCTAACTGATATATTTAGGGGCAAACAACCGTATAAAGTGAACTAAAAATTCATTTTTTTTTGTTCCCTTTGAGAAACAAGATCCCAAATAAAGAGTATATCCCTGTTTATCATGGGTCTGGGATGATGATTCTGCCTAATCTTGGAGTTTAAAATTGTGAAGTGATTTTATACTTACACCCTCCTTTTGTGCCTGATATGTCACACTCTATCTACTGATTCTTCTTTTGGCTCAATATTAGTTCTGAACTCGAGTGAAGACAAGACATTCTTCATTAGTGCCTCTTCAGTGGCAGCAAAGTGGAATTAGTGATTAAAATGTAAACATTATTCTTTCCATCAAGTTGTAGCTTTTCACTCCCATCTTGCTTCTTACATTGATAGAAGACAGAAAGCAAGAGGCAGGGGCAACATGAGGTTAAGGCAGTAATTCTACAAAATGAGCCCACTCTCCTGACTCCCACATGTTTTCTTTTCTAAGAATCAATTTATCTGTAGTCCTGCCTGATTTAAGTGAATAGGATCTATCACATTCTTCAACAAACTACCCGTAATCTGCAGGAAAAAAGAGGCCTAAAATAATGTCAATAAGAAGAACATAGTTTTCACAGAAGGGGAGGACTTTTGTGATCTCAACATACGTCAGATCCTGGAACTCAGGGAGGTAACACACCTTCATCATGAAATCTGTAAGAAAAGGTTCCAAGTAGAACTGGTGAAAATGGGTCAAGGTGACCTAGAGTAATCATGGCCCTGGGGACTTGAAAGTCTAATATCATTCTACTGTCAGTCAAAAAATGAAGAGGTGGTCCTGTGTGATACTGTCTGAAAACCTGTCTGGGAGCCCCCATAAAATAAGTTCAGGAGAGACATGCTGTCTTTCTCTGCTCTGAGAGGGCCCACACTCTCCCTTAAAACTAACTCCTTTCTCAATTCCCCATCCCTTCTAATAAACATGTCTATAATTCTGAGAGATTTGTCTGAAATCTTTCTGACTTGATTATAAAAATCCGGGTTGAAGTTGGGGGACCTCCATGCTGTTTCAGTTTCCTGGAAGACCGTAGCCCTCTTACAAAGTGATAGCATTTTTGAGGTAAGAAACTTTCTCCCCCAAATCAAATTCTACAACTTAGTGCTGTTTGGAGCCTGATTTCTTCTGCTTATGTGGCTTGATTCTTTATATTTGTTTTTTTGTTTGTTTGTTTTTGTCCTCTGCCCCAACTTTGACATGTCACAAATTCCTGTCGCTGTTACCTGCAGAGAGTTCTCTGAGGATTTCCAGCTCTTATGCCACCTCAACTCCTTTTTTTGTCCCTACCTTTATTATGTATAAAGCCCATTATAGCCAATTCTATATATAATACAATAAAATACTAAAGTCATATTTCTAAGAAGTGGGATATTAATTATATAAATAACTAATTAGACTTTTAAAGTCATTTTTTTCTATTCTCAATACTTTCCCCACTGCAATTCTAACCTACTTTTTGTACCAACTGTACCCCAAATAGATTACTTTACTAATGCCTCCTTTACTTTGATGGAATTTTGTTTCAGGGAAACGATAAGGCCCTTGAGGATATGGATTGATTTTTACTGAACTTTGTATTTCCACCATATTCACATTGTTTAATGTGAAGTGTGTTCAACAAGTAACTTTTTAATTTATGCAAAATAGTAATCTGATTAGTCTCACACGTTCAATAATACAAAATTCAATTTTTTTCTACTTTCTCTTAGCATTACATTTGCAATGACATGTCAATGGGCAAATGAATAATAAGGACAAAATTAGGTATCAAAATTGGGAAAAAAACTTACAATTGAGAAGGTGTGTGTGTGTGTGTGTGTGTGTGTGTGTGTGTGTATGTTTTCCTTTGGTTATTCCACTGACTCATTTTGATTTTAAAGACAATGTCAAATGTCAAGTAGTATATGGAACTCAAAAGGGGAGCACAGAACAACAACAAAATAAGCCTATCACAAATCTTCACAATTACTTCTAAAGATTAGACTCCTTGAAAATCTCAATTTTTACACTTCTGAGTTTTTTCACATCTCAATTTTTTTTTAGTACCAAAGATTGAACCCAGGGATATGAAACCACTGAGCTTCAACTCCAGCCCTTTTGATTCTTTTTTAGTTTTGATATAGGTTCTCATAGGTTGCTTACAGCCTTGCTAAGTTGCTGATGCTGGTTTTGAACCTGCAACCCCCCTACCTCAGCAAACCTAACCTCTGGGATTATAGGCATGTGTCACAATGCCCAGCTTTAAAAATTCTTATAGGATTATTTAGCATAGATTTGATGGATATAAATATGTTCATGTTCCCATGGTGATTCTGATATATACTTTCTCTAGTATCACTCTTTGTGTCAAAAGTATACTCTCATTTTTATATTAATGTATTTCAAGTAAACAGTGAAAGGCAGAGCTGTAAATCTCAACAGAAGCCACGTTCGTTTAAAGTCTGTAATCATTTTTAATCAGCAGTGGTGACAGGTAGAGGAACTAGAATAAAAGAGTTGGACTCTGGATCTTTATCATAGCCACAATAACCCTTTATCTAACAGAGATGTTATGAGGATCACAGAAGATAATTCAGGAGAACTTTGAAAATTCTAAAGTGTATTCCTATTATTTTAATACTAGAAAGTAACGCTTCTGGATTAACCTTATTATCTTATTCAGTCCCTCTCCTCTTGCCAGAGTAGCATAGAGTTGAAGACTACAAAATATTTTGTCAGAAGGACCTTAAATTCAGGAAGTTGTATTACCCATTCCAGATCTCAAACCTGGAACAATTATTTTATCCTTATGAACTCTCTTTTCCTTATCTTGGCAAGAACTACAAAACCAATAATCATTATGAGATTGTATAATTAAAATCAATATCATTCTGAGACAATGCAATTATTATCAGATTGCTTAATTGAATGCCTGGGACAAAATAATAAGTGGACTTTACTTAATTACTAGAGGATTTTAACAAAGAAATCTTGACTAAGATAAATTCTGTCTTGCTTATGTTTTATAAAACTTCTACCCACTTCACCAATCCATGCCTATCTTCTAAAAATTTCCAGTGAAAAAATATTATACTTTATTCTCTCAAGTTTCCTCAGCAATCTTCATTAGGGCTAAATTCATTTAGACTTAAGAGTCTAAATGAATTAGACTATTTTTAAGCTACTTAATTATTCACTGCATCAAATTAATTATCAAATACTATAGGATCCACTTGCTAAATAATTCATTTTCCATTCATTCATTTAACTATTTGTTGAATATCTATTATATGTTAGACTTTCTACAATAAGCATACACAATAAAAATTAATAAATCAGATGTTATAGATTCACACATTTTAATATGAGAGAACAAAACCACATAAACTAGCAAAAATATAATAAGAAATAGTCATTCTGAGAACTGAGTGAGAGAGAAGTTCACTGTGGAATTAACGAAATCAGAAAGTACAGGCTTGGCCAAGGACATAATCAACTAATAGCTAAATGTGTAAATGTGATAGTTGAGTATGGGCAGCATTAGTGGGGTACAAAAACAAACAGGAGGAGTTAGATCCTGTTGAACACTCAATATTTACAAAACCATTTTATCTTCAGGGAGAAACCAATGACAATTTTTGAGATCTACAGAGACCAGTGTTAAGAATCCTGAATGAGTCCATAGAGGATATGGAAATGGAAACCATGCAAAAATCCTAGATGTATTGGCATCTCAGGTGATCTGATCTCTGACCTTCTGAATTTTTCCAATTATAAGTCTGGAATGGTGGAGGTCCAAAATGTCCAATCTATATTGAAAACATACTACTATGATTTTGCATTTGAAATTTAGTGTGTACTGAATATAAATTCCTATATTAAAGCTTGGAAACTCAATGGGACACTTTGTTTAATGAAAGTCTTTATGGAGGCAATTAAGAGTAATATAAGTGATGAAAAATAAAATCCTAATGCAATAATGTTGGTATCCTGATAAGAGAAAGAGACCAGGGCTTTCTCTCTCTCCATGGACGAAAGAAGAAAGGCCCTTTGAAGACACTAGAGTAACACTCATCTTCAAAGCAAGAAAAAGGTCCGCATCAGAACCAAACTATCTTGACATGGTGATGTTATACATAAAACATTTATGTTAAGTCATCCAGTCCATGGAAATTTGTTGTAAAGACTAAGCTGATGAATAAGCAGATGAGTACATCTGGTTGTACACATGTCCAGGCACACAGAACCCATCATCCTACCCTTAGAATCAGTCTCAGATTTGTGATATTTCCATGCTTTGTTCTTTACAGCCAAAGACTTCCCTACATTCACACAATGTCAAATTATCTTCTAAAAATTTGTAATAGTCAGTGAAGAAAGCAAGAAAGCGAAGGCTCCAAAATTAGAAATTTGTCAATCATGCTGAAATGTAATGACAGAGACTAAGTTATGAAATCTAAGCTTAGGGATACACACATCAAGTTCTACAATGCACATGATGCTTTCTCCTACAAAATTAAAAACTTAAATATATATTATAGAGTAATGTGCCTAGGGAGATTTTAAGGGGACATAGTGTTTTTTAGGCAAAACTGAGATATTTGGATGCATTTACTGCATGAATATATTCCTCATTTGACATAATGTCATGGTGCATAATGTAATCCAAAATTTAGCTACTCAAGTCTTTGTCAAGTACATTTGTGACTCACATAATAAGATTAGCTAGTAGTTTGGAAATAGAATATTAAGATTTTCTGTTAGACCATATGAGTTTTCAAATAAAATAAATGAGGACAGACTTTTTGAATATTTATGGTTTATGTGTTTGTTTAATATTCTATTTGGAGTAAATAAATATGACAGTTCCATTTGCTGAAATTGAGATTTCTGAGAAAAAATAATGTGTCTCATGATTGAATATCACTTCAGTGTGTCTCATAGAATTTTCATTTCTTTTCTTCCCCATTTCCAGTGCCATCATTTCAGAATTTAACATATTTTATAGCTATATGCTGCTCCTGTAGTCACCAACTCAGTTACTTTAGATCATAATAATCAATACTCATAGTTTGCATGTTTGAAAGATATTTGGATTCCAAGCCAAAGGTTAAATAAATGTATACATTAAGAAAGCAATTTAACCTGTGAAGATTCATTCCTTTTTACATAGTAAGGTAATAATTACCTTGCAATTTGTTAGAAGAAAATATATATAAAAGCACAATTCTAAAACTTGTCATATATTTGGAGAATTAGTTTACATTGGAGATTTCTATCTATATACCTATCTATCAATCTATCTATCTAGATATAATTTGTGTGATTTCAGCATATATATTCTGATTTAACCTATCCTTCAAACCCCACCATATTTAACCCAAGGGTGGATGTAGAAAAAATCCTTAACCTCCTTTTATCTCAGGTTAAAGAGTTTAGTGTTTATGTGAAGAAACAAAAGTAGCACACATATAAAGGTAAACAACACATGATCTTACAAATAAATGACATACTTAGTTTATATCATATAAGTATAACATAAGCCTAGCAATTATTTTTTCCTTTTTATTTGTTCTTTTTAGATGTACATGATAGTAAAGTAAATTTTGAACATTATGCATACATGCAGTACAACTTATTCTAATTTAGGATCCTCTTCTTGTGGTTGTACATGATGTGGAGTTATACTAGTTGTGTATTCAAATATAACATAGGAAAGTTATGTCAGATTCATTCTACTGTATTTCCTATTCTCAGCTCTGCTTCCTTCCCTTCAATGCCCTTTTTCTAATCCAACAATTCTTTATTATTTTTTACTGTTTCACAAGGAGAGAAAACAAGCAATCAAAAAAATGCTAGGGGCTTCCTATTGTAGAACACTAGTTACTGTGTAATGATAAAAGAAAGTCTTCTGTTACCCATAAACTTTCATGTTTATTGTTCTGCAATAATAGGAACGACAGAAATGCAAATCATTATTAATAGTCCCTCTAACAAAACATAGCTATTGCTAACATTTTTTTTGTGTGTGTTTTATTCAGACTTTTCCCTTAAGCCTAAATTTTATTTTTAATATAAGCTAAAACATTATAAGTTTATTTTTACATTTTCCAGGTTCCATTTATTATTTAAATACAATTACTTTCCATGAATTTTTATCATTTTGAAAACATTATATTAGAGGTTGATTTTAAAATATAATATCCTTCTCCCATAAAATTATAAATATCTCTGGATATTTCAGACATTCTTTTTAAAATATATTTCTACAAAAAGAATTATAGGACATACTGTTTACCATTTTTGGCATATGTTTTCAAATTGTTTTTGTTTAATAGTTTCTGATGATTCATGTTCCATACAAACTTTGTTACAACTCTATTTACCGGCATTCATTTATTGTTATCAATTTAATGTATTTCCTAGTGGCATAAATCAGATATAGCTATTTTTCCTCCGAAACACAAGAAACTTTTTCTCATATTTTTAATGTTACATTTTCTTTTTCTTATGCATTGTTACTTGCTTATGTTTTGGGAATCATCACTCATTTTGTTAATGTGTAGATCTTACTAAGCTCTAGTAATATTATTAATTAATTAATTTGATATATTTTAAAATAGTCACATAGTTAAATGCCTTTTTACTCTATTTTACCATTTATGTGTGTATGTGTGTATTCTTTACTATTTTTATGTATCTTTTAAAATACAGACCATATCAAGTTTCCTTTTAAATTTTTTTTTAGTTGTCAATGAACATTTATTTAATTTATTTATATTTGGTGCTGTTAATTGAACCCAGTGCCTCACATATACTAGGCAAGCACTCTACCACTGAACTACAAACCCAGCCCTCAAGTTCCCTTTTAAGATACTGAAACTATTATCCTATTGAATATTTGTTATAATACTATTTACTTTATAAAATATCTTTGTAAAAAATGTATATGCCTGTTTATCTATATAGTATTATACAGAGAGCTTATAATATTTATGAAATGGTGTTTGGATTTAGTTCTTATATTTATCACATACTGTGAAACTGAATAGAAAATCAAACAAAATGCCCTTTAAAATACTCAACTATGCTTCTTTATTATGGTTTGGATATGCAATGCCCCCAAATGTTCTTATAATAATGAAAGAATATTCATACATGAAATTATTGAATTTGTGAGAGATGTAACACATTTAGTCCATCCTAGTTTCAACTTGCAGATGGGTGAGAACTATAGCAGGTGGGAAATGAATGGAGGAGGAGGGTGACTCGGTATATGCCCTGTAGTGGTTGTTCTTCCCTTTATCCTCTTCCACCTCTTTCTTTTTTGCCTCCTTGCTGCCATGAGTCCAGCAGAGTTCCTCCACCATGCCTTTCCACCACTATGCTCTGCCTCACTTTGGGCCCAGAGCAATGGATTCAGCCACTCGTGATCTAAATCTGTCAAAGTGTGAAATGAAATAAGCTTTCTCTCCTCTCCATTGTTCTTATCATGTATTTTGGTCACATTGACAGAAAGATGAGTAATACACTTCTAAATATACAAATAACTTCATTTACTTATTTTGTTGGGATTACAATCTATTTTTTATATAGTGGAGTGTGCGCAATTATAATATACATACTAATTTTTTGTGCATGCCTGTAATCTCTGCTTATCATGAGTCTGAGGGAAGGAGGACTGCAAAGTCAATTTCTACTTGTGTAATGTAGCAACAACTTATCTCAAAGTAAAATTATTTTAAAAAATGCTGGTGGTATATCTCAGTGGTGGAACACTTACTTAGACTGTGTGAGGTTTTAGGTTCATTCAAATATACTTTGAAAAATATATTTACTTCTTTTAAGACTTACCCCCCAAAATCATAGAACAATTGTACAGACATATTTGTCTTTGTAAGATGTAAAAGACTAATCATGTTGACTTGCTTTTTTAATATAGCAATAAAATAAACAGCAATATATAAACAATCAGTTAAATAAAGTTATATATTGGTATTACAAAACAGTAATAAGCTATTAAAATATATTGTGATGTGTATGTATTAATGGAATATCTATATCAATACATATATTTCTATTATGCTGACTATACAACAGCATGCTTCTAAGGATTTTACTACAACTACTTGTGTAACTTTGACAACAATGATTTTAGGTGGGACCATTTCATCCCCAAGATAGTGCAACTTTTAACAGAGATGCCAGAATTCTGTTACAAGCTCTGTAGCTCCAGAGCCTAGGATATTACTCTATTTGCTATATGAATAAATAATTAAGCTGTACTTATTTGGGATTAAGGAAGATCAACTAAAAATGCCATCATCTAATTTTGGAGATATGTAATAGAAACAGAGAGAGGGAAAGAAAGAAGAAAACCTAGTACCTTTTTAGAAATTCAAGTATTTGAGCCCCCAAATGAAATGTGTGCATGGGAAACAGGATATGACAGAGCAACCTGTTTCAAAACATTCCAGATGATCTGAAACATGTCAAGGCTGGAGAGTCCTGTGTTTCAGATGAATTCTACTAGAGTCCAAGCAGGTGACATTCATGAATGATGCAGCCCAGGTGTAGGACAACAGAAAGGGTCTAATGTCACGGCAAACTGCAGAAGGAATGCACCTCCAATGGGGTCACAGCCAGCCAGCAAGTAGGTTAATGCCAAATGGAATACAATTACCAGAAATGCATTTTCAGGTAGACATTTCCTAGATTTTAAATGTCAGTAGCCAATTCTAACAATTGTTGGCAGAAAAAATACAATATGCTTACATAATTACTCCATTCTGTGTGATCTTCAATTGATAAAAAAGAAGTTTGGAGGTGGGTAATATGGAAAAACTTCTATTTCCCTTTTACCTGCAAGGATTCTTGAAACCAGATTCAAAGAAGGGAGGAGATACTTAAGAATCAGCATTTCTTTATATTACTCAAGGTAAATTTTCTATATGTTACAATAGAGATTAAAATATTAAACTATTAAAGCATCTTGGTATTGTGTATTAATAAGATAATTGTGTCTATAACACCTTTTTTTTTTACCAGTGCACATTTTAGACTTTATACTCTTCTTTACTCTGTGTTCTGACTATCCATGACAGAGTTTGAATATTTTCTCTTTTACAAACAAGGCAAGCATATCTTTAATAGCAGATCTCTGGTCAACTGAGGTCTGTTTTCAGAGCCCTTGCTGCTTTGAGTGTCACTCCCACTGCCATCTGTGCCTTGTATGTGGGGATTTAAAAATGGAGAGATGCTGACTGGGACAGTTTCTCCTCCACTGACAATCTGCCACAGGTGCTGGAAGCAGTCCTTATAGTACTCAATCTTCAGATGAAAGGTTGAATTAGCTGGCATGAGTTTCTTACTAAATTGTTGTGCCAGTGTTTGAAAAACACATTCTCAAACTAACCTAGATTTTTAGAAGTTGTTTTCTTGTTTGAAAGGATTGTCTTATTGTTGTCCTTTGCTTTGGGGTGGGGACTATTAAAAATGAATGAGGAAGGAGAAGAAAAATTTTATTAAGTTATTGATGATTATGAGGCAAGAAAATGTGCAAGTGACCTGAAAAACTTGACTCTTACTAACCATTTTACCTGCATTATCCCCCAGGACTGAAAACAAGCCCTTGAAGATAACACTTTTTTGCTAGGAAAACTCCGTTGATTCTAATGCTGGAAGAACATGATACAGTAACTGGAAATAAAGAATGAGAAAAGAATAATGTATCCAGATACAAAGCAACATACTGTCAAACCTTAAACACTCTTATTAGATAGTTCAGATATTACAGTATACTGAAAGCACTTTAAAAAAATCACATAGCTAGTTCATCATTTGGGGTAAATGAATTTTCTTTATAATACAAATATTAACTTCTACTTGGAAATAATCCTAAATGATTAAAATTGCTCTTCAGAAAGGAATCATGAATGTAAAGATGAAACAACTTGTTTAGAGCAGTTAGGTATTTTCCAATAGTTGAAAGCCAAGATTATGGCAGACTTGGAATTCAAAGTATCCTGTCTTAATGGAATTCATAATAGTAATAGCCTTTTTCTGCACATTTAAATCATCATCCCTTAGCACATATATTCTACATAAGTCAGGAAATTTTGGACAACAGAAGGCACTATTTACTCATGCCAAAATTCATCAAGAGTCAAATTTGAGGGACTATTCCAGTATAAACATGCTTCCTCTGGTTAAAAGGGAAATCTTCCCTTCACAGTCTTTAGTATTAGTCATCTTGTTTCCGAAGACTTACTATGGATTGTGTGAAATGAGGGTTAAGATTAACATCCAGAGCATAGAGAAGGTGGCAAAGAAAACAGTCCCTCAATTTAACAAAGCCTCAGATGAGAATTATGTAACAAAATCAGCCCTTTGCTTAGAAAATTGACTGCACAATCCATATCATTATTTATCTGATAAGAAATGATTTCTTTCTGTGACATTTGTTGCATTTCCAAAGTTTCTGCCATTCTACCTAATTCTGCTTCTCTGAGAAATACCTGGTACCCCAGATATTTCTGTAGATGTTCAAATATACAATAGCAATATGCATTTGTGGGAATCCAGGTAGTGTTTGTGTGACTCGCCCTCAGGAGCTAATCAAGCATTGGAACACTGAAGAATAATGGAAAGAATTTTCAGACTAGGATTTGATTTCATTTTCTAGATCTCATCCTAAAGTTGAGTTATTAGATTCATATTGACCCTTCCTCTTTCAAATCAGTGCTCTGAGAATCTGTTGGACAAAATATATTAAGCAATGATTTACCTGGTTTTATGAAAAGAATTCTGCAAGAATTATTATCAACTTAATTAAAAATAACTATAAATGATGGTCAAAGGTTTAAATTTTACTTTAAAATATTATTTAGGTGTTTCAAACATCCTAATATAAACAAAAAATAAATATAAGAGGCATTTAAATACAGAATATAGTTTGAAAATACTGATTGAAAATAATTAGTAAATGTTGTTTATTAATCATTGATTACAAGTGCCTTAAATTTTCATAAATTCAAATAAAGTTAATCTGTTTGGGATTTTCCTGTGTGTAAGAGGGGTGATTTTTTTTTATTTGATTGTTTTTTTATTGCACTTTCAAAGCATGGAAAACAATAGGTACTATAGGTTTTTGGTTCCACAATAATCACATTTTGCATATTATTTTAGTAATGATATTTGTTTTATCATTGATTTCATTTAAAAATCATGTTTATATATACATTTTCTATGCAGACTAATTGTTAAGCAAATTGAATTGGTTTATAATTGTTTAAAATAATTTGATATATATTGAAGATTATATAAATATCTTTTTGTCAAGTACCTTCAATATTATTTACATCTTAGTACTATTCAGAAAAACTCATAGCCAATATTTTATTTTATGAAATACAGCATCCAATATAATCATATTGGTCTTTTGGTAGTTTCTGAAAATACACTAGTTATATCTATTTAATGTCACTAGACATCATTAGTATTCTTGAATTCTATCAGATGTATGATCCTAAACATGTAGATAAATATAACATTTGACATTTATAACACAATAAAGAGGCATTTTGAAAGCAAAATGTAATGAGAAAATATATACTATTATATTATAGTCTCATTTATTGCTGAAACCCAAAGTAAGAAAGATTTGGTGTTAAAAAAAAAGAATGATACTAAAATCCTCTGAATCTGTGCTCCTATAGGTTTACTTTAGCAGAGTTAAGTTTATAATTAAAATGAAATAGCACAAGTGGAAAGCATCAAAGCATGGTATTAAAATGAAATACTCATTTATAAGAATGTTATTTTAAGTTACAAAGAAAAATAATAGAAGTAATAAGATATTTTTCCAAAAAGAAATAACAGTGATGAATTAAGAAGGTAATTTATATCACGTAGAAGGTATGAAGGAGTGTGAAACAATCAGTACACATTATGCAGATTCACTATAAAATGTTTCTCCACAGAAAACTTTTTCAACAAAACTTATATAATGTATTTTATTTACAAATAAAACCTCAATTGTGAACCTATTTGGACTAAGGGTATTTTTATCTAATCCATCTTTATACATAAAAGAATATATTATGAAATAATGCAAAAATTTTAAATATTTATAAAATCCTACTTAAAATAAATTGTGTTAAATAAATACCCTATTAATACTAATTGATAATGTGTTTAATATCCTTATTTTATTTATATATATATCCAATTATGAGATTTATAAATAGAATAATATAGTGCACTATGTAACGAGTTCTCATTTTTATATATATTTAACTTAGCAAAGATGCAATGAAAGTCACTCAAAACAAAACAAGAGAAATAAAGAATGAATGAATGACAGGAGGAGGGGAAGAAGGAATAAATAGTTTAAAGTCATGAAAATTTTGTATTTTCCCAAGAATAAATAAAACAGATTATATGGTCACCTGAAGTTTTCTCTGTTGTTGTAGAATCAAATCTGACTTTTGTTTGTATCTCATTCAACTCTAACCTTGAAGAACAGTTAGTGCAACATGATTCTAAAATCAAAACAACTTCTTAAGTAATTATTATCTAAAAAATAAAACAAAAGTATTCTAGTATAGGAAGAAAATAAATATAAGATTTCCTAAGAACAGTATATCAATTTATTTCATTTTCTTTTTTTTTAAAGAGAGAGTGAGAGAGGAGAGAGAGAGAGAGAGAATTTTTAATATTTATTTTTTAGTTATCGACAGATACAACATCTTTGTTTGTACGTGGTGCTGAGGATCGAACCTGGGCTGCACGCATGCCAGGCGAGCGTGCTACCGCTTGAGCCACATCCCCAACCCTTATTTTTTTTCTTAACCAGAATGTGGGAAAGCTACAGGGTTTGGAAGGGATGGGTAGACCCTCCAAACATGGGGACAATGTCTTCCAGCCATTCCTTTCCCTGCACTATCAATGACCAGGGCGTTAGCAGCTCATGATCACTTTCAAATGCAGGTCATATAATTTATTATACAGCATATTTTATAGAGATTTTAAAGAATGACTTGTTTTGGTTTGGGTGTGAGGTGTCCCCCAGAAAGCATAGGTGTGAGACAATGAAAGGAGATTCAGAGGAGAAATGATTGAGATGTAAAAGTCTTGTCCCAATCAGTTAATTAATCCCCTAATAGGGATCAACTGAGTGGTAATGGTAATGGTAGGGTGTGGATGAATGGGATGGGAATTTGGGTGTGGTTTGGGGTATATATTGAAATCTGGCAAGTGGAGACTTCCTTTTCTGCTTCTTGATTATCATGTGAGCTGCTTCCCTCTACCACCCTCTTCTGCCATAATGTTCTGCCTCACCTCAACCCTGAGGAGTGGAGCTGGCCTTCTATGGACTAAAATCTCTGAAACAATGAGCCCTCAAATAAAATTTTCCCTCTCGACAATTGATCTGCTTGAATCTTTTAGTCACAGATGAAAAAAAAAAAGATGATTCTAATATGTATTTTATCAAATAAATTGTTTATTTACTAGCTTAATTTAGAAGTAAGGTCCCATATATATGATGTGACTCTATGGAACTTAATTTAACTGTGAATTTGTAAGTTAAACATAACCTCACTTTATTTTAAGCTTTCTCAATTTAATAATTCAGACACTGTATTTTCTCTTACTTCATTTTATCTTTAACTAAAAACTAGTTTCTAATGACATGTGAAAACATTAAATATATAATATTAAAACTGTTTTGAATAGTTGATGTATTTGAATTGGTATAAAAAATACATTCCCTTGGAAAAATTGAGCTTTATTTCCTGGTTGTGTCACAGAATCAACTCAAAATATAATTAATTTTACCAAATAAAAATTGATTTCATTCTTCAAAAGAGATAACTACATTTTATTACCATTTTTTCCTCTATGTTCATTTAAATGGCCTTGAAATTCTGCTTATACTACACATATAGCCTTAAAAACATTCACAATGTGGAACCCATATGGTCAACCAAAGGAATTCATAGGGTTAATTGCATAAATAGAAGCTTTTAAAAATGCATTTTTCAAACCACAGGGAAATATGTGATTATGTATATTTTAAATAGCTGTATATAAATTAAGGCTATGTAGCTTTTTATTTCATTTTAAAGATAAATTTTAAATTTTATAAGAGAAACAATGGCCAAGTAGGAGAAGAATATTTGTTGTTTAAACAACATTTAGTAAATTATATAGATGCTTAATGCAGAGGTTTTCACTTTGACAATGATCTCATGGCTATTACCAAGAAATAGAAAAATCCCAAAATACCTCTACCCTGGATATTTCGTGCATCAATGGAAGAACAACCATCCACCAAAAAATTAAAAATTATCTACTCCATCTATTCAAACACAAAACTTTTTGAAAATACAATAAAATTGATTATACCATTTGAGGACAAAATTCTTTTCAGGAAAATGTATAGGTGTGCATTGTATGTGTTTCAGGAAGAAATATGTAAATGATAACAGCAATGTTTACCATGATGACTTCCGAAACATAATAAGCACAATGTAATGACAAGCACATTAACAACTTAATTTTTAAATTAAACATATGCTAATTTATAGATTATACATAGATTGTACTCTATGTATCTAGGTATCTAAAATGTCATTTATTCTTTTAGAATTATGCAATCTGGAATACTAATAACTTGGTTTTAATGTTGATTAAAATTTAACATTTGGGATCACATCTTAGCAATAATATATCAGTGTCTATCCCAGTTTGGAGTGACCCTTATGTTGCATCTGCAAAAGCATTGACAGTTTCCCATTGAAAAGGGTCATCAGGTTCAAGGGATACTAGAAAATTCAAATGTGCTCTATGCAATTTGAAAATTTCCTGTTCCCCAAGGAGGACAAATTGCAAATATTGAGCAGTAAGCATGTTGATGTTCCAGACTAACAGCTATTCTTGTAATCAGTTGACTAAAAAGAAGCAAATATTAAAAATTTCAGGGTAGAGGGTGAGGGTGTAGCTAAATATTAGAGCATTTCCCTAGTGTATGTAACACTCTGGTTTCAATCCCTACACCCCGCCCCCCCACACACACACACAAAGAAAAAAAAGAGGAAAGAAAGAAAGAAAAAATAAAAAAATTGAAGGGTACATTCAATATAAGTGGGGGATGGTTTTCTTATTTTAAAGGTTGCAACTAAAACAAGTTCAGTGTAATATAGCAGTACAATTTCTGTTGTATCATTCTACTTATTTCCAATGCTTATTCATTTAATCTACACAAACTCAACAAGTAAAGAAATACAACACCCCAAAAAGTTTTGTAAATATAATTCCTAATATATGAAGGAGACCTAGATCATAAAAAACAATCAGAAATCAGATCAATCTGTGTTTTCATGGAATTCTCACAAAAATATATTTTGTGTGGTTGAAAATACATTAGTTTCTGTGATAAGAAATATCAAAATGTTAAGCTTAAAAAATCCAAAGAGATCCAGTTTAGTTATTTATAAGAGACAAAGAAATATACAGGGAAAAGAGGCTGAGAACTTTGGGGATATTCTAAGCTATTTTCCATAGTGATATGTCTCATAATTTGGGAGAATTTATTTTCTATTACTATTATAAAGTTATCCACTTTTTAATACTTTCCTACATATGTGCTGGGGATTGAAATTTCACCCATCAGATGACCTTTGCCAGAATATACATACATATAACTTTATCTAATATTCAATTTGTTCATATTTATTTATCCCTTAGAAATGTGAAGTTTCAAGTACATAGCAATTAACCTAATAATCTGAGGAAAATGGTTAAAAAGAAGTGATATGATCAGGATCCAAATCCTGGTACTGCTTAAATCCAAAGTACATGCTCTCTGTAGCATGATGTATTGCTTTCTCCATAATCTAATATAGACACACATGTGGCATAAATCAATACCCAATTTTTAACTTTCTGAAAAATGACCATTTTGCTTTTATACAACTACATTAAATAAGAAAAAACATAGAAAGAGTATGTTACATTCAAAAGTTCTCAATGAGATAATTGTTAAAAATATAGAACTATAGAAAATACTTCTTAGTTGTTTAAAAAGGCACTTCAAATCACAGAAAGGATATATTTCTTCTAAGAAAATACAAAGTTGGCAATATAAGCACTAAAAACTTTTAAAAGGTTTCACTGACAGGCTTTGGAATGATTCTTGAAATTATTATGTGCTATGATTTGAATGTATTCCCCAGAATTCACATTTTGGAAACTTAAGTCTCCAAGGAACCAGCGTTAAGAGGTTAGACTTTTAAAAGGTATCAAGGTCATAAGTTATTTGACCTCATGAATGCATTAGTAAGGTTTCAAATGAATGGGTTCCTTATCATTCCCTTTCCCTCTTTCTCACACCATGGGAAGCCTTCTACTTGTTTCTATGAAGCAGGAAGTCCTTCTCCAGATATAGCCCTTTGATCTTTGACTTCCTTCTCATTTTCAGAACTGTGAAACTAAGTTCTGTTCATTATAAATTATACAGTTTGTGGTGTTCTGTTATAGCAACATGAAATGGACTAAGTCAAGATGTAGCCATCATTTCTAAGGAAGTTTGTCATTATTCCCAGTATACAAAAAAGCTGGCAATGTCAATGCTAAGAGTTAAGCATTTTCTTCATAATGCTCAAGTGAAAAAAAAAGTGTACATCACTTATTCTTATGAATAAAATTGGATTTGTCTCTGTCTGTACTTAATTATTTTAAAAAGAATTAGATCTATATCCTAAAGCCTTTCTTTTCCTTTCTATGTTATAAAAATCCCAGAAGCCTTGCAATTAAAACAAACTGAGCAAGAGCATTTTCTTTGTTATCTGTTGCTATTATTCCAGAGATTAACACTGCATCCACCCACCTTCATGGGCTATTTGAAAGCAGATTTGTTATTCAAGGCATATACCCTTTCATTGCTATAACATCAAACAATTTTGTAGTGCTCACTATGTCACCATTCAATTTTCAACTGGAAACCTTCCACAGCCAACCCTTCCAGAGGTCTTGCTGCCTTTAGAATGCAAGAAAAGTGAAAGAAGAAACAGACCTCTGTGACCAGCCATTTCCCATCCTTTGAAGTCAGCCTCTGCTCATTAACCTCTTAAGCCAACTCCTCCTACCGTAATTTTAGCTCTAAAATCACTTTATTGTGTGATTTTAGAGCTAAAATTTCAAATCCCCTCAAACAATATCATTGTTGAGTAATTTTTAAAATAAATTTTAATATGTGTCACAGGCAATCCACTAAACAGATTATGCAGACATAAAGAATATTCACTTTTTATACAGGCCATCAGATATATATTATGTGCACATTCTCAGAATAAGTGATGACTTTTCTTCATTTAAAAGGATTTGACACATTGATTTGCTATGAATTCTTCCTTAATTCATTTTAAATTTATATGGTGTTTGGAGTAGCTATCAATTCTAGCTATTTGTCATCATCCAAGGAAAAAGTAAAATATCTAGAATGGTGGCAAAGCTGAACTCTCACTGAGATGGCAAAATTTAGGTGTTGTCTTTTCTGATATCACTGGGTTGTATGTAACTCAGGAATTAGGGTCACATAGCTTGTTAAAAGCTTCACATGCATGTCACAGGGACATAGGCAGGATACACAATGCAAATTCCCTGAGAAACTGGGCTTAGAATAGGAAAGGGGGATGAGGACCACTCTCCTCCACCAGTATGATACTTTATAATATATATAATTAACAGAAGACAATCTTTTCAGATTTTTTTCCCATGCTGGGGATTAAACTCAAGGCTTCATGCATGGTACGCAAGCACTGAACCGCTGAACTACATCCCCAGCCCTCACATATGTTCTTGTGGTAGCTAATTTTTTTCATAATGAGTTTAAATAGTTACAAATGGATATCATTCCCAACATATTTAAAATCATGAAATTTGAAAATAATTCTGTTACAGTAGCTTGAAGTATTTCCAAAAGAATCTAGGTATCACTGCTAATTTGTATTCAATATTATGCATACATGATATACATATATATATATATATATATATATATATATATATATATATGTACAAAATATATAGATATATGTAATATCTTGCATTTTTATTTTAATTTCATTTCTACTTTCTCAGCATAGATTTTTTTTTTACCTATAAACAAATGGAATTTATTAGCAGGGTCAGTGGCACATGCTTATAATCCAAAATACTCAGGAGGCTCAAATAGGAAGATTGCAAGTTTGAGACCAGCCTTCACTATTCAGTAATACCCTGTTTCAAAATAATAGTAATAATAATAATAATAATAAAGGTCTGAGGATGTAATTCAGTGGTAGAGTAGAACATGGGTTCTATTCTCAGTTAAAAAAGACTACAAAAATAATTTATAGATTATATGGACTAAATATTTTAACACTGATTTTTCAGTATGGGGTGTTTTTCTCTTTGAATTGAGTTTTGTTGTTGTTTATAGTTATAGATGGACAGTAATGGAGAACATGCCTTTAATTTACTGTGGAGCTCCTTAGCTTCACAAACCCAGTGCTTTACACATGGTATGAAGCACTCTGCCACTGAGTTAGATCCCCTGCGCTGAATTGTGTTTTTAAATTATTAAATTCAGAATCAAAACATAAACATTGTATACCTTTTGAATGTAACTACTTAAGAAACCCTGTTTTGAAAATCCATCCCTTAAAGCTGTTTTTCTTTTGAGACAAAGTCCCCACAGTGCAATCTGCTTATTGTGAGAATGTAGGAGAGTGCACTTCATTCCTATATTTTCATAGATCAAGACACCAAGAAATCTTGTTCTCAGAAATAAGTAATTGGGAGTTGAAATATTTTATTATAACAATATCACTCATTTATTTGAATCATTTACAGAATTATAACAAAAATCATAGAGTGATATACTTAAAAGCTCATTTATACTCAGGTGCCCCTGACAACTCAATTCCTTCAAATGTTTGAAAGGCAAAATTGTAATAACCTAAAAACATAGTCATTTGCAAAAGGTTTTGCTATGGAGTCATAAGTGTCAGTTACTTTTTAAAAATGAAAATGAATATTTTAATTGCCTTTTCGTTTTTTATCCTGGAGATTTCAGTACCCAAGGATGAAGTACCAAAGGAATGTTAAAGATGGTTGAGAATGTTATTTCTGCTCTGAAAAAAAGAAACAGTGTTGGTGAAAGATCCTTTTGAAATGGAAAAATTGATAGGATAATATCAATACTTAAACAAGAGTTATTTAAATTTGATTATGAAAAACTGGAACTGCCACCATAAAGAAGCACAACAAGGCTTTTCCAGAGGTCAAGGCAACCTCTAATCAGATGGTTCTTAACAGAAAAGAATTTAAAGATGCCTCAGGTTTTAGCAAAGAGAACAGTTTTATTTGAAGGGGAAATGTGAAGATGTGAATTCTGAGAGAATAATGGGGGCAATCTTGAGAGCCAGATGTGCCCTCCTGGGTCTTGGGTTCTTCTTTTAATGGGAACTTTGTGAGGGCTGGGCATGGGAAGATGCTTGGGAAGTATTTCTGCTTGATCAACTCAGTTCTTTTATCACAGATTGCAAGAAATTTATTTGTGGTGATTTTGTTCTCTCCAGGTTCCTCAAGCTGACATTGTCTATTCTATCTATATAACTTGTGGAATAGGCCTATAAGTTTCTTAAAATATATTTAATTTGTTTCAAATAGTCAGATGATATAATGTGTAGGAAAACATTGTATGTAAGCTTCAATCAAAATAAAGCAAATAAAGCAATTTTCAGAAATGAGCTAATATACACTAACTCCAAGATTGAAAGATTTGTCAAAAATTGGGAAGTTATTGGCCTGGAGTAGTAGTATCTTTCCTTATTCATATTCTCTCCTTTTTACCCATCTTTGTATCCTCTATCCTACCTCATTTCTGTTAAAAGTATCTGACTACCTACAATATTTCAAGGTTATCCTGTTCTCTCAGGGGCTAGCAGATTTTGCTTAAAACTAAGAACCTACAGAAGTCTGTCAGGGTTTACATTGTGAAATATGTGTTTGTAAATGATCACAGTGGCTGCTTTATATAAAATAGTTTGAGGAGGAAAAAGAAAAGAAGTCAGAGACCTATCTGAGAGGTTTTCCTTAGCATTGAACAAAAGTCTTCTATTGTTTTAGTCAGCTTTAATGTTGCTGTGTACAAATGACCTGACAAGAATAAAGTAGAAAAGGAAAACTATTTTGGGTAAGAGTTTCAGAGGCTCAGTTCATGGTCCTGATTAGATAGCTCTGGGTCTCAGATGAGAAAGAACATAAACATGTTCAAAACCACATTTCTCTTGCTATTAACATACTTAGTGTTCTATGAGTTTATAGGTTTCCTGAACCGATGCCCTTCAAAATGAATGTTGGTAATGGGGATTACATTTATGTCCAAGAAATAAAGACTTAAGTGTTGGTTTATATGAATATGCATAAGATGTAGTAACAGCCCCTTACACCATCATAAGTCTCCTTCAATAATCCATCTCCCAACATGGGCTTATTCTGCTCACATCCTCATTTTTTCTATGTACATATTATTTTATAACATATTATATTATCTTATAAGCAAAACATACAATACAATCCTTCAATCACTAAGAAGAAATTATGAAACATGTAATTTTTAAAAATACATATAACTTATGTATGATGATTGTAATCATGTGTTTTAAAATTTTAACATGGTTTCTATCAATATCTGTTGATTGAATCAGTGCTGAATCTATTTTATCCCTTTTCTGTTTGTCATTCCTATTTGCATTATTTGTCACACAGGTTGTCTGATGGCTAAAGTTCACTAATCCAATAAAGACCACACTACTTACTATGATTTCATAACTTCTTCATGAATAATGTAAATTATCTCCCTATAACTACAACCTTCATTTTTGCTAGTTTGTTAAAATTGAATTATAACATACACATCATAGAGGTATTGATAAGCATTCCAACAACTATCCTATGGCTATTCTACATCTTTCCACACTGTTCCATATGCTATATATCATTTGTTACTAGGAGTATATTCTTGTATATGCAACAGGGAATGAATTATACTAAAATGGTACCACCTGAATTAAAGCAATGTGAGACACTTGGAAGTCCCTATTAAAAAAGATAACATAAGTTATATTTTATATGAATAAGTCCTTTAAAAAACTCTAAAATGCGGTAGCTTCATCAAACTATTTAGTTTTTTCTTTAATAAACAAAAATAAGAAATATACTTGCATGAATGCTAACTGTAAAAATACATTCCATCCTCTTGCCCAATGATGCTTAGAGTGCTGGTTATCTGAATGACCAAACATTGGCAGTTTCTCTATAAGACCTCTTTTCTGTTTTACTGTGACAAGAAATCCATTATGAAGATGAAAATAGAAGTACTAAAATGAGAGATTCATTTTACAATAACTTCCTTTTCTCCTGTGTCAGGATCATTTTTCCATTATTAATTATCAAAGCAAAGCCAACTAATTGTATAAGATTTGGATAAATCTATGCTAACCTAAAGAATTTTAGCACTTATCAAATAACATGTTAGATCATATTATTACATAATTTTTCATCATGTCCTACTTTTTAGGCAGCTTTTCATCAATGTGGCCAAAATACTTGAAAAGAACAGCTCAAATATGGAAATAATTATTTAGGGTTTTTGGTTTTGGAGATCTTAGTTAATAGATAGCCAACTCCATTGCTCTGGGCCAAAGGTGAGACATCACTCAGCCCATTCAAACTAAGATGTACTGATTTGTTACAGGATCAGTTACTCCTCCTTTGAAAATTACTGCATTAACACAGGAGCTTTAGGGAGACATTTTATATATCCCAATCATAATACTTATGTTCTCTAAAGCATGTCCAGATTCATGGTTTTTTTTTTTGTTTGTTTTTCTAATATGTCAGTAGAAAATCTCCAGCCACTGCTTTCTGCCAGGAAAGAATTGAAATTAATGTTTGGGTGTATGAGAAGCATATAAAAGAAACTGAGGATTAGTAGTTATTATGTTGATTGTATACAATGTAGCCTAAACATGTTTGCTACATTGGGATTGCCATTTTCTTCATGGTATAGAATTAAAATTATTTATTAACAATTACTTCTCATTAGAAATAAATTTTCGTAGAATGAATGAGTCCAAAATGCATGTTTAATGGAAAATCTGGGTAGTATTGATAGGAAATATATAAATTGCAAACTTGATTTTAATTTTTGTGCCAAAGGAGTCTTATTAAGAAAGGTAGGGCCTAATCTCACATGATGAAGATTAGGGCCTACTTTTTCTTCTATTAGATGCATGGTCTCTGGTTTTATTCCTAAGTCCTTCATCCATTTTGAGTTGAGTTTTGTGCATTAGTGAGAGATAGGGGTTTAAATTTCATCTTGTTACATACGAATTTCCAGTTTTCCAAGCACCATTTGTTGAAGTGGCTATCATTTCTCCAATGCATATTTTTGATGCCTTTGTCTAATATAAGATAATTGTAATTTTGTGGGTTAGTCTCTGTGTCCTCTATTCTGTACCATTGATCTACTAGTCTGTTTTTGTGCCAATACCATGCTGTTTTTGTTACTATTGCTCTGTAGTATAGTTTAAGTTCTGGTACAGTGACACTACCTGCTTCACTCTTCCTGTTAAGGATTGCTTTAGCTATCCTGGGTCTCTTATTTTTCCAGATGAATTTCATGATTGCTTTTTATATTTCTATGAGGAATGTCATTGGGATTTTGATCAGAATTACATTAAAACTGTATGGTGCTTTTGGTAGTATGGTCATTTTGATAATATTAATTCTGCTTATCCAAGAGCAAAATATATCTTTCCATCTTCTAAAGTTTTCTTTGGCTTCTTTCTTTAGGGTTCTGTAATTTTCATTATATACATCTTTTCACCTCTTGTTTTAAGTTGATTCCCAAGTATTTTTTTATTGTTATTAATTATATGAGAAGAGATGCATTGGCAGCTTTAAAAATGAGAAGAAAAACAAAGTAACTTGGCCATGACATAAATCCCAGAGGAACAATGCCTCCTATAATAGTCCCACAAATGAATACAGAGCACAGAACTTCCAGCCAAAATGAAGATATTTGCTATATTCAGGAGATGTGATAGAAGGCATAGTTTTCTATAGACTCACATGTGCTATATTTAGCACATCCTTATAGACAGTTTTCACCATATAGTTAACAAAAATAATCATAATCATAAGATCCTCTGATTCAGAACCAGGACAAGTCCATAGTCACCTACTGCCTGTGAAGAATGGGTCTGTTTAGAAAAAAGTAGGGAAATCCAGAAAAAAGAAGAGGGGGAGGAGGAAATAATTAAACTGTGTTTACAGGAGCCTATGCTTCTGACTTTGATTTTACTATTAAAGGAGCCCTAGGGGAAAATTCCTGGAAATAATAAAAATGATCTATGTAGGTTTCAGAGTTTTAAACTCACAATAAAACCTTGTTCTTTTTTCTCTTTGTTTATTGTTCATGATCAAGGTATAAATCATATTCATTTTCTTTTACAAATACTAATTTCATGAGATTGCATTTGAGTTAGAGGATTTCAAAGTCATTTTATAAGAATAAACTGAGTAGTTATGCATTTTTTCTGTAAGATCTAAGCCATATTATTAAAAGTCCTGTTTAATTACTTTCACAAAGCAATGACATGATATTCAGTCTTTCAGATTTCACATAGTTCAGTCTCCATACATAATCCCCTACAAAGATTTTTCTGTACATTTTTTTCCCTGAGAATACAAAAGTGTTGTGACTTAAGACCTTTAAAATCACTGGGTAAAATCTTTCAGACACAATTCATTCGCCATATAATATCCTCTGCAATTTCTCACTTATTTGTCTCTCAATTTCTTTCCTTAGAATACAAAATCATTATAGCTTAAGTCTTTTAAAATCTCCAGTAAGGGCTGGGGACGTAGCTCAATTGTGGGGCACTTTCCTAGCACATGTGAGGTCCTCGGTTCAATCCCTACTAGTGAAAATAAACAAACAAGTATACTGGGAAGCATATGATTATAAATTGATGAAAACATATTAATTTTTCAGCGTCTTTAATGTAGAGGAAAAAATCATATATTAACTCTATTGGCCAAGAGTTCCAAATTTAATTTGTATAAAAACAGAAAAACAAGGAAGTAGAAACTATTATCCTACTTAGTCTTATCTACAAATATGCACAAGGAGATTCAGCTGTGCCTACCTAGAACTGTAGAGATAAAGAGAGGCAGAGATAAAGGCAGTTGAGGGCTAATGCAGGCAGAACAAAGAAATTTTAAAATGGAACTTGAAGATTGTTGGGATTATGGTTAGGTAAATATGAAAGCCACACTATTATCTTGAATTGTTCCAAAACTCCCTAAAGATAATAATGTTTGTGACCTTTCCATTCAAGTCAGACTGTGTAGATACTAACAATGCACAAAATGCAAAGGGAAAGATCCTGCCATGTCTTATAGTGGTTACTGTAAAATGAAAGAAGATATGATGGTATGACATCCAACAATGTAACAATTTTATGTTTAAGGAAAAGTTGTGTATTAATTAGTTCAAGCTAGAATAACAAATAAACAGGGTGGGTTAGAAATATAAATCTATCACTCATGTAAAAATATAAATCTATTACTTCCCAGTAATTACATCTGGAATTTTAAGATCAAGGTACAAGCTAACTTGATTCTTGATGGGGAAATTTTTTTTCTTACATTGTGAGAAGTGGAGAGAGAGAGAGAGAAAGAGAGAGAGAGAGAGAGAGAGAGAGAGAGAGAGAGAGAGAGAGAATATATTACAGCATTATATCAGTTTGGACACTATAAACAATCTCATCATGGGAATGTTGAAGGAAGATGAACATTTAGAAAACTGGATGAATTTGTGTCAAAACCATCAGAGGGTTATTTGATAACAGAAGAGAGGGTAATGCCACATGGATTATGTAAGTCCCTTGTGTTCAGGTAATGTACCTTCAGGTCATATCTTCTGGGAGAAACTTTTCCACAGGAACTTCATCATGCCCAATGACTCAGAAGAAATGAAGCATGGCAGAGATGTTTTTTCAGTGAGAGATAAACAATGAAACTATTTATATGGCCCTCATTTGTATTGACCTTTCTTGCATTAAAATAACATACATATACACAGGAAATCACTCTCAGAGTTGGCAGAACTTGGAGCTCACTTTCTGGATCTTGCATACTTAGTGGATGGCTTAGGGAAGCTGTAACTGTGGCCTGTGAGCCTCCACACTGGAGGAGACAATGTCTCATAGCCTACATCCTATGGAAGACAGTGTCTTAAAATTTCAAGAAATCTACAAAAAAAAAAAAAAACAGAAAATTTGACAAATTATTGATAGTTCTATTGAAACTGAAGAAGGATTAAAATATATATTTTAAGTAATTATGCAGGAAGTTGATGACTGATAAATATGTGTGTGTGTGTGTGTGTGTGTTATCCAGAGAATTATTAGACCCAAGGTGAATGGAATTTTTCACCCAGATGAGAGAAAATGGAACACAAATACTGCAGAGTACTTTTCTTCCTCTGTGTCTATTACTAAAAGAGTATGAAACATTAAAACATTGCATGGGATATTAAAATGTGGTTACAAATTTTTGATAGTTTAAATGTAAAGGAAGATAAAAGTTTAATTAAATATCAAAATAATGATGAACAATAAGATGAGAAATCAAGCACAAAATTAAAGAAGGTTTTTCATTAATGAATAAGGAGAGATTATTTGGTATTATAAAATTTTGCTTTATCAATTAATTTTAAATGAAATTATTAAAAATAAAGATTATAACTAGAAATTTTTCAAATTCTAATCATGACACACATAATTGAAACAAAAAATAAATAAAAATAGAGAGTGAATTCTGTACTTTTATTTAGAGCTACTGAGGAAAGAATGAGGATTTATTAGTATATATTTGCTAGGCAGGAAAAGTTAGGAAATCACCATCATTTTTAAAATGTTTTCATACTTCTGCAGAGGCTAAGAATATAAAAAAAACAGACTCAGGTGAATACCTAATTGGAATACACTGCAGAGTCCTGTATTAACCTTGTTAAAATGTTTGCAGATTCCATTCAAACTAGATTATGAGAAAAATACTATTGGAAACAGATTTAATTAACTGTCCCTAAACAGGAAATAAAACTTTATGATTACCTTCTGAGATATTGCATTTAGTGTTTTGCCTATTTTATGATACGGTAATGATGCATTTCCTTTTTCAAGTAAAATTTAATGAAAGACAATTAAATGGCACTAACTAGATTAAAGATAAAAAATAGAAGTGCCATAAATATCATATTATGTGAAAAAAGGTCTATAATTTATTTATTCTTAAAGTTCTCTCTCTTCAATGAATAGCAGGTGTGTACAAATAGCTGTATCAGTACACATACTGTATAGATAGATGCAGACTGCATTTTTAAACATAGTAACATAGTAAAAATATTTTTACATTGGATTATAAAAAGAATTAAACTATAAACCTGAGATGTAAGTGATTAAATTTTTCCAAAATTTATATATATAGAATAATATGATTCTATGTTTCAAAATAAAATATAAAGAATGAATTTTAATGTAGAACCTATAAATGCAGCTTAGGACAGATAAAGTTTAAAGGAAATGGTTTCCCTTTTTCAGTATTAGATGATAATTTATAGCAAACTGAGTCATGCATGTCAATTATTGAGAAAAATTAATGAAGATGCAGAGTTCATAAGATCTTAAATTATTGGAATGTTATAAATGTTATAAATATCTTCACAATGAAAGATTATACATGCTATTTGTATAAGCTTATATATGCTTTTCCGAATAAATAATTCATCCTTTCAGCAAGGAACAAGTGAACTACTAGGTTAATTTGGATTATTCATGAACTAAAGGACAGTGCTTTGGAAACGTTCATCAAATACTGAATATTTTAATGTACTATGTAACAATGCAGCATATGATCTTTCCCTTTTTGTTAACACTTGGTATAACTCTCATGGTTTAGGTTGTTTTTCTGATTACATTTATAAGTTAATTGGCCTCTTTTATTAAAAAGTAGAATAAATATTAACTTTTTGACCTCTCTAGGTCATCCTTCAGGCATTTCCTTCCAGTCTATTTGTTTCTGCAAAATTTACATATTTAATACTGAGGAATTTTTCCTTTCATAATATTTGTTCAATCATCCACATCATTAATAAAGTCATTAACTGAGGACAAATCCAGCACCAGTACTCCCTCACCACCTTGAAATATTGTGCTGATGCAGAGGTTGTATCTGATTTAATTCTTTAAGAATCATTGATGTGGAAATAGTTTTCAGCAATGGAAATCTTTAGTACGTATTTAAGAACAACTCATTTAATGCTCAGCAAGGAACTTTTCTGCAAAAGAGAAACGAAAAATAGCAGATTTGTGTCCAGAGAGGGCACAAGGTAAGAGGGGTGTCTTTTTGAGATGGGGAAGGAAAAAACCCAAAAAACAACAAAAAAAAATGGCTAGTCAGGACAGAAGGCTAAAAAGAAAAGGGAAGCCAGTAAAAAAAGCAACTTTATCTTTGCCCATTGATGAAGGACCAATTCTGAAGCACTTTTAAATATTTTAAGCTCTAAAATTATGCAGATGTGTAAATTGATAATAACACAGTTTCCATGCGAGTAATGATCCTTTTGTTATAGTTGCTGTGTTTAACTGCCACATCTGAGAAACCTATTTCCTTGTTACTGAAGTCATATATATGATTTGCAAAAAATGGATTTTGCTTTACTTTTGCACTTTGCTTAATGTCAGGCTATTCAAAATAACTTAGTCATTTTTTATAATAATTATAAGTTAGAAATAGACTGAACAAGGGATTTTACATTTTCTGTATTAATCTGAAGACAGAAGTTTTATATTTGCTTTTAGAGAATAAGACAAGTTTCATAAGACACAGTCTATTTCAATGAAAGTATTTTTCCCAAGCAACTGAAACAAGCAAAGTATAATATGCAATCTGTAAATAAAATGGAAAAAAAGACAAAATTTTAAGAGACCATCTCAGTTTTTTTTCATGTCACAGTTTGCTGTTAAAGAATGCATTAGTCTCTAAAGAATACTATTTACAAGAATCATTTTCCTTATATTTCTTAATTAAATTATTTTATGTTCTGATACATATTAGCAAAGCATGAAAGTTAAGAAAGTGTAATAGTAATATTGAAAACTAGCTCAAACAACATCAAATTCATAGCAACTAAATGTTTGTGACACCAAATGAAAGGCATTACTTCTTAGTAAGAGTTACAGAAAGTCAGATATGAGGACAACTATGTAGGTAGTTCACATGAACCTGCATGTGTTTATTTCTTCACCAAACTGAATCAGATAAATGACTCAATGAGTAATTTAAGTCTCTCTCAGACTTCTCCTGTTCTCCTTTCTCTCACCCTTCTCCTCCGCCTGTTATTAGAAACAGAATTTCTCTTCACTAAGTCAGGTCATAGAAACTTAAATGCTTCCCCTAGAAAGCCAGCCATAGACAATAGAAGTATTGCTCTAATGTCTCCCTGCCTGTCAAAAAGATGAGAGCCATATGGAAATTCTCAGGCATGTGTTCTGAGACATCAGGTAAAATGATGTTCCTCCAGAAGGTCCTGCCTTTATCCAGGAAGGAGGAGTGGTGCACAGAGAGTTCAAGAAATTTCTGGACAGTTGGGCCTTGTTGGACTCCTCAGTCTCTATTACCTTTAGTTATTACACTTTTTGTTCAATCACATTTTTATCTGGATGTCCATTCTTTAAATAACCTAAGTATAAAAACAGATAATTTTCTCTGTGCCTGTAGTCTTCATTTCTAAAGGATCCCAGGTCCTGTGAAACTCTAATTAGATAAACTTGGTATGCTTTTCTATTGTCAATATATTTTTTACTGAGTGTTGTCTGGGACATTTAGAATGGATCAAAAAAGTTATCACACTGATTGGTCTTTCCATTTTTGTTTAAGACAGATCATTCTGTTTGATTTTTATAAATAAATAGGAGAAACAGGAAGGATTGTTTTGAAATATCCTGAGCAAGAAGCATATCAAGTATTTTCATATAGTGCTTTTATAAATAATCAAGAATTCAAAACTGAAAAAACAACTTATATTTTTAATTGAAAAACTTGCAATTCAATTCATATAGTATGCATTCGATGTTCAATATCTTATTGGTTAAAAATTATTCATTTATCAATATTTCATTAGAAATTAACATGGTATATTAATTTTTAAACTATAAAGAGTTGATTGAGAAATTGCTAAATCTAATATTATGCCTAAGTGGAAATATAAAAAGGAAAAGAAAAGAAACAAGAGGGCAGGCTATGTGCTAGAGACTTCTGAATCTTGCCAGTCTAACCAATGTTACTGTGAATAAGCTCTGGGTGACTGGGAAGATCACGTAAACCTGATGAGCTCTAACCTCCATAGATATTAAGCTGAATACTTCCCACTTTGTTGCTGAGAGCCACAGCGGAGTCTGTATGGCCCCTGGCATTTTGCCAACAGTACTGATTGACAGGCGAGGCATTACTATCCGCCTCTGCCGCTACTTTTGAGTTCTCACACTATTTTGGAGTTCTTGTGGGGATTTCCGGGGATTCCCCAAGAGTTCCCATTGGTTGGGGAAGTGCAGGAGGAGATATTTCTGGGGGAGAGATTTCCGGGTGGGGGTTCCTGCACCAGCCTCGTGGCATTCGGTAGAATTCCCCAGGAGCTTGTGTGAGGTTTTTTCTTGCAGTTTAAAAATAAAGTTTGTTCCTGCTTCAGTGGCTCGTGATTTGTGCCCAGCCAGACTGCAGCAATTTGCGGCCCATGCGGGGAACCTCTGAAGCTTCGGGGTAAGTGAAATTGCTTGCCCCTAAGGGAAGGCGAGAGAATGGGTGACCATTTTAAAAAACAATGTGTTCTTGTTTTAATTTGTTTTGTATTTGTTTCAAGCTGCCTATTCCTAGAATTTTCTCAGGCAGACTGGGAAAAATGGTTGGCTCAAAGTTTGAAGTTGTTCCCCCCTGAGGAAGAGATAGAAATAGACCACAAATGCACATGTCAAGAAAATAGGAAAATTGATACAACAACTTTTTGTTCCGTTTTTGCTTCATTCTGTTTTGGTTTTGTTTTGTGTTATCTTATTGGGTTGCGTTATCTTTATAACATATTAGAAATTAGTAAAAAACAAACTGAAAGAGTGTTAAGTAAATTGTTAGAGGTTCAGACCATGGAGAAAGACATTTTAGATCAAGCAAAAGAGAAGGTCTCTCAAGCTAGTCAGACAGAGGAAGAAAATTTAAAGGAAGAAAGCTTAGAGGAGAAACAGCTTTTAGGAAAAAAGCTACAACAGGAGGCTGCTACTAACACTGTTCTATCACCAGAGGGCGTAATTCAACCAACAGTTCCACCTATGGAGATAGCTGAGTGGCCCTCAACCCCAGTGGCTGATAGATGGGATCCTGAGACAGGACCTCAAAGATTAGCATGCCCTGTACTTGAGCAGGCAGGAGGGCAGCGAATTCACCATGCTTAAGATTTCAAAACAGTGAAGCAGTTAAAGGAGGCTGTAACAACTTATGGTCCTCAAGCACCCTTCACTGTAAGCATGGTGGAATCCATTACCAACTTGGACATGACGCCAGCATATTGGGCTAGTATGTGTAAATCTGTGCTAAATGGAGGACAATATTTGTTATGGAAGGTTGCCAATGAGGAATTTTGCAGGGAGATAGCTAGGCGAAATGCAGCAGCCAGTTACCCTCAAAGAAATTTAGATGTGTTGTTAGAAAAAGGCCCTTATGAGGGTCAATGGCATCAAATTGAGTATGATCCTGGCATATATGCACAAATTGCTATAGATGCAGTTAGGGCATGGAAAACTTTACAAGGGCATGGAGATTTACAAGGACAGTTATCTAAGGTAATACAAGGAACTAATGAACCTTACGCTGAATTTGTAGATAGGCTTATTCAAGCAGCTTCTAGAATTTTTGGGGATACAGAACAAGCAATGCCATTTATAAAACAACTGGCTTATGACCAAGCAAATCGTTGCTGCAGAGAGATCATTAGACCATGGAGACATGAAGATTTAAACACATATATTAAATTATGTAGAGACATTAATGAACAAGGAAAAGTCTTGGCAGCAGTACAACAGGCTTTAGATGCCAGGCCAAAACCATGCTACAATTGTGAACAAACAGGACATTTTAAAAGGAGTTGCCCCATAAGAGGAGGGTTTAACAAAGCTAGGTATCAAAGGAACAGAATACCGGGTATTTGCCCACGATGCCATAGAGGGAGACATTGGGCTAATGAATGCCATTCTCAAACCACCATAGAGGGTACTCCATTATCAAAAAATGGACAAGGACCAGGTGTTTACCCACAATATCGTGGAGAAAGGCATCAGGCTCCATTGCCAAAAAACGGACAAGGGGGCCCAATGCTCCGGGGCCCACGACCACAAATGTATGGGGCACTGGAGGAACCCAGAAACACCATGTAGGAACCCAGCAACAGCATCAGGGTAGTGTCCAGGACACATTATCCATCAGATCTCTCATCAGACGAACCAGAGGGAGCGCAGGGTTGGACATCTGCGCCTCTGCCAGAGCAGTACTAATTCCAGAGATGGGAGTTTAAATCATTCCCACAGGAGTAAAAGGACCTCTTCCCCAAGGAACAGTAGGCTTATTGTTAGGATGCAGTTCTTCTACTCTAAAAGGACTTATGATAAGTCCCGGGGTAATTGATCCCGATTATGAAGGTGAAATAAAAATTATAGCTAGTTCTCCAAAGGGTATATCAGTAATTTCACCAGGAGATAGAATAGCACAGTTATTAATAATACCCAGCCTACATGATAAATTTTCCAGTAGTAGTAAAGAAAGAGGTTCCAGGGGATTAGGCTCGACAGGTGTAGATTGGGCTATGCTGTCTTTAAATTTAAATTCTCACCCCATGCTAAAACTAAATATTCAAAGACATTAATTTAATGGGCTACTGGATACAGGTGCAGACTTTAGCATCATATCTCGTCAAGAATGGCCAAAACATTGGCCATTACAACAAGCCACTCAAATGCTTCAAGGCCTAGGAGTGGCAACTAATCCCCATAGAAGTGCAATGGTATTAGATTGGAAGGATCCTGAAGGATGTGAAGGAAATATACAGCCATATGTATTGGATCATCTTCCTATAAATTTATGGGGACGATATGTCCTAGATCAATTAGGTTTGACATTAACAAATAACATCATTCCAAATGTGCCCACTATTAGGGCTAAACAAGGTTTCAGGTAAGAAAAAAGTTTAGGAGAACAAGATATAGCAGCACCAATTCAAATAGATCAAGGAATACATAGACATGGACTGGGTTTTCAGAAGGGGTCACTGAGGCAATAAAAATTACTTGGAAATAAGAAAGACCAGTATGGGTTCCTCAGTGGCCCCTCACTAAAGAAAAGATACAAGCAGCCCATGACCTGGTCAAAGAACAATTAGCGGAGGGACATATACAAACTTCTGTATCTCCCTATAATACTCCCATTTTTGTCATTAAAAAGAAATCTGGTAAATGGAGATTATTTCAAGATTTAAGAGCCATTAATAATGAGATGGTTATTGTGGGACCTGCTCAATCAGGGATTCCTCAATTGTCTGCTTTGCCAAAAATCTGGCACGTTTTAGCTATATATATTAAAGATTGTTTTTTTTTCAATTCCAATTCATCCTGAGGATAGTCCACGTTTTGCATTTACTATCCCTGCACTGAATCATGAAGGTCCTGATCAGAGATATGAATGGAAAGTACTCCCTCAAGGGATGGCTAACAGCCCAACTATGTGTCAAATTTATGTTAACAAAGCAATCCAGCCACTTAGAAATCAAAATCCTGGACTACAAATATTTCACTATATGGATGATGTATTGTTAGCACACAAAGATAAAAACACATTGCTAGAATGTTATGCCACAGTTACAAATTTATTAACAAAATTATAATCTAGAGATAGCAATAGATAGAGTACAATTAAATTTTCCAATTAATTATTTAGGAGTTCTATTGTCCTCAACCATGGTCCGTCCACCAAAAATTCAAATACAAGTAGATCAACTCAAATCACTTAACGACTTTCAAAAGTTATTAGGAGACACAAATTGGATAAGGCCTTATCTAGGCATACCAAAAGGAGAGTTGGGACCTTTATTTGATATCCTAAAAGGCCCATCAGATCCAAATTCACCCCTAATATTAAAGCCTGAAGCAAGAAAGGCATTAAAAATTATTGAAACATATATGGAAAATATGCATTTGGATAGAATTGATATTAGTTTACCTTTATTATTTATTGTATTACCAACAAAAAATATTCCTACAGGAGTATTTTGGCAATAAGGTCCATTATTATGGATACATTTATCTTATTCTCCTAACACTATTCTTACTAGGTATCCTGAGGCTGTAGGACAATTAATACTCAAAGGAATAAAAGCAGCAAAGGGAGTGTTTGGAATTTCTCCCAATAAAATTATTACTTCATATACTATGGATCAAATTGATGAGTTAGCTAATGAGTTAAATACTTGGGCAATAATCATGTGTAAATCTAAGGTTTCATTTGATAATCACTTACCATCTAATCCTTTGTTGTGTTTTTAGTCTTTGCATCCTGTAGTTTTTCCAAAAATGACAAGAAAAACCCCTATCATGAATGCTCCAAATGTATTCACTGATGGGTCAAGTAATGGTACAGCAGCAGTAGTAACCCCTGATCAAACTTTTACATTTTTAGTACCCAAACAATCAGCTCAAAAGGTAGAGCTTAATGCAGTTTTACAAGCTTTTGTGATGTTTAAAGATTCTGTATTTAATTTATTTTCCGATAGTCAGTGTATAGTTAATGCTATAGTATCCCTTGAAGATGCTGGTAGGATTTCCCCTTCCTCTACTGTTTTCTCTTTGTTTTCCACTATACAAAGTCTGATATGTGACAGAAAAGATCCATTCTTTATAGGACATATCAGAGCACATACAGGATTGCCTGGAGCCCTTAGTTTGGGCAACGATTTAGCAGATAAAACTACACATGACATACATATTTTCTCTAAACTAAAAGAAGCTACAAATTTTCATAAAAGGTTCCATGTCAATTCCAATACTTTACAATAGCATTTTAAAATAACTAAGTAACAAGCTAGACAAATAATAAAACAATGTCAAAATTGTGTGACCTTTCTACCACAAGTTAATCTTGGAGTCAATCCTAGAGGACTGATACCTAACCATAATTGGCAGATGGACGTCACACACTTGCCAGAATTTGGAAAATAAAAATATTTTCATGTTACAATTGATAATTCTTCCGGATTTTTGATGGTCTCCCTTCATGCTGGAGAAAAAACTAAAGATGTTATAGCTCATTGCTTACAAAATTTTGCCACTGTGGGAGTTCCAAAACAGTTAAAAACAGATAATGCCCCTGGTTATACTTCTACCTCTTTTAAACAATTTTGCTCATCATTTGGTATTTCTCATATAACAGGAATCCCATACAATCCTCAAGGACAAGGCATAGTTGAAAGAGCTCATCAAACTATTAAAATGTACTTATTAAAGCAAAAAGAGGGAATTGGAAAGTGGTATATATCCCACAAAAATAAACTTAAAATAACCCTTTTTACTCTAAACTTTTTAAATTTGGATTCATCAGGACTTAGTGCTGTGGAAAGGCATATGTGTCCAAAATATGTACATAAGCCTAAGGTGCTTTGGAAGGATATTCTAACAGGACAATGGAAAGGTCCTGACCCAGTGATTGTCTGGAATAGGGGGTCTGTTTGTATGTTTCCACAGGGAGAACAGCAGCCGATTTGGATTCCAGAGAGATTAACTAAGGTCCAGACCCAGTGATTGTCTGGAGTCGGGGTTCTGTTTATGTGTTTCCACAGGGAGAACAACAGCTGATTTGGATTCCAGAGAAACTAACCAAAGCATATTCTACGGACGGAAAAAAAAAAAAAAAAAAGGTGATTTGACTCAAATGCATAACAGCTGATATCCAGAGCTCCAGTTCGGCTATTCTTACATTTGCGACAGTGATTAACCAGGATGTTCTTTTCAATATTTATTTTATTATTGCCTTTTCCCACAGAATAAAGATCTATTTTATTTTTGAGCTCATACAGACCTAGGTTAATGTTGTTTTGATCAGTTTTATTTTTTGACTGTGGAATTTTTAAACATTGCAATGGAGATTTCACCTAGGTAAAGCTACAAGGCCTTTACTATCGTCTTATGTGTTGTATGTTATGTGTGCACACTTCTGTTTTGTGTTGTATGTCTGTATGTGTGTATGTCCATATATCATATATGAGGAGCACTAATGAATAAATGGATCCAAATTTTTTTATTCACGTTATTTTAGTGGTTTAATTTAAATTGGGTGAACAGCTGTTGAAAATTGTTTTAATATGTAAACAAATAAGGAGGTTAACAGATCTGTTTGTTTACTTTCACCTTTTCTTGTTAGTATATTTAATAATTCTGTTCAGGATAATGTAAATTGTTCAAAAAATTATTTTCTTAGTGCCTGTTGGAATGTTACATAATTTTTTTCTTAGCATCATTGCCAGAATTCATATCTCCATCCCAGTGCCGGTGAAGACAAAGATAAAACCAAACTACAGCTTCCTCGATAGTTATCACAACAAACTGTATAAACTGATGCATCAATGAATAATAACTCAACAAGTAATGCTCAATCAAGGAATCGATTTACTTTGGGAGGAAATGGACATATTGACAGATTCCTCTGCTTTGAACTGCTTGCAGAACTTGTCTGGACTATGTAACACTTGTATGCATTGTGAACTATCTGTTGGTGCAGCGAATTGTGGAGGTGCTGGAGTATTTTCGCTCATGGTGTCACCGGTGGTACAATTTTTCAAAGGAGCCGTCAATTGGCTTAGTGTCATGGCATTTTGCATTCTCCTCCCTTCTACTAGTGATGGTCTAGTATTTGGGGGCCAACAGAGGTAAGGCAAAGAACCTCACCCCCCCACTGGCACCAAGGCCAAATTTGGGGGCCAACAGAGGTGAGGCAAAGAACCTCACCCCCCCACTGGTGCAAAGGCCTATCCACAAGTATGGCTGTATGCTGGACCAGTAGTCAGTGATGGGTATGATCCAATTGCAGTGGTACCAACCTAAGACAGGAGGCTGACGCCTAGAGGTCAGTTCATCCGATGACGGGTAAGGACCATATGTTGAATTGGACTGCCTAAGAGGCATGGTCCCTAAGCCACATTGCTTGTCGTTTAATTAAACAGAAGGGGGAAGATGCTGAGAGCCAAAGCAGAGTCTGTATGGCCCCTGGCATTTTGCCAACAGTATTGATTGACAGGCGAGGCATTACTATCCGCCTCTGCCGCTACTTTTGAGTTCTCAAACTATTTTGGAGTTCTCGTGGGGATTTCCAGGGATTCCCCGAGAGTTCCCATTGGTTGGGGATGTGCAGGAGGAGATATTTCTGGGGGAGATATTTCCGGCTGGGGGTTCCTGCACCAGCCTCGTGGCATTTGGGAGAATTCCCCAGGAACTTGTGTGAGGTTTTTTCTTGCAGTTTAAAAATAAAGTTTGTTCCTGCTTCAGTGGCTCGTGATTTGTGCCCAGCCAGACTGCGGCACTTTGTAAATACTCTGTTAAGGAAAAAAAATACAATTTGAAAGAAAAAAGTAAAAAAAAAAAAAAGCTGAAGAATGGCTGTTAACAATTTTGGTTTCATTGTAACATAGCCAGTATTTTATTCATTTGCATAGCCGCTGCCTTGTGGTTTACTTAGTGTCTAGTTCTTGGCTGGTTTGTCTACACAGCGATGTTTATGAGAGAATAGAATGCTAACTTGCAGGTAGTGTTTTCTTGCTATTCAGCTTCTCAATCCTGTAGATCCTTTTTAACAGCTTTAGGACTCAAGCCTGAATGAATATTTTCTAGATGATCATTTTCATCAGGTGACAGTAAAACATTTGTCCCAATTAATAATTTAAACAATAAAATATTCAATAAATGTTATCACTAAAAAATAAAATAAAGTCATACTTTTTTACTAGAATTATAAGTAAGATTTTTGTGTGTATAGATGTTGACTGAATATTTGAGATTTTCTTCTAAATAGGATATATGTAAATATGCAAAAAAATGAATATAAAGTACTGATATATGGTTACACAAAAATTCATGTTTTCATATTAAAAGAATATGTTTATGTTAGAGGCAATTATAGTAATTTCTACAACCCTATCTCCATATTTTCACAAATGTGGCTAAGGAAGAGCAAAAAGGACTATTTATCTTTCAAATACAATATTACAGATTTTCCTTAAATTAGTTATTTAGGCAAAAAGCAATATGGTGGAATGAAACAAATCAATTGCCAAATTTAAAGAATTTTTTTGGATTTGAATTTTAAAAGACAAGTGAATTAATTTACATTTAAAAATTAGAATACACATTCTAAAGAATAGAAAAATTTTAAATTATTAACTTCCTTGAGAAACTTATGCTTTGTAAAATTTTATAATAGGTATTATATATTTTTCTGGTTTGTTTTTGAACAAACACCAATCTCATATTTTTTATCATTCTTATTTTTTTTAATTTTAATATTATTTATTTATTCTAATTTGTTATACATGATAGCAGAAAGCATTTTAATTCATAGTACACATATAGAGCACAATTTTTCATGTTTCTGGTTGTTCACAAAGTGGAGCTACACAATTTGTGTCTCTATATGTGTACTATGAATTAAAATGCTTTCTGCTATCATGTATAACAAATTAGAATAAATAAATAATATTAAAATTAAAAAAAATAAGAATGATAAAAAAGGAGTCTTATTAAGGAAATCATGGCCTAATACAACCAGATAAAGAATTGGGCCTACTTTTTCTTCTATTAGGTGTGTGGTGTCTGGTTTAATTCCTAGGTCCTTGATCCATTTTGAGTGCATGGCTAGATATAGGGGCTTAATTTCATTTTGATATATATGGATTTCTAGTTTTCCCAGCACCATTTGTTAAAGAGGTTATTTTTTCTCCAATATATGTTTTAAGCATCTTTTTTCTAGTATGAGATAACTGTATTTACATGGATTTATCTCTATGTTCTCTATTCAGTACCATTGGTCTATAAGTCTATTTTGGTGCCAATACCATGCCATTATTGTTACTATTCTGTAGTATAGTTTAAGGCCTGGTATAGTGATGCCACCTGCTTCACTCTTCTTGCTAAAGATTTATTTGGCTATGCTGGATCTCTTATTTTTCCAAATGAATTTCAGGATTTCTTTTTCCTTTTCTATGAGGAATATCATTGGGATTTTGATTGGTATTGCATTAAATCTATATAGTACTTTTGGTTGTATGGTTATTTTGACAATACTGATTCTGCCTATCCAAGAACAATGGAGATCTTTCCATCTTCTAAGATCTTCTTTAATATTAACCTTGTTTCTTTTGTTTAAATTTCATTGATTTCAGCTCTGATTTTAATTATTTTCTTCCTCCTACTGCTTTTGGAATTGGTTTGTTCTTTTTCTCGGGCTTTGAGATGTAATGTTTTATCATCATTTTTCTGAATTTTTCTTGTTTTAAAAAATTAACTTCATGCAATAAACTTTCCCCTTACTTATGCCTTTATAGTGTCCCAGAGATTTTGATATGTTGTATCAGTGTTCTCATTTATCTTTAAGAATTTTAAATCTCCTCTTTGATATCTTCTGCAACCCATTGCTCATTCAATGGCATATTATTTAGTCTCCAGTTGTTAGACTAGCTTCTATTTTTTATTTTACCATTGATTTCTAATTTTATTCCATTATGGTCTGATAGAATGCATGGTAGTATCTGTAGATTTTGTATATGCTATGAGTTGCTTTGTGGCATAATATGTGATCTATTTTAGAGAAGGATCCCTGTGCTACTGAGAAGAAAGTGTATTCACTAGTTGATGGATGAAATATTCTATATTTGTCTGTTAAGTCTAAGTTTTAATCGATCGTATTATTGAGTTCTATAGTGTCATTGTTTAGCTTTTGCTCAGAATATTTATCCAGTTGTGAAAGATGTGTGTTACTGTCACCCAGAAATATTGAGTTTTAGGCTGATTTGACTCTTGAACTTGAGAAGAGTTTGTTTGATGAATGTATATGCTCCATTGTTTGGGGCATATATATTTATAATTGTTATGTCTTGTCAATATATCATTACCTTAAGCAGTATGAAATGCCCTTTTTTATCCCTTTTGATTAACTTTGGCTTGAAGTCTACTTCATTTGATATGAGGATGGAAACCCCTGCTTGTTTCCACAGTCCATATGAGTGATATGATTTTTCACAACCTTTCACCTTCAGTCTGTGGATGTCTTTTCCTATAAGATGAATCTCTCTCTCTCTCTCTCTCTCTCTCTCTCTCTCGAGAGAGAGAGAGAGAGAGAGAGAGAGAGAATTTTTTAATATTTATTTTTCAGTTTTTGGTGGACAAAACATCTTTATTTTATTTTTATGTGGTGCTGAGGATCGAACCCAGTGACCTGCGCATGCCAGGTGAGTGCATTACCACCTGAGCCACATCCCCAGACCAAGATGAGTCTCTTGAAGGTAGCATATTGTTGGGCGTTTTTAAAAATCCAATCTGTCAGTCTGTCTTATGATTGTTGAGTTTAGGCCATTAACATTCAGGCTTATTATTGAGACATGATTTGTATTCTTGATAATTTTTGATTATTTTTGGTATTTAACTTAACTTGCTTTCTCTTTTGATTTGTTTATCCTTTAGTTTACTACCTCCCTTTGTTAATTTTCATTGTTGTTTTTAATTTCCTCCTTATGAAATATTTTACCAAGGATGTTCTCTAGTGTATGCTTTCTAGTTGTACATTCTTTTAACTTTTGTTATCATGTAAGATTTTTATTTCTTCATCAAATCTAAAGCTTAATTTTGTAGAATATAAGATTCTTGATTAGCATCCATTTTCTTTAAGAGCTTGGTATATGTTGTTCCAGGATCTTCTAGCTTTCAGGGTCTGTGTTGAAAAATCTACAAAGATCCTAATTGGTTCCCCCTACATGTAATCTGAATTCTTTCTCTTATGCCTTTTAAATTCTATCTTTATTCCTTATGCTAGGCATTTTTATTATAATATGTCTTGGTTTAGATGTGTTGTAGTTTGGTGCATTTGGTGTCCTGTAAGCCTCTTGTATTTAATTTTCTAATTCATTCTTCATGTTTGGAAATTTTTCTTATATTATTTCATAGAAAATAGTGTGCATTCTTTGGTTTGAGTCTCTGTGCCTTCCTCTATCCCATCTTTTCATATTTTCCTATAATTCTTTGATGTTCTGTTCATAGTTTCTTACTATCTTCACTGTGTGGTCAACTTTATTTTCAAGATTGTTCTTTATTATCTGACAGTCTGTCTTCCAAGTGATCTAGTCTGTTGGTGATGCTTTCTATTGAGTTTTTATGTGGTTTATTGTTTCTTTTTTTCAAGGATTTCTAATTGGCTTTTTTTTTCAGATTAGCTATCTTTTTCTTCAAGTAGTCTTTTGCTACCTGTATTTGCTTCCTTATCTCTTTGCTGTTGTGATCAAAGGTTTCCTATATTTGATTTCTTATCTCATTGTTAGAGTGATAATTTTTTTATTATTTTATTTATTTATCTTTATGTGGTGCTGAGGATCGAACCCAGGTCTCACACATGCTAGGCAAGTGCTCTCCCACTGAGAGCCCTGCCCCAGAATGATAATTTTTTCCCTGTACTTGCTCATTTGGGTCATTCTTTAATTAGCAGATCATTTTAATTATGTATATTCTGAACTGCATTTTTAAAAATTTAATCAACTCTGCAATCCATGGATTATATTATTAGAGTATCTTAGTTTATTTGAGGCTCTATCATCCCTTGTTTTTTTTTATGTTGTCTATGTCTATGTGTCTTTCTTTCTTGCAGTGTAGATCTGAGGTAAGAGTTTCTACCCTATACTCTTATAGTGTCCATACTGATTACCTGTATCTCACCTTGGTTTTGGGCTTTTAGACCCTGGCTGGTGTCCCACGATAAATGCTACTGCAACTAAAGGTGGTGGTGGAAATAGTGGAGATAACTCAAGATAGCAGTGAGGGTGTCCCAAGATGGTTTCCAACCACTTTCAGAGATGGGGCTAAAAAGGGGGGCTGTCTGTTTACAGATGAAGTTGCCTCCATGCTCTATCTGTTGTCCCAAGTTGGAGGCTACTGCATGGGCAGAGCTATGGCAATGGCTGCAGTGTCTCAAGATAGAGGTGAGGTGGGCCTGGGTTCCATTGTGTCGGTAGTCCTGGTACTAACTTTGTCCTTGGCTCCCACGTGAGTTAGCACCATGGTTCTGGGTTCCAAAATTTCATATATTCTGAATATTTTTTGAAGAAATTGGATATTTTATATTAAAAGGTAAAATAGTTTGACATTTTACTGCTTTCTAGAGCTGAATTCACTCATAAAGAATATACATTTTACATTTTATAGAATTGACACATTTCGAGTATACAGCAATATACAAGTTAATTTTTTTATCAGTTAAATTGAATACACAACTATTTAAAGAAGGCTTTAGAAATAATATGATTTTATGCCTCCTTCAGCAGATATTTAAGGGTAAAAACTATTTTAAAAGATTAAAATAAAAATATGTAGTTAAAATAGCACATTGACTTCTAAAGTTCCCATAGTGGCAATCAGTATTAGTTCTGATGACTTGACTTTTACAAGTTTTATGAGATGGAGGAATAAATTTATATTTCAAATTTGTTAAATTTCAGTTTACTTGCACAGGTTAATATTACTATGGTTCATCTACTACATTTACCACAAAGTGCAACACCAATGATTTCATTAGAATCCTAGCTTTAGACAAGGGGTAACAGCAAGGTAAAAGATTTTTTTTAATATTTATTTTTTAGTTTTAAGTGGACACAATATCTTTATTTTATTTTTATGGGTGCTAAGAATCGAACTTAGTGCCTCACACATGCTAGGCGAGCGTGCTACCACTTGAGCCACATCCCCAGCCCCAAAGTAAAAGATTTAACAAGAGAAATTGGACATATTCAAACACAAATAAAAAATAGAAAGTGATTAATGTTTGAAGATGGCATCTAAGAGCTGTGGCACAGCTCTTAATGTCTAACATATAAGTCATTGAAATGCTCAAAGATGAAAAGGGAAGTATAAATATTTGATAGCATAAATAACTGAACATTTTCCTAAGATAATGAAGGAAATGGAATCACCATCCAAGAAGCTTAGAGATATAAAGGCTGTATAAACAATCAATGAGACACTTCGGGGCCCAGTGTCCTGGGAGAAATCAACCCGACACCACGCAGCCAGCTGCCAGAAAGAAAGAAGGAGGAAAGGAACACTGCATATTACTGAGGTTCCCTAGACAGCAATGTGTGGCTCCATCCAAATATCCTCCATTGTGCCACATTACAGCCAATGCCACAGCCCTCCCCATGTGGTAATCTCCACTGTCAGAAATCTGACAGGGCCAGAAAGCATCTGCCCATTGCAGCACCACATGCCATACTGCAGCATCACCAAATATGTCACGGAATGCCTTTGGCACCTATAGGCTTTGTTAATGTGTCATTGTTTAAAAAAATGACCAGTTGTTTCTGAAGAAATATTTCAATCATAGTCTGACTTGCTAATTTAATAAATGATTGGCTAATTATTTGAGAATGTTGGACTTTTAAAAATGGTAGTTTATTCAAGAATTAGTTTTAATTCTTAGTGTTATACTGTTAGACTTATTGCCAGAGTCTGCTAAAATTAAAGAAAACAATCCCAAGAATAATTGTTTTTGGTATTTGAAAGGTTCAAATCATGATAAAGTTTTTGTTCTGTGGTATAAATTTTCAATTCTATTTGTTTTGTCATTCATTCTTGTTTCTTTCCCTTTGTTTTTTGTTCTGCTTTTTTTTTCTATTTTGTCTTGCTTCCCATTGAATTTCTTTTCTTTTTTCTTTCTTCCAACACATTCCAAATCCAGATGAGTTTACTTGAAGTTATTTATTGTTTTGTGGCCTAATCAATAATGCACAGAGCAATGCCTAGGGATGCTCATTTCTTACAAATATTTCTTATAGCAATCAACCTATTAACCCACAACCATCATTATAATTAAAAAAATATTTTAGTGTTCCTCATGTTAGTGCAACTATTAAATATTATGCATTACTAACATTTTACTGCACCAGGGAGTCACTGATGGCTCACATACTGGAGGTAGAGACAGCATCCAGCTGACTCTTTATTTTCCTGTGTGCTATGTTGAAAGCACTCCAAGTGTATTGCTTTTACCTTTGAAATACTATACAACATGACTTCTTTACTCTATCTTTACTACTACTGCCTTAAAGAATAAGAAAGACAGACAATGCTTAATTTCTGGGTTCCAGTAAGAAGAATGATGACATCACCACTGAAATTAGAAAATTTAGGGACAGGTAGAAAGGGATGTCTGAGGAAAATCAACGTGAAAATTAATTCTTGCTTACTTAATTTCTCTTCTCCCTCATTAATCATCCCTTCTGCAATTCTTGTTATGGAAAACATTTGCTTATACCATTTCACTTTACATGTCATTCAACAGATCTTTATGTCTCTTAGAAATCAATCAATTATTCCTTTCAGTCCAATAGACCCTGTGTGGTTTTAGCTATGTGTTTCTCAGTTTTCTAGAATCATTGATTAGGGTACGGTGGGACAAAGACTCTTAATTCCTTAAGTTTGTCAAGTTTTATACTGTTTCATAAATTGTTCACAATTTCCTCAAAGTTTTTCTTTGCCTTTTCCTTGCTAACACCTCAAAATTGAACTTTTGTTTAATGGCCCAGCCTCAAAGACTACCTTGTCTTTCTAAGAGTCTTCTCTACTTATTTTCTGAAGCTGGGTTTTGTTGTTGTTGATGATATTGTTGGGCTTTGTTTATTTCCTACGAACGACTTTTCAAAATTGGAAATAATTTTAAAGATGTGTGTATTTTCTCACTTAAGTTCGAAAAGGTAGTGCCATTTTTTTCTCCCCAAGTCTTTTGCCAGCTCAGTGTCTGGCAGGAAGAGAGCATTTAATAAATATTTGAAAATGAGTGAATAAAAATATTTAATGAATTACCTGTGGCATTTTGAATGATGGCCTTAATTAAAATCAACTCTAGAATTGTACCCCTCTGTAAATTTAAATTATACATCTAGTTATCCCTACTCTTGTTTTCTTGTAAGAAAGGATCTTCATAAATTGCTCAACATATTATTGTAGAGTCTTAGCTTACAGAATTTTTTATAAAAAGTGATTTTATTTATCAAAAGATAAATTCTCACATTGTGAAACTTCATGGTAATATAAGAAACATTTTTATGAGCTTCAACATAGGGAATAATAGTTAATTGTTCTGTTTGGGAAAATTTTTTATGTTTTGAATTTGAATATTTTCTGCAAATAATATTTTCTCCAGATGTCCAATCCATGAGTCATACTGTAAAGTTTTCCTTTCTTGTTATTTTTCTCTGGCTCATCTGTGCACTAACACATTTTCCTCAACTTTCAAGGAGATAGTCATTTGTATAGACATCATCAAATTGATTATCTTTTTCTCTAGACCTCATCTATCAATATTGTAAATTTTCTTTTCTAAGAATTACTTCAGTCTTATTATATTTTCATTTATGCAGCATAAACTTAGTATTAAATCAAATGTATTATTAAAAGTGCCCAAGAGAAAGATGTTTAGATATTTACACATTAACTTTATAGGAAATATTGCTAATGGGTGAGAGAGAGTTATTTTACCTCTGGACTGAGACAGCTCTGTGATTCTATCCTGGAACATTTGAAAGACTTGCACTGGTTCTTGACTAAGGTAAAGTCAAGATTAAAAATATTCCATTTAAAGTTTGAAATTCCTATGGTGGCTCCATGGCATATCAGTAATTGATGGGTTACATCTGGTATAACCAGTAAGGCAGCTTGCAAAAAAGATTCACTTTGAAATTTTGGAACATTCTTCCTAAGCCAATAATATTTTCAAAAGTTTGTCTATTCCTACTGGAGAAATTAAATATATCCTCTAGGGGACAGGGAGAAAAAAATAGCCTTGAGGAAGCTCCTGGAAATTTGGACATCTTTTAGGTTTCGGGGTGCTTCCTCTTGCTTTCTTTTGTTATTTTATATTCTGTTTTGTTTTTTTTAGAAGCCCAATGTAAGCATACTTCGTGAGGGCTGGTGAGTTCTTTCAATACCTAATGATGTAAAAACATTAACATTAATTTATAGAATCAAGATAATTATTAGTAATTCTATAGTATTATAATAAAAATCATAATTATCATTCTATAATATTATCTAATAGCTAGGCCATATCTATCTTTTCCAGGTTATTTAAAATTCTACATAGATTTTTAAAAAGAATAATAAGTACTTAATCAATTCCATACTTCACATTGGCTGTTAGGTAGTTATATTCTTTTGTGTATTTATCTATAGCAATCTCACTGATATTGACTTTTTGAGACACTAAATCAATTACTATTGTGTACACTATTCTACATCTTGAATCTGTTCAATTGCTTCCTGTTGGTGTCAAGTAACCAGGCATTAGTGCCTGCATTTCTTGCACTATTATATTTTGTGGGTATAATATTTTGTCTTGACTACTTGAGGCAATACATTTTTGCTAGAACTTTTCCTGAATGATACACTCTTTACCACATCAGAAGACTCATATCAACTTATCTCAGTATTATTTATGCCAAGCTAAATGTTTAGTATAAATGCTGGAAATTTCACAATATTCTTTTGCAATTCATACATAACTTGCAGAATCATGCTTTGACAACTAGTGCATATTTACTACATTTTAGGCACTAAATGTGCTACCTAATGATGCAACCAGAATTAAAATTAAAATATCTGGTGAAGCAGGGATACATTTTTAGTCAAATTTCTTTCACTTGACAACCTCAAATCAAGTTACACTTTTGTCTGAGAATTTGTGTTGAAAATACAGAAGACATCGAATATTCAAAGTATTATTTTTAGGATGCAGAGAATGTCAGAGGACCTAACACCTGAATTTGGGGACAGGACATTACAACAACTATGGGTCTACTTCACATCTTCTCTGTGTGGGCGCAACACCATTTTCTCCTATTTAAGATTAGTTGATTTTTCCTCTTCAAGAAGACTGAAACAACCTGTAACCCAATAACAGTGAGGAGATGAGAGAGGTGCTCTTTTTATTTCTCAGACTTTCATTAAAACCATAAAGAATGAAAGAATTAATATGATTAATCCACTGTGGTGTTTAATGAGGCTACACAAGATGTGTTCATCCTTGGTAGAGACAGGTGGAAGTGGAGCTGGTCAGATAAAAATCATGAATCTGTGGTCCATGTCAAAATCTGTATAAAATTGTAAGCTAGAAACTTACATCAATTTAAGTCTACCAGAAGTTTCTAAGAGTTATATTTTACCTGGCTGTAAAGTTCAAAAAGAGAAGAAAATTTGATCATGGAAACAATGCTTCTTTGAGAGAATTTGAACAAATTATCCCAGTTAAATTATTTAAGAATTTTTTTCTCAAGTAATAATTGACTAAAGATTCATTAACCACTTCCAAGTCTTCAGTGATTAGTTTGATAAATAAATGGAATAATTACCCATTAATTAAAAGTTATTTTAGTATTAGAACTACCTCCTCTTAGAGACTAGTTGGGTGCCCCATTGCCTTTTAAAATAAAATTTTAGAGATATTTTATGGATTTAGTAATTTATATTTTTACATAATTAATCAACTGAATGACCTACTTATTTAGGGACTGAATTACTTATATACGAAGGAGTATTTAGACATGTACTCAGTGACCATTGACAAGAAAAAAATCCAATATATTTCTGAAATTACTTACCAAAATAGTTTCCTAAAAATAATATGGAAATTAAGTAAGAATTAAAAAGCATAATATATAATTACTTTAAAAGGGTTTCATGTCAAAAATTATAAAAACACACTGGGTGCAGTGGTGCATACCTGTAATCCAAAGGGATTAGGAGGTTGAGACAAGAGGATCACAAGTTCAAAGCCAGCCTCAGCACCTGCTAGGCACTAAGCAACTGAGTAAGACCCTCTCTCTAAATAAAATACAAAATAGGCCTGGGGATGTGGCTCAGTAGTCGAGTGTCCCTGAGTTCAATATCCAGTAATAATATATATACATATGCATATCACATCTTTCATAATGAGAGGTTTTGATATACTTAATCAAAATTTTAATAAGCATTCAATGAGAAAAGTTATATTGTATAGGGCCAAAATATTTACTGCACAATCTGTGAATTAACTATGTTATTTTTCCCTCTCCCTAATTCTCATTTTAAATATTACACTTTAGCAGACATTGAGCAAGAATTTATCACAAGTTTTGTAAGTTAACAAGAAGGTATGAAGGACTCATTTAGGAAGAATATTGAAGTAATAAACAACTAGTAGAAAATATCAACAGAATGTTTAAATATTATACTGTATATCTACAGCCATATATAGTTTCTATTTAGGCCATAGTATAACTGAATAACACTTCATTTTATTTTAATGGTCTTTTTCAATTAACTGACATCTTATTAGAATCTTCATGCACCCTCCAGAAATCCTAAATATTAAGTATGGCAATACCAGCTTCTCTTTGGAAATCCCTGGGCATTTAAGTCATCAAAATGATGGAAAAGAAATAATAGCCTCCCTATGAGGAGAGTCAGCAATACTAGATCTCTTACAGCAGCAGTGCTCCCTGTCAGATGCTATGCACAGTAACAATCATCTGTAATTGTTTCGCAAAAAATATATTAATATTTTTTATGATTCTTTGGATAATTTAATATGAAATAAAAATTCCAAGACTGCAACCATGTGTAAATTTTAAAAAAAGAAATATTCTTTTACATTATAGAAATCTCCAAATTCTTAGAACACTTAAACTCATGTGGATAATGGCAATATTACTACAGTTATTTTTATTTGACTCACCAATAGGGCACATTAGAGCAACTTACATTGTCATATCCCTAATGTTATACCCAAGATAGTTGGAATATCTTAATATACAACTATTTATTCTTTATTTAGGATCATTATATAAAAATTAAAGGTGTCATTTTGAATAGGATATTAAAATATCAGTATTTCAGCTCAACCAGAAATGTATAGTTACCAATGTCTGTCCTTTTTTCTTCCCTCAGAATAATGGCCATTTAATGAAGTTACCTGCATATGTAGTAAGTAAAATCATACAAAATGTAATTATTATAATCTTAATTGGATGCATAGTTTGATAATGAATATACTGGTATTAGAATGTCACAACATGTTTTATAATTTTAAGAATGGGAATAGATACACTAAACAATTTATTTTCTCTTTTGTAATTGAAGATGCAAGAGGCCAATCATTTTGCATTAGGAGAGGCAAAGAAAATACAACTTTTCTTTCAAAAAAGTTATCTTGGGAAACTCCTCAATCTCCGTAGAGTTTGTAGAGAACACTTGCTCCTTGATCAAAATTTAGTTAGGCTTTCTGGTCCTTTTTTAGAAAATAATGATGATAAGCCAATTTATTGAAAATGTCCTTAATTTTGACATTTGGTTACCTTGCTCTGCCTTGACCAAGAATTCAGTTTAAAGAAATTCCTCACTCTTAATAATTGAATCTTGTTTTATTCACCAACCCTAGTTCATTAACTATAAATTCCCATTTTCTTTACCATGTTAGTAGTTGAGTTCAAGCTCCACTCCTTATTGCAGCATTTTCTATTATATTGCAAGGGTCCAAAATAAAATTTTTTAACAGACATCTGGTATAAATATTACTTTTAGACAAAATTGTATGTGGGGAAAAGAGAAATTCCAACAATGTCTCAAAACACACACAAAACTATCCTATCCAAACTATTAAAACCATAAAATAAGCCTTTTTTAGAGTTATAAATGCTGAAGGTGGGGGTTACCATGTGAGTAAATTGTTCACTTTCAGATGAGGTGTCAAGAATTTGGTTGGAAAGTCACATGTATTCTTTAACTGGATCTGGGAACTCAATTTTTATTAGAAATGACTTCCTTTTCACACACACACAAATATACTTTAGACTTGTGCAGTGGCACATGCCTGTAATCCCAGTGGCCCCTGGAGATGGAGACAGGAGAATTGAGAGTTCAAAACCAGCCTCAGCAACTGGTAAGCACTAATCAACTCAGTGAGACACTGTTTCTAAATAAAATATAAATAGGGCTGGGAATGTAGATCAGTATTCAAATACCTCTGAGTTCAATACTTAGTAACCTTTCCCCCACCCCCTTGCAAATAAATGCACTTTAAAGGTTCCCTTTTGTATATCTGAGTTGCTAGCATCATTACTCTTATACTTTGGCAACATTACTAAATCATGGTCTATGGAACCTGAGCACTGGGGTACTGTGCCAGCAATCTGAAATGAAGAGTTCTAAGTGATAATGAGTGAGTACCCTATACAATAGGAGCACTCCAGACAAAGAGATTTTTATAATGTCACTCAGAATGGTGCATAATTGAAAACTTTTGAATTGTTTATGAAATTTTTTATTTGCTATTTTTGGACCATGATTGAATAAATGAAATCATACAAAATGAAACTATAGAAAAGGGAATTACTATTTAAAATTTGGAGTTTTGATGAGCAATCTCTAATTGTACCATGTGGTTCCTACCTCTTTGTATTAATGCCCTTAAGGAATACCCAATCTTGAGTTCTCCCTGAATCTATTAACTCAATTCTGTAAGACAGAAATATATGAGAAGCGATGAATAACATTGCTGATGTTGTTCAAACACCTTGGCTTCCATTTTGGAAGCCATTTCTTTCTCTTATTCTCTCATTCTAAGGGAAATCAACTGACATTCTGCAATTGTTCATTGGAGAACCCCAGATATTAATGGACCTGACATCTAACAATCACATGAGTGACCTTGAAGTTCATCCTCCATGGGTTGTGCCTTTAGATGACTTCCTGAATACAGCCTTATGTGTGATCCTGAGCTACAAGATATAGGTAATGCTTTCTTGAAATCTGGTCCAAAAGAAAGAGACATAATGAATGTTTATTGTTTTGATAAATTAAGGTTAGTGGTAGTATTTTAAGTAATGAGAAATAACTAATAAAAGAGATGATTCTGAAAAAGACTTATCCAAAGGGGAAATAAACAGTCATATAGATTGAAAATGTAATCATGTTTAACTTTGGGTCCTAGAAATTTAGAGGTGGGTACGGAAAAATTATATGTGAGGTTCTTACTAAGTATAACTAATAAATTCATTGTCAAAGAACACAAGTAGTTTCACGTGCTTAAGAAAAAGAGTATTTTGACTCTTGAATGGAGAACAACAAACAACTACAAAACATAAGGATCAAGTAAGCAGAAATTTCTACCTCTGGAATCTGAAATGCAGGATACTGGGAGGATAAGGAGTCTCTTAAAGAACTGAACTTAGGGAACAATCAAATTCATGATAGAGAAGCATTTAAAGATTGAAGAGGGAATATATGGTTACTTTCTTACTGATGATTGATTGATTGACTTACAGGGATTGATTGTCTTACAGGTGCTAATTTTATCTTGTTAGGGTGAACACCTTAGAAATGCTTTGTACTTTTCCTTCCAGACTTTCTGAAGCATACTTATGGAAAAATACAACTTTGCTTATTTTTAAATGCATATCGAGGAAGCTTTAATGGTATTATTAAATTGGTAGAGAAAATAATCAATGCCATAAACCCAGGTTTTCAGGTTATTTTTAATACCTTTCAAGTGATTCTTGAGGAATCTTGGAAAAATCATATATTTGTATTCATTTTATGTGCTTTTATTGTGACTTTATAATATATGAGATTTTGGGGGGTAAATATTGGAAGTTAATATTCTGTAGTTTGGAAAAACAATTTTGAACATTTCAGTAGCAAGACTATCTAAAACTGCATAACACCACAGAATATATAAAATTGTAATTTAATGAACTTGGGAGACAAACTATGTGCTTTGTGCCAAGCTTATCAAGGAAGATACAATTTCAATACCAATGAAATAAACTCCCACAAATTGACTTTTCTTTGTGTGCACTCATCAGTGTAAATACAATTAAATTATAAAGCCTGCATTTGTTCAGGAAAGATATTTCTGTTCATATTCATGCTCTGTGGGTTCTTTGCTCTCCGATATTTTGTTATGTGAAATCCTTGCAGACTGAAAAGAAAATCAACAACTCTAAGTTCGTGGATCTATATTTTAGTGAATAGAATCCTGTGCATTTACATTTGCTCTATATTATTTATTTATGTATTTATTTAGGTGCAATGAATTGAACCCTTAGAGAGTCTACCATTGAATTGTATATTCAGGGAATTTTTTTCTATTTTTTAAAAAATTTTCAGCCATTTCTCACTTATTTGCCACAAACTTATAGTAAAAAAAAAGAAAAGAAAAAGAAAGAAAGAAATAATGAAAAAAAAAAAAAACAGGGAAGCCACAAACTTACAATCCTCCCACACTGGCCTCCTGAGTCACTGAGGTTACAGGTAAGTGCTACCATACCAAAACCATTTACTTTAAATTAAGGATATCATTATTTTCCATGTAATTATAACATCAGTAATAATTTTGAAATAATTCACAGTAAGTTCATATGACCCAGCTATCCCATTCCATGATATTTATTCAAAAGAACTAAAATCAGCATATTATAGTAATGAAGTCACAGCAATGAATATAGGAGTGCAATTCACAATAACAAAGTCATGGAAACAGAAGGAGCCCTCTGGATTAGAAATACAAATGGATTTGAAAATATGGTATATAATACAAAGTCGAATTTTACTCAGCCATAAAGAATAATATAATCATGGCATTTTCCAGTAAATAAATGGAAATGGAGTAAATGGAAATGCTAAGTGAAATAAGCCAGACACAGAACATCAAGAGTCAAATGCTTTTGCTTATATTCAGACTCTAGAGCAAAGAATGGGTGGGGGGAGAGTTTCAAGGATAGAGAGAAGACCAGTGGAGTGGATGAAAAAAATTGAGGAGAAACAGAAAAGGAAAGGAAATGTGGAATGAATTTCACAAGATTATATTATGTGCATATATTAGAATGCCACTTTAATGTATATGTATAAAGCACCTATTAAAATAAATTTACAGCTTTTTGCTCTCTTCCTCTTCTTTCTCTCCTCTTTTTGCTCTCTTTCTCTTTCTCTCTGAACTCCTCTTCTCCTTTCTCTGTTCTCTGTCTCTCCTTTTCTTCTCCTTTGGGCAGCCCCCCCAGTAAATCTCTTGGTTGAAAAGAAAAAAATAAATAATTTACAGATAAAAAGATGGAAGACCAGCAGAGGAAGAGAAACACCAGGAAGAAGGAGAGGAGAGAAATAGGAGGCTCTGGGTTTTGAAATGGAGAAAATTAAATTTCATACGTGTATGATTATATCAAAATGAGCCCAACTACTATGTATAACAATATAGAACTAATAAATTTTTTAATTTAGATTTTTTATTAATATATAGTGGTGTTACATTCATTTTTATATCCATTAATATTCTTGCTTAACATTTTTCAAAGGCATATTTACTTTTTACATAATTTTTTGAAATGTCTATTCCAAATACTTTGTCTAGTTTAAACATCTTTCTTATTGTATACTTTATAGTTTTAAAAAGTATTTAAACTTTTATTGATTATATATTTTGGATGTGTACTATTTTCAGTGGTTAACTTTGGTTCTCTATGGCAGTGGTTATGCTCAATTATAGTGCCATTGAAGACTGATTTCTTAAACAACTTCACTGGTTTCTTTTATATTATACCTGCTAGAAATACATTAGACAGCACTGAGTTCTCCTAATATTCCCTTGTGTATATGTACCACATTTTCTTTATCCATTCATCTGCTAATTTCTTATATGAACACAATCTTCAGTGACAAATGGAAGCAGGCCATCACCCACACTTGTATAGCAAAAAATTCAAAAGCATGGCCATTCTGGATAGCAGACACCTACAGGATTCCCTTTCCTCTGTCAAAATAGACTACAGGAGGAGTGTTTCACAGGGGGAGCTGCTGAGTCCTTGGTGGTTGCTGAATAACTGGGGCCAAATTGTTGTTGTTGTTTTTTTGAGGGTTCCAGGGATTGAACTCAGGGGCACATGACCTCTGAGCCACATCTCTGGTCCTATTTTTTATTTCATTTAGATTCAGGGTCTCACTGAGTTGTTTATCACCTCACTTTTTCCTGAGGCTGGCTTTGAACTTTCAATTCTTCTGACTCATCCTCCAGAGCAACTGGGATTACAGGTGTGTGCCACCGTGCCCTACAACTTTTTTTTCTTTTACATTGTGTTTTTGGTTTCAGAAACTTTTATTTTTTTCTGAAATTTTGTAGATTTAAATTTTGTATTTAATTTTCAATTTTTTTCTTTGAAGTATCTATTGTTACATCTTCTAAAACAACATGACAATAGAAAGACTATTAGGAGAAAACTGCTTTCACATTTATTTATTATATACAATCATACAACATATAAATCTCAAGGACCATGTGGGTGAGGCTTAAGCATTTTTCGTAGGTTAGATGGAAATGAGGGATATAGGCAATATGTGCGTGTGTGTATGTGTGTGTGTGTGTGTGTGTGTGTGTGTGTGTCTCCTTTCACTAGAATATTGTATTCCATTGTCTCCTGGCCTACCCAGAGCTTCAAGACAGAAATTACTTCTATTTCTAATATTTATGTTTGTGCATATATTCAGCTACATAAAATATTTAACACATAATTTAAAAAACACACCAATATTGTGTTTATATTTTCCTTACCTTAGATTTTTTTTATTGTTTTAAATTTGTTCTAATTAGTTATAAATGATAGCAGAATGCATTTTGATTCATTGTACACAAATGGAGCACACTTTTTATATCTCTGGTTGTACACAATGTAGAGATGTACCACATATGCAGTTATACATGTACCGAGGATAATGATGTTCATCTCATTCTACTATTTTTCCTATTTCTATGCCTCCTCCCCTTCCCTTCATTGCCTTTGCCCAATCAGAGTTCCTTCATTCTGTCCATACCCCACCTCTCATTGTGGGTCAGCATCTACTTATTAGAGAGGACATTTGGCCTTTTGTTTGTTTGTTTGTTTGTTTGTTTTTTAATTGGTTTACTACACTTAGCATGATTTTCTCCAACTCCATCCATTTACCTGAAAATACTCATGTTGAGTAATATTCTCTTGTGTATATGTACAGCATTTTCTTTCTCCATTCATCTATTGAAGGGCATCTAAGTTGCTTTCACAGTTTAGCAAATGTGAATTATGCTACTGTAAACACTGAAGTGGCTTCATAATTACTGTAGTATGCTGTTTTTAAATCTTTAGGTTATAGACCAAGGAGTGGGATAGGTGGGTCAAATGGTGGTTCCATTCCTGGTTTTCCAAGGAAACTCCATAGTGCTTTCCATATTGATTGCACCAATTTGCAGTCCCACCAGTGATGTATGCATGTGCCTTTTCCCCATATCCTCACCAACACTTATTGGTCTTTGTAGTCTTGAAAGCTGCCATTTTGATTGGAATGAGATGGAATCTTAGAGTAGTTTTAATTTTCATTTCTCTAATTACTACAGCTGTTGAATTTTTTTCATATATTTTTTGATCAATTGTATTTCTTCTTCTAAGAAGTGTCTGTTCAGCTCCTTAGCCCATTTATTAATTGGGCTCTTTGTTCTTTTTTTTGGTGTTAAGATTTTTTTTTTGAGTTCTTTATATATCCTGGAGATTATTGTTCTATCTGACATCTCACATGTGTTTGGCAAAAATTTGCTCCCCCCAAAATGAAGGCTCTCTTCACTTCATTGATTTTTTTTGGAGAAGCAGCTTTTCAGTTTGAATTATAATAACTATACAAACTCCTTCAGTTTCTTGTCTAAGTTTTACCCTTATCTTCTCTCTTCTCTCTATTCACTTTTTCTATTTTCATTCCATTATTTTTGAAACTTCTAATTAAATACTCCTGCACATCACTCAACATCTCTGTTCATCACCTACTAATGTAAAACTCAAGGCAACTACTGTCAGTCTATTAAGAAATTGACATTCAAATAATCATAACATAATGTGAATATTGTTCTATTTAACTTTTCATACTCCATATTTTAACAATTAGTTTTTTTTTTTACTAGGAAGATCTGTGCTGTTACTTTTGTAAGTTTTAATTATGTAACAGTTTTTGCAGGAATGGATGAAGCATTTTTATACTGTGTGTATTGCTTATCAAACAGGAGGCAAAGCATGCTCCCTCTTAAATTTCTTAATGTTTTATGAATAAAATATATTATGCTGAATCTATAACTTTATTTTCTGTGACACATTACTCACAAATAAAGTCCTGCAACTATAGATAATAATTATGTCAAAGGCCACCTTCTATTATTTTATAATGGAATGCCAACTTCCTCTGAAAAGGAAAATTCTGTATTTCAAAGGTAAAAAAGGATCATATTTAAATAGAACTCTAGAAGGTTAAATCTAGTCTACAGAATATGTGCAATAGAAGACTGAGCTCAGGCACTATTAAATGGTACTGAAAGAAAAATGAAGCACATTTGCATTCACTTTAAAATCCTTAATTGAGGTACCATTTCAAGTTAAAAATTTGTATAGAACTGCTTTATAGGAATATCTCTAAAATGCCTAGTGATAGTAAAATTCTACTCAGATATCAAAACTCTGAATGAAACAGTAATATGGGGGAACTATAGCCATGGAAAATAAAAACTAACAAAATAGGTTGTATAATACTGGTGAGATTTATTTAAAGTGGGGTTAGGTACTGGTGAACCTAACAAAAATTGAAAATAGTCTGAGTAATTGTACTTAATAGACCTACTGAACATCACAACTCAGCCACACAGTGTACTGAGGATTATGGGTTATTTGCTCTCATTATTGAATGGTTAACTAGGAGCTGTGGCTCCTGCCATTGCCCATATCACCAGAGAAGCAATATTAGCACACCAAATATTACTAGCCTGGGTAAAGATCAGTATTCAAAATTTCAAATAGGATTTCTAATGAAAACCCAGAATTTTTATGCCTTTGTAAAACTTAAAAATGTAAGTTGAAACACTGTAAATTTGAAACCATCTCCATTAAATACACAATGATATATAAGTGTATGATAATATAGTAATGCATATTCCCTAGTCTGCAGACAAGTATAAAGTTACATTATTCAAATTTGACTTTTTTACTATTTACCTAATGGGGAAACTTACCTTCTACATCTATTAAGGTGTCACAGAAAGACGTTTACATTTAGTTTAACTGAACATTAGCCAAAGAACTATGATGCTTGCCAAATTCTGATATTGATAAGAAATTAAAGGGAATATGAATAAAATCAATTTGTTATCTTTTAAAATAAGCATTTAAATACTAGACAATCTACAAATCATGCTGTTTGACATTGCATAAATCTACTATTTCTAAGGTATGGCTTTGCATAAAATTTAAAGTATTCCATTATATATTAACAATAAATAGTAATTATTGGTTAACACCTGCTTCTCATGTAGGTCAAGGAGCATAAACAAATCACTAACCACATAATTGCTATAAAGTATGATGAGTGCTAAAATTGACTGGCCTTTGGGGATCATGGAAGAAACACCTAATTACACAAGGGGCATAGAAAGACCTTAGAAAAATAAACTTTCAACTCAATTATAAACTATGAAAATAAGAGTTCAGACAAAAGAGATAAAGAGTGTGGTGGAAATATAAATGATACTATTACATTTGCTGTTAAAAATTGATATTAAAACTAGAAAAAATCCTTTCCATAAATTAATATATGTAAGAAACAAATTCATCTAAAAGAGAGGTTCAGAAGAATATGATTAAAAGTATATTTGCTTCTCATAATTCAGAATTTATTTAGAATGAATTCATTAATTTTATACAACTAATATCCAAAAACCTACGTGTACAATATGCCTTTTCAACATAGCATAATATTCCTATTCTTATAGTAAATAATTTCATGTTATGTTTCTACTTCCTTCCTAGTGGCCATAAGCATGGCACAATATCCACTTAACTATTCAAACCGGTATGTATGCGTGTATATTCCTGCTTGAGTGAATATGCTATGAATGGGGAAACTTACTTGTTTATTTCTTCATTCCTTATTTTCTGAATTATTTAACTATAATGTGAATTAAATACTTCTTACTCAATATATATTAGCTGGAATTAATATGTCATTTTTTCCTTTATATGTATAATTTAGCTAAACATTGTAAGATTAAGGTACAGTAATGCTAACTTACATTGCTTCTGTTTTCTAAAAGTGCAAAATCATGTGAGTACAAAAAAATAGATTTATTTACAAGCACCTATCAGCTCTAGCAATCAATAAACTGTAAACAAACAGAAAATAGAAAAAAACTTACCATACATTTCCAGGAAACAAATACTGTAGAACTTAGTTTTGTGTTCACTTGAATCTACAAATGCTAAAGGCAAAGTTATCCTGACAATAGCAAGGATTGATACAGAATAAGGGAATAATGTTTGGCAAAAATGTGTTTCTATGAATGACAAAAAAAAATCAAGTCATCTATTTTACTTGTCTGAAAATATCACTATGTCTATAGTTACAGACTATGAACCTTAGGAAATGAGAATACATGCAAATAAAGAGTACGATTTGAATAAAAAGAATGGCATGTTATTATTATTTATTTTTTAATTTTCATTGCTCATGTGATACTTCCTCAGTGCAGGGTGTATTAACTCTTTAAAACTCTAGGGAAGCATTTAATATACTGAAGAACTTAATAGGACTCTGGGAAGCTGAAAAGTGGATTACACTGTGGGAGAATCTGGCTTAGTAAGTTCAGTGATGCAGCACCCAAAGGTATTGAATTTTAAATGGATTCACAAACTTACTAAATTATCCTTGCTGTCAAATGAAATATAATTTGTGAAAAATTTATTACCCATGATTATCATGTATTAAACATTGGGTTTAATATCTAAGCAAATGTTATACTCCTCATTGGATAAACACTCTAGATTACAAGGAGTTCTTAATGCAATTTGACATCTAGCAGAGTTTATATTTCTAATGAACATGGTTTCATTTTTGATAGCTAACTCATCCCTTTCTTGTCACTCAGAGTACTAAATCCATCTGTAATCATGTCACATATATTTTTGTGCTTTCACTTCTAAGTCCACTTATTCATCTCTTTTTTAATGCCCATATATCTCCTTGACTAGATTCAATGTCCTCAGTGCATTTTGGAGGTGAAGAAAGGCAACATAGACTCTTCATAAAGAGTCTACAGCCACAAAATACACACAGGTTTCTCTAAAATTAGCCTTGTGGTTCATGGCTGCCTTTCACTGCTGCAGTACAACTCAATGAAGCATTCTGGTTTTGAACTTCTGTCCTGACCAGATGATCCTTCCCATATATGAAAATTGACATTATCTATATCTTCATTCATTTTTGTGCATGGAAAAAAGTCAAAATTCACACAAACATAACCTTATAGGCTGGGGTTTGGCTTATTGGTAGAGCACTTGCCTTGCACACATGAGGCCCTGGGTTCGATCCTCAGCACCTCATAAAAATAAATACATAAATAAATAAAAATAAAAATATTTTTAAAAAACCTTATAATTGTGGCCTTATCATCAACTGTATGCCTGATAGTAATTATCAAGCACTTTTGCTATTGAATTCTGATTATTGATATAAAAGCCAATAAAAATTTATTTGATAAAAATTTATGACCATACTAAATGTAATTCATATCTTGCCTATTGCAATTCACACATCAGAAATGCATGTCCATATTAACAACAATAAAAGACAAAATGCCTAGAAAATTTTTGATTTTATCTCCAGTTTATAATTATGAACAATCTCCATGTGATTATATAAAGTTATTAAAATGATTCAAACTTTTTTTTTTGCAGGAGATGGAAACTTTATTCAATAGTTGGTGGTACAGATCCACCAACTGGTGAACCAAGGGGCATTCTGCGAGTCTACAACCTTCGTAATCCCCCCACCCCGGAGATTGAGTACATCTTTTATACTCCAAAATCATGTTAAAGCATAAGTTTCTATTGCTATGATTCAAACCATAAACAAACATCATGAGATTGAAAATCATAAGCAGAAAATAGAGTGGGCCAAAATGTCCCTAGTTATGTACAAGTTTAAAAAGGGTTACTAACATATAGACAATCAATCTCTGACAGGGTACATTGCCCAAGAAAAACAGAAAGCAAAGACAGAATACTTTTACATTGTATAGGAATTGCCTGTTTGTGTTGCCAAACATGCTATGCTAAGTAAAAGTTGATGGGTACAGAGGTGGGGCTTTCTCAGGAAGAAGAATTTCTTACATGATGTGGAGTCTCGGGGCAAAATGGAGTCTGTTTGGTTATTGCCCTTATAGCCTGGCTCGTAACATAAACATAATTGTGTGTGTGTGTGTGTGTGTGTGTGTGTGTGTGTGTGTGTGTTTCTTTTTTATTGAATCTTTTAAAAAATAAATGACAGTGGAATGCATTACAATTTTTATTACACATATACAGCACAATTTTTCATATCTCTGGTTGTATATAAAGTATATAGACACCAATTCTTGTCTTCATACATGTACTTTGGATAATGTGTCTATCACATTCCACCACCCTTGTTAACCCTCTGTTCCCTTCGTTTCCCTCCCACCCTTCTGCCCTATCTAGAGTTCCTCTATTCCTCCCATGCTTCCCCTCCCTACCCCACTGTGAAGCAGCCTTCTTATATCAAAGAAAACATTCGGCATTTGGCATTTTTTTTTTTTTGGACTTGGCTAACTTCACTTAGCATTACCTTCTCCAATGCCATCCATTTACCTGCAAATGCCATGATTTTATTCTCTTTTATTGCTGAAAAAAATTCCATTGTGTGTATATGCCACATTTTTTTTATCCATTCATCCACTGAAGGGGATATAGTTTGGTTCCCCAGTTTAGCTATTGTGAATTGTGCTGCTATAAACATTGATGTGGCTGTGTCCCTCTAGTGTGCTGATTTTAAGTCCATTGGGTATAGACCCAGGAGAGAGATAGCTGGGTCAAATGGTGGTTCCTTTTCCAGTTTTCCAAGGAATCTCCATACTGTTTTCCATATTGGCTGCACCAATTTGCAGTCCCACTAGCAATGTATTTTTCCCCACATCCGTGCCAACACTTATTGTTGTTTGTCTTCATAATAGCTGCCATTCTGACTGGAGTGAGATGATATCTTAGAATACTTTTGATTTTTATTTCTCTAATTGCTAGAGATGATGGACATTATTTCATATATTTATTGGTTGATTGTATATCTTCTTCTAAGAAGTGTCTGTTCAGGTTCTTGGCCCATTTATTGATAGGGTTATTTGTCAAACAATTTCTTATATGTTTGACTCTATTTGTAAAATTTAATGTCAATTTTTTTTAAAGAGAAAGAGAGAATTTTTTAATATTTATTTATTTTTTTTTTAGTTTTTGGTGGACACAAGATCTTTATTTTATTTTTTTTTGTGGTGCTGAAGATCAAACCCAGTGCCCTGCGCATGCCAGGTGAGCATGCTACAGCTTAAGCCAAAATTCCATTCCTGTATTTGTAAAATTTATTATGAGATAAATATCAAACTATTTAGGAAAAAATAGTCAACTTTCACCAGTTTATAAATGATAAATAAATTCACATCATGTATTTTTTTGAAAAATCACAAAGAATTTATTAAATAATCAAACAATTGCATATTTTTGAAAGTATGCAGATTTAATTTCTACAAATTTTAGTTTATTCTGCTCTTTATTTTAAAGCTAAATTAATATTGCATTTATTTATCCATTTATAACAACATTTAATATCTACTATAGGTTATTTTGTGAATATTTTGGATAGAATAACAGGAAGAATGTGGCATCAATTTATTGATATAAGAAGAAAAATCAAGCAATGAGTAAATTTAAGACAAAAGTGGAAAAAATAGAAATATCAACATGCTGTTGAGTATAGAAAAAGGATTCTATGTGAGAATAATCTACTTATTGATTCACTGATCACAAAATAATAATTTCATATCAACCTCAGTTCTTGGGTTTGTTTCAGGTAAAGTTTTTATTTTCCTTGATAATCCTAGCAAAATAGAGAATGATATTTCTTATTTCAATGCCAGATAACCTCTCAGTCTATTTTTTATTATCTATATTCAATGTAAGCCAGAAGAAACTCACAATGGTTTATTGGAGAAAAACATTTTGCCACCATTGGAGTTAGCAAGCTTATATGAGCATGTGTGGAGTTTAGATGAACAAAGTGGGCAAAAGTGAAACTATCTGAACAGGGAAACCTATATCTAGTGTTGATTCAGTGTATTTTGCCACAAAGTGGTCCTCATTTAGTAGTTTTGATTTCCCTTTTTTAAGTTGATTATGGTCAATAGGAATCTGAAAATGTTACATTTAATTTTCAAAAATCATTCACAAGTTTTAATTCTGCATTATTCTTACTGTGGTAAATTCTTATGCCATCCCACTCAAAATGTGATATTTTTCCAAACTCCATATCACAATGCCTGTCATTGCTGAATGTATGAATTAAACTTTAGTATATGTATGTGTGTGTTAGAAAAAAAACACAGTATATTGAGGTTTCAGTACCGTCTCCAGTTTCAGGCATACATTGGAATCTTGGGGTGTATCCCTGGCAGACAATCCATGTGAGAGAATCAAAGTCTCTCAAACATTTAACATCACACTCCAAATTCTTTGTCATCGAGTAGCCCACTTAGTCAAATTAGATGTTTATTTTCAATATTGAAGAAAATGCAAGTGGAAAATTGATAGAAAAAATGCACATAGAACTGAACAAACATATTATTGGTGATTTGTTATAAAAATCAGTCTACAACTCAATAAGAATTTAATTAGAACTTAGTTACTCATCTAATATGTATAATAATATCCAACAAAAATCATGGATACTTCTATGAACAAAAAGCCTTTATTTATATACTTAGGAAGAATATATTTTCCTAGCAGACTCTAAATAAATCCTGCTAAGAAGGGGCAGAATGCATAACTACCTCATTCTGACATAATCAACATCACTGTTTTGGGCTAGATCTTCATGGAAATATGCTTTCTGGCTGACTTTAGGATCTCAAACTCTTGCAGTGACATAGTATGATGATTATTAATTATAATTAAGCATTGAAATGATAAACATTAACTTTCTATTTTAAAATAATTGAGGCTTCCAATAAATACTGATTGCTTTAACATAATGCAGATGACACTAAACTCCACCAATCTAGCCCAATTGCTGTGAAGATACTGATCTGGGGTTTGTTGCTCCTTCTCATCCACAACTTCACAATAAAGGCAATCATAATGGCAATAGAAAAGACCCCAACATCTTTCCAATGATGACCTGTATTAATATTTTGATATGCTTCTTCCATGTTAAATCACTACCTATACTTAAAATATGCTTACCATGTCCTGACATCATTATAATGAGCAATCTTCATAATCACACTTAATATTTCAAGGTATATTGAAATTCAGAAAAAAAGAAACTGCTCTGTGCATGTTGGTTTTCTGTTTTCTTTTTCATAAATACATATTTCTAACTGATGTTTCTCCCTTAGTTAAAATAAATGAAGTAAATTACATCAAAAATGCAACTTAAAATAATGTTATTATACACTAAAATTTATACTATAAAATCAACACTAAGTTATCCTTTAAGTTTATGTTTTTATATAATACATGCTATTTTTTTAGAGTTCATAACCATTTTCTACAGCAAATATTAAAAAGAATTTAATCTAATAATATTCTGATTTGATCATTTCACAAATGTTAGCGATGTATGGTATGTTTTTCATTAGATTTTTACACTGCATACTTAAAATTACCATTTGCCTAGTTAAGAACAATGGATTAGGTGTCATGAACAACCATATAAAATCTAGGAGAACTTTAATAACAGGGAGTCATTTGTTTGGTAATAACAATCCATTCAGTTCATCTGTTTAGCATATAAATTAAAGAACATGGATCAAACTGATTACTCTAAATTGATTGGTTCTGTGAGTGCTAATGCTGCTGTGCTAGGTTAACACTTGCATCTGTTACAAACAATATCTTATCATAAAAATCATATGTTCATTCAAGTTCACATATAAAAACATACTCAATTTTTTAAAATTTCAGAAGTAATACTTATCATATTATCATTAAAAGTAAAGAGAAGAAGTAAAATGACTTCTAAGTAAATAATATGAAAATATTTGTTAAATGCTAAGCTATACTTACACTTGTTTAATTAATTTAATTACAAACATTTTGTATGTTTTTGGGGTTTTTTTATATGTAGGGGGTACTGGGAATTGACTTTAGGGGCACTAAAGCACTGAGCCACATCCCAAGCCCTTTTGTGTATTTTATTTAGGGATAGGGTCTCACTGATTTCCTTGGAAACTCACTTTTGCTGAGGCTAGCTTTGAACTTGCTATCCTCCTGTATCAGCCTGCTGAACCACTGGGGTTATAGGCATGGGCCACCGCAATGTGATGAAATGTATGTAATTAATACACATCTTAAAATCTTAAGAAATAGAACTTTATTTAACCATGTAAATAAGAATTTTATTAAATACATGATCTATTAATATTTTATCAATTAATAGATTATATTTTATAGTTTAGTTTTAAATATTTTCATTAATAGGCATTAAGAAAAATCTATTTTATACTGAATGCATTATAAAATAAAGGTGATTATCTGTACCACAGTGATCTAAATTTTGATTTCAAAACTTAGGGGTTATTGGAGATTTTGATAAACTTTCATTAAGTTGAATGTGTATGTAATTTGCAAATAATCTTTTTTTCTTTAAAAATATATAATTTAATCTCTGATGATAGAAGCAAATGCTAAGAGGAAATACAAAACTTCCACATCCACATACAACAATTGAATAGACAAAAGAAAACTAATCTTTTTTTTAAAAGTGTAACTTCTAAAATACTTCCTTTTGGTTCAGTCCTTCTAATTCTTCTGACCATCCTCCTTAAGATGATAGTTCTTATTCTGCCATAATTCATGATTTAATGCTGAATTAATGATATTCTTCTACCTTCTTAAAACAGTTTCATAGGGATTAGAATTTTATTTAAAATAAAAAAAAATGTTGCATTTCTCTTACTTGGCATGATAGTTAGAGTTACACAAGTCAGCTAAAGGAACTAAGGAGGGTCCTGACCTGGAATAGATTACATGGATTATTCACAAGTTGTATTTTAAATTTATCAGACACTAATATAAGACAGGTCTGAAGAATTCAAATGAATACAGCTTTTAAATATTTAAAGAATATTTTCCTTGTGTAAGACTCTACACTTGGTGCATGGAATAACAAAATACTAAAAGAAAAAAATTCAAAGAACACTGAGTCTAGCTGTGGAGTCAATAGTAAGTAAATAATATTATAACATAAAAATGCAAATATAGAAGCACAAAGCATAGAGAGAAATTTCAAAATTCTTCCAAGTAATATGAAAAAATATAAAGATAATATAACACTTATTTGTAGTTTAGATAAAATTCTTAAGCAGACAATATATCAACATAAGTAGAATCTTACATATTGTTTAGTGGTTATAGGGTCTAAATGACAAGTAACTTTGCAGCCCAAACTCTGGTATAAAAGTAAAATGCTCAAATCATTTATCAGCCTGACTAAAGTAGAATCAGGAAAGCATTTTGTGGATCAAATTTGATGTGGATGAAGCATGAATTGCTGTGGGAGTTTGGAGGCATGTGCCTCTGTGGAACTGTAGAGAACCCACATCATGAAGGTATCTTATGACCCCTTAAGGAATAATAACTCTTTTTTTGTTGTTGTTGTTGTTATTGTTGTTGTTTTTTGTGGTGCTGGGGGGATTGAACTCAGGACCTTGTATATGCAAGGCAAGCACACTACCAACTGAACTATATCCACAGCCCCAGGAATAATAACTGTTCCACAAGTAAATTTTTCCACAATCTATTCAGGGGAACACCCAACCAATTGCACATCTAATCCATGCTTGTCTTAGCTTACAATGATATAATGTAAGAGCAAAATTGGGTGGTTTAGATCAGGTAACTTGGGAGACTATAACATCAAAAATGAAGGTGCTGGTAGATATAGACACTGGTGAGGGGTTTCATTGTAGTTAATAGGTGGTAGTAACCTTCTCCTTATGACCTTACATGGTAGAAAAGAAAAGCAGGCTGTTTTAGAATTTTCATATGAACAATAGTCCCATCCACGAAAGATCTATTGTCATGTCCTTATCTAATCCTGATTACATCCCATATACACCTACCTCCCAATAAAAATCATATTAAGAGGCAGTGTTTCAGAATATAGATCTTAAATGGACTTTAGCATTCACTCTATAACAGGTTTATACCAGAAGCAGAAAATACACAAACAACAGAACAAAGACACAGATTGGAGTTCTCATCAAGGTTACGTTTTAAGCAAAGAAAGAAATCATATGTCCCTTGAAAAGGAAGAGAAAATACCAAAATGGTGTAAGGAGATAAGGCATATGAGAATTAGATGGCAATATTGAATATATATATAACACTGGTTATATTTAGAAAGTTAGGTGAGAGCAAAGACTTGATGGAGGTAAAAGACATTGACAAGTTGAAATCCCAGAATCCCAGGCAAAAGGAAGAGAGACCTAAGAGACCAGCGGGAGTAGAGTGAACATTGGAGAATGTCAAAACAGTAGCAGTTTATTCAAATATTTAAGTTAGCACTACTCAAGTTTGAATTAACAAGAATATGTATTCTGACCTGATTTTCATGTGTTCTATATTCATAGAGGAAAAATGACTTTTTTTCACAAGGAAAAGACTAAGCATCTAAAGACAATGTTTTGAAAGCTTGCTTTTTATGCATTTCCTAACAAATTTAAACTACACTTGTTCTATGGTATATTTAGAATAGATCTGTTCAAGAAAATCACTTCTAACAATTGTTTTAAGAACTCTATCTTGGGCTGGGAATATAGCTCAGTTGGTGGAGTTCTTCCCTCACAAGCACAAGGCCCTGTGTTCAGTTTACAGCCCCACAACAAACAAACAAACAAAAGAGAACATCTATCTTAACTGGGCATGGTGGCACATGCCTGTATTCCCAGCTAATCAGGAGGCTTAGGAAGTTCAAGGCCAGCCTGGACAACTTAGTGAAACCCTGTCTCAAAACTTGGTGTGTGGCTCAGCTGTAGAAGACTTCTTTGTTCAATCTATAGTTGGAAAGATTGAGGGGGAAAAAAAAAACCTGTGCGTATTCCTATATAATAGCATCCCATGCATTTCGTATAATCATATTCAAGGAGTAAGGCAATCTAGAAAACTTTATCATACTAGTCTATCAAATACACAGAACTAAATGCATCCACCAAAATGATTCATATTGATTTGAACTTTGCACAGAAAAAGGTAGAAGTAGTAGATTAAATTAGCAAAATTCTCAAAAATAATGTTCATATGGAAAAAAAAAGTATTATGTGCCAGGTATACCTTTGACACCAGTGGCAGTCATCAAATGAGTGCCTGTTTCTCGTTGAGAAAAAGGTGTGTAAAAATAGTTACCTGCTTTAGACCCAATTATTATCCAGAGAATCTCTTCTCTATGGGTACAGTTATAAACTTCTCTCTAATTGTTTGTGTATTCATGACATTGTTTGACCTTTAACATGGTACAGTAGAATAAAATACATGTTTATAGTCTTCAGTATGAATCCAAATGTCTTCTCACAATCCATTTTGTCACTGTCTGGATGAAAAGTGTTTTGAGGGCAATCATTGGACAGGTTCAGGCTCAAGGTCATGTAACTATTGTTTAATCTACAGAGTTTCAGTGTGCTCATTCATGTGATAAAGGAAATGCACATATAATCAATTGAATTAGAAAAGGGCTTCAGCTGCTTTTCTTATATCTAACTCTCCTCTCCTGAGTATACAAGGTGGTAACATTTTATTATACCTTGTGACTGAGTGGGGCCATGTGACTAACTCTCACCAACTACTAGTCTCTTGTAATTCACCTGGGAAGCAGAATATTAAATTTTGGTGAAAGATGGACAAATTTCTATTCCCATATTATGGTAAATGAAGAAAGTTCTTTTTTTGAGACATACTTCTTAAGAACCAAAACAGCATGGATCACTAGAGCACTGCATGTGGCACAGTCATCCTGGTGAGATAACATAAAATTTTTGAGCATGAAATATTTTATTATGTTTTACCACTGAGATTCAGGGGTACTTTTTAAAATAGCTCAAAATAACTTTTAGGTACAAGTTTTCATATATCTCTCAAAATAGTGCATATCATTAACTTTCCTTCTAAAAACCACATAACTCTAAATAGTCATATACCACAGAATTCTGAGACAATAACAAGCACATATTCACACTGTATTACATGCATGCACAAACACAGGGATTTTGAAAGTTGATGCTAAGCAGAGGCAGGAGGGAAATTTTTAGTTAATACAAACTTGATACATTCTTGTGATTAAGATTTTAATGCTATTGTTTTAAGGCTAATATTTTAATGTTTTAGTTAGAAAGATTGATGTTTCTTTACAAATATCATATTAACATTTGTGTATGTTAATGTATTTGAAGGGACGCAAATAACAAATAGATCAGGAGTTGTATTAGTTTGCTTGAGCTGCCCTAATAGAAAACCCAGAGTAGTTTAAACAAGAGAAATTTATTCTCTGATGGTTCTTGAGGCCAAAATCTAAGATCGAGTTGCCTTCAGGTGAAGTCTCCCTCTGTACTTGCTGATGATACATTTTTACTGTGTCTTCACATGTCTTTTTCTCTATGTTTAAGCTGAGACAGTGAACTTTATAACATCTGTGATTCTTCTTATAACATCAGCCCTTTGAAAATAGAACCTCATTCTAAGAATTCAATTAACCTTAATTGTCTCCCAAAATAGTCACAATGGGCCCTGAGCTTTAATATACAAAATTTGAGAGCACACAATTTTATCTAAAACATAATCATCCAGAATTCTCTCCTTCAGGGAGTAAAAGTATATCAAAGATGGATAAGAAGCATCTCTCCAAACCACATCAACCAAACCTCTACTTTTTGTAGGGGTTAATTCAACCCAAAGACAACCTTTTAAGAGCATTATCAAGTAGTCTCTGACTATACTTTGAGGAAAATGTGCATTATATCAAGTGTACTCTCACACACCTTCTGTTCTACTCTGTTAATATCAATCACCTCTCCTTTGCAAGTCTTCCTAGCACCAAGAACACTGAGAAAGCTTCACACCAGAAGATTCTGAATGCATAATAAAAGAATAATTACAGCCTTAATTCTAGTGTATCTCTGTGATTAAGGCTAAATATGCCTAGTCCATTCTATTATAATTATTCTCAGATTTATTATCCAACTGAACTTAAAAATCTATAATGATATCAAATGTCAAAATTTAAGAAGTTTCAAAGTAAAATGCAAATATTTATATATCCTGTATTTGACTATAAATTCCTCACTTTTACAAAATTTGCAAGCAGAATTTAAATGTAAAATTTCCTTTGGGAATTAAAATCCAAACAAATTGTGATAGTAGAAGCAAATGTGACTCCATTTTGTCTTATGACTTCATCCTGTAAAACAACCATGCCAAGTAGAAGGGTCATGACTGGGGAAAGATGTTCTTTTCCTTTTGCTATAGAAACCTTTAAGAACACAAAACTACCTAATGGGGCATTGTTTCTGTAACTAGGGTAACGGTGGGGGCGGGCTGTTTCTATAACTGGGGTGATTGGGCTAACTGTGATTGGTTAGGCTTCCCGCCACTCGACTAGACTCTCCCGTTTCTGTAACCTGGCTTGCTTGCATTGGCTAGACCCCCAACATCCCTTTTGCGGTTTTCAGGCTTATAAGGAGTGCCCTTGCAATTGTTCGGGGCTGATCAGAACAGCTTTAGGTTTTGGTTAGCCGCCACCGGTGTGCTTCAATGAAGACTTGATTCGATTACACTTGAGTGGTCTGGAAGTCAGTTTATGAAACCCTGGGACGAAGCTTTATTTTATTTTTTTATTTATTTTTTTATTTATTTTTTTTTATTGGTTGTTCAAAAACCTACAAAGCTCTTGACATATCATATTTCATACATTAGCATACATTAGCTTCAAGTGAGTTATGAACTCCCTTTTTTACCCCAAGTACAGATTGCAAGGTCAAAATTCTTACGTACAAATGTACAGAAGTTAAAGTACAAAATAAGATTATTTAAAATTCTGAATTAAAGAACAAAATATGTACCAATCTGGCTCTTTTCAGAGTTTTAATTTGGCTTTTAAAAACCAAATTGTCTGTTTCCATGGCCTGATATATTTTTCCATTGAAATAGCCATTGCATTCTGAGTTTCAAAGTTTCATTAATCCAATATGAAAGCTCTTCAGTGTTTGATTTGTTTAAAAATCCTAAATGTATAATAGGACAGGCAAGCATGGCACTGTGCTCACATCTACCAAATTCAGAAGCCAGACAATGCCAAGAGGAAGCCATCATTTCAAACTTTCTCAAGATGAGTATGTTTAGTACCTAAAGGTACTGAAAATGATAGCAGTGGCTCATTATGGATGAAGGATGAATGATTACTGGTAAAAATTATGACTTCACATTTGCCAGATGACATGCCACTTCTGCTGTATTTAACAGTCCACTATGTTGAGCCAAGTATTGTGGTGAATGCCTGTAATGGCTTGGGAAGCTGAGGCAGAGTAACATGAGTTCAAAGCTAGATTCAGCAACTTAGTGAGGATCTAAGCAATTCAGTGAAATCCTGCCTCTAAATAAAATATAAATAAGGGCTGGGGATGTGGCTTAGTGGTTGAGCACCCCAGGTTTAATCCCTGTACCAAAAAAGAAAAATCCTTCAGTTTTAATCTACTCTGAATTAGGAGAAATATATGCACACAGAACTAGGACTACAATGTCTAAACTCTGTGTGTTAAACAATTGTTTCTAGGAAATGGTGTCTAAGAATCATCTACCTTCTTGAAAAGTAAAAAAAAAGAAAAGATTATGTTAGTGAACTAAAGATGATTTATTCTCTTTTCATGTATATATTTTTAGGCAACTTTTTTGCTACTGTGATCAAAAGACCTGACAAGAACAACTTTAAGGAGGAAAAGTTTATTTGGGGGCTCATGGTTTTGGAGGCCTCAGTCCATAGTTAATTCGATTTCCTGGGGCCTGAGGTGAGTCAGAACATCATGGCATAAGTGTGTTTCAGAGGAAAGCAGCTTAGGATATCACATCAGGAGGCAGAGAGGGAGACTAAGCTCAGCTAAAAAACATGCACCCCAAAGACACAGGTCCACACTCTACTTGCCTATGGTTACCACCCAGTTAATCCCTATCAAAGGATCAATGCACTGATTGGGTTAAGACTCTCATAACCCAATCAATTTTCTTCTAAATATTTTTGCATTGTATCTCACATAAGCTTTTTTTAAAATTTATTTTTTAGTGGTTATTTATTTACTCATATGTGGTGCTGAGAATCGAACCCAGTGCCTCACACATACTAGGCAAGAGCTTTACTACTGAGCCACAACCTCAGACCCTCACACATAAGCTTTTAGGAGACACTTCATATCTAAACCAAAACACATACTTCAACAATATTATCCAGTTTTCTTCTGTGTTTCTTATACAAAAACCTTGACACTTAAATTGGAGTATGATGGTATTATACAGTAAAAAAACCTTGACACTTAAACTGGAGAATGATGGTATTATAAAGTTTTATTTCATTTTCCACCCCAGTTAGAGTGGCTATTATAAAAATCAATCAAAAAATAAATAAAAATAAAACCTCCAAAGATATAGAGATAAAAGAACTCTTAAATATCCATGGTAAGAATGTAAATTAGTTTAGCCACTTTGAAGAACACTATGAAGTTTCCTCAAAAACTATAAATGAAGAACTACCATATGATTTTGTTATCTCACTCCTGGTTGGAGCCAGATTGAGTGATAGATAGATCAATAGAGAGATTCAATATATCAAAGAATACCTTCATGTTCATGTTTATAGTGGTATCATTTACAGTAATTAAACATGCAATTAGCTCAAATACCCATCCATACCCAAATGGATGAATGGATAAAGACAGTGTAAAACCTATAAATAAAAGAATATTGTTCAGCCATAAAAAATCCTATATATGCAGCAACACTGATGGAAGTGGAGGACAAAATTTTAAAGGAAACAAGCCAGACACAGTGAATACCCTTTCTCATAAGTGAAAAGTTATAAAACAACAACAAAAGTTGTCTTTAAAGTAGAATAGAGATTACTATAAACTGGGAACAACGGTGCAGGATATGGGAAAAGTTGGTAATGGAACATGATCAATGAATGCTGTGCACATATGTAGGAATACTGTGAAATACACTAATATGTGCAATTATAGGTTATTTACAAAATAATACTAAATTAAGTATGGATCCCCCTTTGTTAATTTAGTACTTAAGTTTTTCTATGACAAAATTCTACTTCTGTGTGACAACAGGCTCCTAAGAACATTTCCTTAAAAACTTCACTTTATTTCTATTGGATACATATCCTCAGTGCTTTCATTTTGTGACACTATGGGTGATAATTCTAGATCAGGTGAGAAATCATTGCAGGACTTTGTGATTCTCAAATCTATTCAATAAAGTTTTGAATGTTCCATTCATTGAGTAAATTTTTATTCTGTTGTATTAGTTTTTAACCTTCTATTTATTTTTTTAACTTATTATAAAATTGTTACTTTACCATATATTTCCTCTGATTGTCTTATCTTTTATCAGGCTCAATCAAAGTAGTACAATTTAAGGATCTAAGATCAGTCCATATAATTTTCTAACTTGTGTAGATATGACTGATATCATCTGCAAAATTACAATGCCTCACACACACAGCGCCTCTGACTTCCTTTTTCCCTTGCCCAGGCCCAGACATTCATTCATCTAAACTAATTTTCTTTCTTTCTTTCTTTCTTTCTTTCTTTCTTTCTTTCTTTCTTTCTTTCTTTCTTCCTTCCTTCCTTCCTTCCTTCCTTCCTTCCTTTCTTTTTTTTCCTTTCTTTTCTTCTTTCCTTTTTACCTTCTTTCCTTCTTTCTTTCCTTCCCTCCCTCCCTCCCTCCCTCCCTCCTTCTCTCTCTCTCTCTCTCTCTCTCTCTCTCTCTCTCTCTCTCTCTTTCTCTTTCTTTGTTTCTCTGTTTGTTTTTAAATGGGATAAACCCACTTAAAAGGTGTTCTTCCCTCAAACCAACCTCATAATCACATTGGGGCAGCATTTGTTATTTTATCCTGCATAGATCACCTTGAAGATGTGAGTAGAATTATTTGCATATAGCACTTGATAGTTTTAATATAGTATATTTAGTTATGGTCATATGCACATTTATAGCTTCATGAGCCTGAAATAATCTAATTAAAATGTAGTAAACACAACACACACACACACACACACACACACACACACACACTTCCTACAGTTGTTCCTTGTTATCCAAGGTGAATTGGTAGTAGATCCCCTGTAGATACCAAAATTCTAACCTACACTCTTTCAAATACTTTAACTTATCTATAGATTATTTATAATACTTAATGTAATCTAAATGCCTGGTTAGCAGCTATTACACTATTTAAGGAATAATGACAAGAAAAGGAGTCTGTACATGTTCAGTACTGATACAAGTCCCCTCCCTCTTACAGTCCAGGGCATTTGCAATCCACAGTTGACAGAATATTTGGATAGAGATCCTGGAGATACAGAGATCTTACTGTAATGTATATGTCAAAGAAAAGTGTCACCAGAGTTCCTATCTGCCTCCCTCCTGGTGTTTCCAAACTCAATGGATGGCCAAGGAAGATGGAAGCATAATTTTTTTTGTTTTGTTTTGTTTAATCTGTAAAATATAAATGAGAATGACAAGCACTGTGAGAACTCAGTCCCTTTAGAAGGGAGTGAATGAGGAGAAAATAATGAAAGCATAGTAGTTATATGATTAGTTACATCTTAAAAATCAGATGGCTTTTAATGTGTCTGAGATATGCAAGTAAAACTTGTAATCATTAATATTATATTGGAATATTTGTTTCAGTGAAAGTTTATATGAAAAAAAACATGTGGTTTATGTGAGCACTGGAGTTTTACTCAGCCATAAAGAAAAATGAAATTATGTTATTTGCTGATAAATGGAGAAAACTAGAGAATATCATGTTAAGTGAAAAAAGGCAGTCTCATAAAGTCATTGGTCAAATTTTTTTTCTCATATGTGGAAGACAGAATGTATATAAGAAAAAAAGAATAAAAAGAATTTTATGAAAATAGAAGGGAAATTAAGAGACTAGAGGAAAGGGATCTAGAGGTGGGGAGGAGCAGAAGTATTGAGGTAAAAAATTACCAAATTATGCTACATGGATATACAAATATATTACAATGAATATATAGAATTATTAACACAATAATTAAAATAATAATAATTAAAATAGAAGGGGAATAAGTAAAGTAAGGGATCAAGGGCAGGGAGGAAAGGAGAAAAATTGAAAGAATAAGAAATGAAAATGACAAAATTATATTACATTCATGTACAAATAAGGCATTAATATTCTTTCTAGTATATATAATTATAATACTCCAAAATAAAATAAATGAAGGAAGAAATGTATTTTGTAACCACCCTCTTAGATTTTGATCCTAATGTATACCTTATGAATGTCCCATTGTATCTTTGATGAAAACAATCATCATTGATATGAGCAGGGAGTAAATTTTCACCCTATTAGCCAAATGAGTGGATTCAGATTTGAAGAAGTGAAGAATAATTACACCTGGGATATTGGAATTTTAGAATCAGAGATAAAGCTAGTGTGATATCATGATACACTGATGAATGCACTGCATTTGGGGAAACATTGAGCACTTTATAGCTATGTTTTAAATAAAGAATCAGAACTTTGTGGTCCTACCTGAGTTCAATAAATTAGGAAGTCTGAAACGTGTATTGAACTACATTTTCATTGACCTTTTGTATTAACAAGAGTTCTCATTTTGATTGTTTGTTTTCAGGTAGGTGATCATGTCTGCATTCATTAGTTCAAGTCCTTCAAGGTAGCTATGTGAATACAGTGCAGGTCATGGGGGGCCACGTCCTTCCGCAACCATAGCATCTCTCCTTTCCCAAAACCAGCAAACATTAGTTTTTGTTTTTTCTTAACTAACTGGTACTTTAACCCTGGGAGGAATAATTCTACAGAGGACTATGGTACTTTATTAACCAACAGAAGAAAAATGTTAATAGCAAATTGTGGTCTTTCCCTCAAATGTTGGAAATATGCCAGGACTGCTGGTTTGTGCATTAAATTAAGGCTGGGTTTTCTTGGAAATGAATCTTCCTATGGGATTTTTGATTTTTTTTATATTTATTTTTTAGTTGTAGTCAGATGCAATACCTTTATTTTATTTATTTATTTTTATGTGGTGCTGAGGATCTAACCTAGGGCCGCACATGTATGAAGAGGGCGCTCTACCACTGAGTCACAACCCCAGCACTGATTATAAAGCTTTTCAGGTACTAATTAACTGTGAAGGTAAGAGAACATCTGGGATAGAGAGTATTATCATAGTTACAGAAATACATCAGTGGTTAGTACTTTAACCCCAACTCAGGTTGGTCAAGACATTGGAAAATTTTGCAGTTGGTATCAGTGCTGATGCTCTGTGGTATGTGAGAGGGAGATAAGGCAGATGATAAAATTGGGAGGAATATAAACAAAGCCTTTCTAAAATAATTTAATGCATGATGCACCTGGGAGAAATGGAGATTTTAAAAAGTAGAACTGAGTGTTACCAATTGCATTTATTTCAATTTTATGAATGTAACTACACAGTGATAAGAAGCTACATGTATCTTCAGTCGAATTTAAATTACATGGAATTTCTTGAAAAATATATCCATTTAAATAGAAGTTCAAAATATGTACTTGTGTTAATTGAGATAATCAGAAAATTACCAACTTCAAACACACTACTTGGTACATCTTATAATGGTTTTTATTAAGAAAGAATTAGTTTAGTGTCAAGTGCTGACTATAAGGGATTTTTAAGTTCTATGATGCCTACATTTACGTATCTCATATTGTAATTTAGTAATTTTATCATTTTATTTTCATGAGAATTTGTGAGAGTTTTTTTTCAATGCAATAGGATTAATTACAAGCCTTCTGATATCAAAGCAGGTTTTGGGATTAGGACTATTGGGAGTCAAGTCCCTAAATATTTTTTATTTTTCACAGCCAACCAGAAACCCCAGAATCAAGTTAATGTTCAGCATCTCTAATGCATACATCACCCTCCTTAATCAAAAGTATAAAATCATGCTGAAATCATCAATACAATTTACATTACCACTCAAAAAACAGGTTAAAAAGAAGTCATTTTAGCCAGTAAAGGTGGCATATGCCTGTATTTCCAGCTACTTCAGAGCATGAGCAGGAGGATCATAGATTTGAAGCTCGCTTCAGCAACCTATTGAGCTTGTAAACAACCTAATAAGACCCTCTCTCAAAATTAAAAGTAAAAGGGCTGGGGATTTTTCTCAGTGGTTAAGTGCCCTTAGGTTCATTCTCCAGTATCAAAAAAAGGGAAAAAAAGCCTCAGTAACATTAATAAAACTTTTTGTTAAATATTAATTAACATACTAAGCTGTTATGGGAAAATTTCTGAAAATAGAGAAAAAATAAATTTTAAAATTATGTCTTCAAATACATACACTGGAATTTTATAACAACCACACACTCTTATCTAATCAACAGGCTGGCACTATTGCTTATACATCCTAAAGGCAACTCATTGCAAAACACATTCCAATTAAAGATTTTATACTCTACTGACCATGTGTTTATTTTTAAAACTATAAATTTCTTAAGGGTAGTTTATTTTTGTCTCCACAGAGACTATTATAGTCTATAAGAATTGATAGTATAGTTGATAAGAGGCTGGTAATATTTTGACACTTGAGTATATTGGTCACAGCATTTTTTTACACATCAGAAGAAAATGGTGAATGAAAGGGTTAAATGCCAGTAAAAATTAAATCTGTATTCATATTGTTGGAGTCCTGATTAAACAGGACAATAAAAAACTTAAACAACCAAAATCATTTTTCCTTAAATGAATGAAAACTCAGGAATCCCTAGGAAAGCACAGTCTTATTAGTTCAACTGAAGTCACTTAGGCAGAAATAATTTCAATTTAACATGTTCAGTAATGTTTTATTTAACTGCTTCCAATAGAGTTCATTTGATCAAAACCTGAAGTGTTTGAAATCCTCAGCAGTTTTATCTGCTGTGCTGTTGCCTCACAGGTCACACAGTGACCTTGTAGACTACTGCCATATAGTTCTGTCTGTTGCCATAAACATCTCACTTGCAGTTGAAGGCAGTAATTAAAAAGATTCTATGATGAGGATCAGCGTTTAGAGCATAGATCTGAGACTACACTTCTGATGAATTTATGAATTAAATTTGCCAGCTGAGCTGCAGCAAAGGTGACAGAATCTCCAGTTTACAACCATGTTTTTAATTTAGACATGTTATGCATGGCCAGAAATAACAACAGCCATTTCCTTTTTACATGGCTTATTACTTATAAATCATGACAGTACTATAGATGAATTAATCTGAAAGGATGAAAAGATAACAATACTGTTATCATAGATGTGAGGTGTCTCTCAAAACCACATGAGTGAGACAATAAAAAAAGCCATAGAGGTGAAAAGATTGGGTTACTAGAGCATAAATCTAAGCAGTGCATTAACCCACTGATTGGGCCTAACTGTGTGCTAACTGTAAGCAGGTAGGGTATGGCTGGAGGAGGTGGGCCTCTGTGGGCTTGTCTTTGGGATATATAGTTTGTCCTTGTTGAGTGGAACTCTGCCTCTCTGCTTCCTGATGTTGTGTCCTGAGCTGTTTTTTCTCAGTCTCACTCTTCTTCCATGATATTCTGTTTTACCTTAAACCTCAAGGAATGGAATGGGCTGAGACCTCTGAAACCATGAACCCCCCAAATTAATTTATCCTCTTCCAATTGGTCTTGTCAGTTCTTTGGTCACAGCAGCAAAAAAGCTGACTAAAAGAAGTATACAAATAGTTTTTTTTTAAAGTTCTAAATCTCCAAAGATACAGAAATATATAAAATAGCATTTTCTAAATTTTGGTATAGAAGTATGTGCTAATGCTGAACAAGCAAGAGGAAGTGAATGGAGGCACCAACAATTCACTTATGATAATATCAAAATCAAAAGTGATTATTGATTCATAAAGAGATGAAAATATGGACAGATAAAGCAAATGTTGCACAAATTTAATACTAGTATTCATAAGGCATATGAATGTTCACTGGTAAATTCTGTCAATTTTTTCTATGTTTTAAATGTTCATAATAAAATGATGGAAAATACTATAAATGTACATGTGGTAATAATCTGTTTCAAGATATATTTCACAGTTGTAAATTATTCTTTGAAAACTGAAAATGAATTGAGCTAATCTTCAATGTGCTCTCTGTAAATCGCTATGTAGCTGGAAATTGTCATGCTTTAGAAATTTAGTAAAAACTCTGAATCTTCACTCTTTGTAGTGCAAACCAGTTCTACTCATCACAGATAAGTGGAATGCCAGTTGCCATAAGTGAACCATTTATTTTTTAAATTTTCCAAGTTGAAAACTATCTCTTATCCTAATATAGTACATACTAGTCATTCCAAATGATGATTAAATATAAAACTTCTTCCTTTGAGCATTAAGTGCTTACTAACGTTAGTGATGACCTTATATTTCCTTGCATTTTGCTCTTCAGAATTCACTCTCTTGTGACAGTTTACTTTAGTCATTACTTAAAAAAATCACTTTATTTTTTCAATGAATTCTAGTTAGTATAATATATCAGAAGACATAAATTAAATGTCTGAGCGATGGCTCCAATTTTCAATAACAGATAATACATAAAATCTACTAAAATGATGTTCCACTTAGGACTAAGGGAATGTTGAGTAATGATATTCTGGAAGCTCAGAATTACACAAGCACATGGGTCAAGGAAGGCTGATGCTTTTATTGAAATTAAATGGTGATATAAAGATAAAACTTTTACCATGATTTTCAGGAAAATAGTGATTTTGCAAAAGTTGAGGCAACATCATGAAATATTTAAGCAAGGGAATCTTGAGGTCAGGAAGTTTGAACTTAAAGCCTTTCTATGCAGTTCTGATCAAGGAGTATGGGCAAGACCAGCAACATCTGTAAGCTTCAGCTTTTTCCTTTGTAATTCCAATGTAGCAGTGTCTTATTTCTCAGGCTTACTGTGAATTAACTAATGAAATCATTCATACCACATGCATTTCATAATGCATATAAAGTAGCAAGTAGTCAATAAGTAATGATCATTTAAAAAGAAGTAGAAATTATTTACTAAAGGCTGAATGTTGTTTTCTTTAAAAACAAGCACTGAAGTATGATTTTGAATTCAGAATGTATTAAAATCATATAAATGGTTACCATTTGATAAAACAAAAACTATGCATTCATAGCTGCAGAAAAACATTGTGAAACTTGATAGATTTATACACAGTTCTTTTAAAAGCAATAGTTACTACAAAGACTGAAGTATCTCATTCTTCTGGGAAGGAATATTCTGAGAAAAACAATTGATTGAAATAATGCTAGTGGCTGAATTTTTTGCTTAAAAACAATCTTATATCCTTAAGAACTGAATTTTTAATTTTTTTACTTTTATTAGTTGTTGATGGATCTTTATTTTATTCATTTATTTATATACAGTGCTGAGACTCAAATCAAATGACTCACACATGCAAGGCAAGCACTCTACCAATGAGCCACAAACACAGCCCTAGGAACTGTATACTTTGTGTTAAAAAAGAAAATGCAATGTAACCCCAAATATAAAATATATAAGCATTAACCTAAAGAAAACTGCATAAGACCTCTGTTCTGAATATTACAAAACATTATTGAGAGATGCTAAAGATATATATATATATATATATATATATATATATATATATATATATATATATAGTTATTCCATATTTATTGATCAACAGTGCCAAGAAGTATGTTCTCCCCAAATTTGTATATCTATTCAATATGATCCCAATAAAAATTCCAATTAGTATTTTGGGGAGAAAAAAAAGCTATTTTTATTTTAAAAAAACAGCAATAATGTTACGTTTTTAAGGTTGATTGTGGGGACACATGACTAAATCAATCAGGGTCACTCCAAGTAAATTTGGGCTGAGTAAAAGACACAGACACAGATATTACTTTTTTCTTTGGGTTCAGTGACCACTCCTCAGCCAGAGCTACCACAAAGTGGGGCAGGGCAAGCAAGAAAGAGAAGGAGCACACGTTGAACCCAGGTTTTATTAAGAGGGGAAGCTAATCCATGGTACATTGTGTCCAAAAATGGGCAAAAGGATAGAATTACAACCAACAGCTGGGTGTAATTCAACCTCATCAGGTAACTCCCACACCCAAAGCTGCACCTTTCTTTTCCAAGTGGAAGTAAATTCCACTTGCATTGCAGGGTGCAATGTACCTCTTTACTCAGGATTTAAAGGTACATGCATAGCTCCTGTTTGGGGCAGGCCCTGACAGTTGATTGAATAGAAATACGAATGTGTTTGTAAAAATTAATATTCACATTAAAATTACAAATACTTACTTTGTGGATGGAGAAGAAATAAAGGGCATTATACTAGCAATTGTATTTCTTGATATCCAAAGTTTAATGAAGAGAAAAATGTTTAACCAAGATAATAGTTACACCTGTGAATGGGAAAGCTACTGTGGGAAGGAGCAAGTAAAACAGAATGCAAAATTTAATTCAGACAAACAATACTTAAAATACTATTGTTTGAAGGAAAATTAATTTCAAAGAAATATTTTCTGTTGTGCCAGTGACACTGATTGATTTTTCTATTATTTCACTCACTCATTCACTTAGGATGCATGCACATACCTAGATCTTTGTTAATTCTTGCTCCTATTGAATTAGTATGTGAAGAGTACATGGAGAGACAGTCCATATACTCGACACTTCCTTATTGGTTTTGGTAATTTCCATCCTTCTAGAAATGTTATCTATTCAACCTGTCTGGGTTTGTAAACTTTTCATTGCTGAGATGAATATATCTGACAAGAACAACTTGGAGGAGGAAAAGTTTATTTTGGCTCACGATTTCAAAGTTTCAATGCATTGTTTGCCAACTCCATTGCTCTGGTCCCAAAGTGAGCAGAGCATCATTGCTGAAGGAAATGATGGAAAAGCTCTGCTTTTCTCAAGGGAGCCAGTAAGCAGAAGGAGAAAAGAATATGGGCTGCAGGGAGATGAACCTCTCCATGGCACACTCCCAGTGATCCACCTCCAGCAGACTCATCTCTTTTGGCTACAATTGCCACCCAGTTAGGCCACTCAAATTAGGATGAATTAATTAGGTTATATCTTTCAAAATCTATTTATTCCACTTCTGAATATCCCTGCATTAACACAGAAGCTTTCTGGCAACACCTCATAGCCAAACCATAATACTGTCCTTGCAAATAGTTAATCACAAAGTTATATAATGTCATGACAAAATAGAAGAGATTATGCATTTCCTAAAATAATTAAATTGATAAAGTGTTTGCAGTTGTTAAATTAATGGAGATATTTATAACAATAGATTTTTATTTTGAATTTTTGCATTTATATTTCTAATGAAGTTTAAGCTACAGTATTCATTTGGAATTAATTTCACTAAATTTTTCCATGTAGTTACTTAAGTTTGTTAAATAAAATGAAAGCATTTCACCCTCTTTTCAGTAATACATAATAAACTAATTAAATAAATTTAAATATAATATTTTTCATATATAAATAAATACTTATTTATAATGTAAAGATTGTAACACTAGACTCAAGGTGTTTAGTTCCTTTTTTCTTCCTTTCTTCCTTTCTTTCTTTCTTTCCTTCTTTCTGGTTTTTGTAGTGCTAGAAATGGAACCTATGGGCACTTTACTACTGAACAACTTTTCCAGATTTTTAAAATTTTGAGACAGAGTCACACTAAATTGCTGAAGCTGACCTTGAACTTGCAATCAGCCCTTCGTCACTGGGACTAAAGGCTTGCACCACCTCAAACTTCAGTAACAATAGTTCTGACATGGCTATTTCACTTTCAACAATTTTCCTATGAATATTGGTCTGTGTTTTATACACTACTAAATTATTTTTAACTTTATTTACATGTTTAAAGCATTCTCAGAAAGTAATAGATGCTATTATTTATTTTAGTTTAAATATTTACACAATTTTGATTATGTTGATAATCTACTTTCTAAATTTATATTATGGAATTCTACTTTAATTAGAAAAATCTCTTTATTATGTTTTCAACATAATTTATTAAGTTCTCCATTTTATTTATTTCTTCTGCATATTTATTTCATATTTTTTAAGTACACATAGAATCTTCTGGAATTGTTCAATTACTTTTTCCTTAAATTTTGATCAAATTTTATTTCCCTTTGTTTTATAAACTTATAAGCTTTAATGATCATGGAATATAAAAAAAATATAGATACATGAATAATTGCCACTTGAAAATGTGTAGTTACATGAAAATGCAAACGAAACAAAGAAATCAATAATAAACCATAGAAATAGAAAACAAGAAAGACTTGTTTTACTAGATTCTTAGGTTATCTTAAAATTATGGAAATGAAAACAGAATAACATTGTCCCAAGGGAAGACATATATGTCAATGCAGTGGAATAATCTCAAAAAGGATGTGCATATAACACTGCCATGTATGAACAAACAATGATGATGGCATTCCAAAGTAAAACAAAATTATGTTTTGCTTACACATGTCATTGTTGATAACTTTCTATTTATATGCAAAAAAGGAAGTTAAATTTACCTTACCTAATTCATGAATATATATATATATATATATATAAATTGCTTAAAGTGTATTGAAAGGCAAAATAAGCTGTTTAAAATAATATTAATATGCAAGAATATATATATGCATACATACATACATATGTATACATATATATCCATATATATATATATATATATATATATATATATATATATATATATATAACTTTGGTAGGGAACTATTTCTTCATAAGATATTAAAAAAACTAATTATAGAGAAAAAGTTGTGTTAGATTGTATAATAAATAAAACTGTTTATAAGGCATAGAGCAATGCAACTAAATGGTTCGAAATCCCATCACAGAGTATATATTGAGAATGTGTAGAGAGTATTTAAAGTAAAAAATGAAATGAATGCCTGCCAAACCTGTGTCAAGGACAAAGACTTAAATAAGTCCATTAAAAAGAAAGCTATTTAAATAGCAATTTTAAAGAACATCCAATTTTCCACTGTGGACTTCCTCTGACCTTATTCATCACAAATTTTGCTCCCTACCCAACACTGTGTAGTTTCTACATAAATGGATGCTAAATGACCATACAATTCTTCCTTCTGAGAAGTACAATTTACATCCAGTTATTCCTAAACTAGAAGTATTCAGGTTAACCCCTCTTATATTAAGGCTCTATGCAAACTTCACCCTCTTCTCCAAGAAAAAACTCAGACCGTTTTGCATGTGGAAGCACCATATATATGTTTTGGTTTTGGTGGTACTGGAGATGAGCCTGGGGTGCTACCACTGAGCTGCTAAGACAGAAAGATAGACCACCTATAGAAGATGGGAATAAGGGCCCCAAGGACAGCAGGAAAGGAAACCATGCCATTCTAAAAAAGTCACCAGGTCTTGAGAACATCTTGTTGCTTCTCCAGCTAGTTTCAACCACAGAAGTTCTTCACAGAAACTCTTCCTTAGTTACCCTTAGCAATAGTCAATTATAAAATCTGCAGGAACCCAAAGAACTTCCTCCCATTAATTGATGTGCAATCCCAAAGTTGGGGTCATCCTCTCAATCATGTAATTAAGAGATTAATCTTGTGCACACCTCTAATAGGCCTCGTAAAATCAGAACTTGAAGGGTTTGGTTGGTCTTTGGTAGCATTTATCTTTTACAAAGGCTCCACTGATCACCTGCACTGGGCCATCAGAAATTCCATTTGACCCTCCAGATAAAGAAGATCCAGGGACACCCTCCCAAATGTAATGGCATTTGGGACCATCTAGTTACATTGCTCTACACCCTAACCTCCCTTGGGGCTGTCCTGCACCTGGGAACATTTTTCTCTTTCAAATAAATATTGCTGCTCTGCCTTTCTTTTATCCCTGGATCTTATTCTTTGAATTCACAAAACAAAGAGCCCACCTGAGATAATGTTCCCCACTACAGTACAACCACTGTCAGTTAGAAGTCATTTATTTATTTATCTATTTACTTATGAGACAATGTATACCCTGGAATTTGTCATATTCCTGCCTCAGGCTTCTGAGCAGTTGGATTACAGGTGTTGGACTACTGGACCAGGCACATGGAAGCACTTCAAATGAATTCTTACTTTAATGTCACTCTGGTTGTTTCTTACCAATTCACTATGCCACCACTATAATAAATAAGGTGCAAAAATTCAACAAGAACAAATATTGTGTTGGGAGAAGTAGCATATGTCTGTAATTCCAGCACCTCAGGAGGCTGAGACAACCGCATCTGTTTAGTGAGGCTGTAAACATCTTAGTGAGACCCTGTCTCAAAATTGAAAAGAAGCCGGGTGCATGAATGTAATACCAGTAGCTCCGGGGGCTAAGACAGGAGGATCACAAGTTCAAAGCCAGCCTCAGCAAAAAGCAAGGAGCTAATCTATTCAGTGAGACCCTGTCTCCAAATAAACTACAAAATAGGGCTGGGATGTGGCTCATTGGTCAAGTACTCCTGAATTCAATTCCCTGTACCACTGCCCCCCAAAAAAAATTGAAAAGAAAAGAAAAAATGAGGGCTAGGGATATGGTTCAATGGTAAAACATCACTAGGTTCAATCCCTAGTGCCAAAAAGAAAAAAATGAATGAGGATTGGGGCAGTTGTGGAGCTACTGGACTTTTCACATACTGCTGGAGTAGTGTAAATTTGTAAAACCATTTGGAAAACAGGGTAGCACTAAGTAACAAATTCTGTTGTATATATGCCATAGGTCCCAGGATTGGTATTCGTGGGCACATGCCCTATATAAACCAATTTCTATAGAAGTTTTCATTGCATGTCTTGTCTTTTCCATATTCCCCAATATTAATAAATTGTCAATATTGATGAATTATAAATTATGGTTATCTTCAGATGTTGAATACTGTGTAAAAGATTGAGAAAAAATGATCACTTAACCCAAGTAATGAATGAATATCATATGATATCTTGGTTAAGAAGGTTAGAAACATAAACTGTATTTACATATAGATAATTAATATTACTTTGGAGGCTTTTTGTTTATTTCACTGTGTGTATATATATGTATACATATATATACACACTAAATACATATAAACAATATATATATATATATATATATATATATATATACACACATGTTTATATATGAAGATAGGCAAAGTAAGTTTTCATGTTCACTATTGTTATTAACATCAAGGCAGCTTAAGAAGAGAAGGATGGCAGTTAATAGAAGCAGACAATGTAATCATGAAGAGATCAGTGGGGATAATGTGTTCTATGCTTATTTTCAGATTTGGTGTTAATTTCATAAATGTACATTTGTAAATTTTTTTTTTGTTTTTTTCAGGCAAACATTCACATATTATGCAATTTTCTATATGTTTGCTATATAATGTAATGAAAACTATCAAAATCTTTTCTGTTTTGTATTATTTGAAGTTGAAGTGTTGTAGTTTCCCTATAAGTATTTGGGTCCTAGATATTTGAAAGAAGTATTTTCTCTGTAAAATATTCTAATTATTGAGGCTAGACAGAAATTCAGTACAATCAGTTTTACCTTCACCTCCATTAATATTCTGTTGCAATTTTATAAATGTGTACAACTGTTCTGATTCCTTAAGCAATATTAGGTATCTCCTCTTCAGTCCTCAGGTATATTTAATCATTTTCAAAATAATTTAGATTTCTAATTTAAGTTTCAAGTAATTACATTGGAGGCTTTTTAAAATTCCACTGTGTTGTTTTGATTTACTTAGAAGTGTACATTTATCTTATATAGTTGCCTTTTTATTCTATTCCATTGATTCAGGAACACATTCTTTTACTCTTCCTGTCAATCCATTTATTTCTAAAATTTCATTAGTATTTTATTACACCAAACTCTTCTTTTAAATATAAATTTGTTAACTATAAAACATCTTTTCTTTTTTCAAGAGGATGACATGTGTATTTTTCTGTTTTCTGTTACTATAATAAAATGTGTTTTTGTGGTACTTACAAAGAAAAAGAGATTTATTTTGCTCATTGTTCTGAGGGTTCAAGGTCAGAATTGCAATTTTGACTTGGGATGTGAGAAGATTTTCAAATTAAAAGGCATCATTATGTTAGGAGTCTATATGGAAAAAACCTATCATCAGATAAAAGCTAAAGAAACTGGGGAGTAGCTGAGCTTGATTTTTATGTAATAACTCTCTGAGTGAAAAAAAAACCCTCTCTGGTCCCACCAGAACTATTTGAATCTCTCTTGTGTCCCATGACCTTGGGCTCCACCTCCTCAACATTCTACCACCCCAACAATGGCAAATTAGAGACTCAATAGCTAACATCCAGAACACAGATGCCTTCATTTCTTTCTGAATACTCCCTTTCCCTTAGTAAATTTCACAAACATTTTTAAGAATTTTGCATCAAGATTGCCGGTGTGGATTCTGCCTGGGATTAGAATTTTTTAAAAAAGAACATGGGGATCATCTTTGCTCATGATTTCTCTAGAGCCCATCGAATATTAGAGTATATGTAAAATTTTAATAACACTTTAGTAATTTGGCAGCTTGTATAAAATGAATAAGTAACAGAAGCAGGGACAGAATATTTTTATCTCTATATTAGCATTAACCTTTGTGATAACGATCCATTAGTTGATGATTTTTTAATATACACTTTTGTTCCTCTCAATTTATTTTGCATAATAGTTTACCCATATAATATACATTCTATTTTCAAATACTTATCATTTATGATTTTATTCTAATTAAAACTTTATATAAATCTATCAAGATTTTTCTAATTTCTCACCTCCCGAGTGTCATGTGTAACCATGAGTCTACTCCCTAGGCCTATGAGCTTGATTGTTTTAGCTTGCACACATAAATGAGAAGTTTCTTCCAGTGTCTGGCTAATTTCACTTAGCAAAATGACCTCCAGGTTTATCCATGTTGTCCCAAGTGGCAGACCTACTCTCTTTTTTCCTTTTTAAAGGTTGAATAGTATTGGGTTAAATACACACACACACACACACACACACACACACACACACACACACTATATTACATTTCCCTACTCATTTATCCATTGATGAAAACTTGAGCAAATTCCAAAACTTGGCTATTATAAATAATGCTGCAAGGAACATAAGCATGTAAATATTTCTTCAACATACTGATTTCATTTCCTGTGTGTGTGTCTGTGTGTGTGTGTCCAAAAGTGAGATTCTTAGATCACATCATAATCTCATTCTTAATTTTCTCAGGAATTTTAAATGATTATCCCTAGTAACTATATTAATTTCTGTTTCCTCTAACAAATGCTCCTCCACATTTTTACCAACAGAAATTATTTTACCATTTTGACCATAGTCATTCTAAGCAGGGAAGCAATATCTCATTTTGATTTTAATCCATGTTCCCTTAAGGATAAAATTATGTTCATCATTTTTTTTTCATACATCTGCTGTTCATTTGTAAATCTTCTTTAGAAAAACTTCAATTGTACTTTAGGTCAAGTGGACCTAATGTATACACCCAGTAAATTCCATCCAACAGCAACAAAATACATAATCTTCTCAAATACACACAACTTTCTCCAGAGTAGATTATAGTTTAGGCCAAAAAACAGGTCCAAGTTGATTGAACAAGATTAAAATCGTATCAAGTATACTTTCTGATAATAATGCTTTGAAACAAGAAATTAGTAACTGGAAGTTTCTTGGAAAAAAACCTACAAATGTGAAAAAAACCCAGCATATTCTTACACAAACTAAGGTCAAAGAAAAATTATAAAGGGAAATTAAAAAAAAAATTCTGAGACTAACAAAAGTGAAGACAACATAGAAAAACTGATGGGATGCAACAAAAGGTAAATGCAAAATAATAAAAGTACTCTTAAGAAAGTTTAGAGCAGTAAATGCTGATATAAAAAAGAGAAATATACCAAATAAATAATTGAACATTACACTTCAAATACCTAGAAAACAAAATCAATCTAGGCCTTAACTTAGAAGAGAGGAAATAAAGTTCATAGCAGAAATAAATGAATAAAAATAAATAATAAATAATAAAAAACAGTCAATAGAACCAGAGGATGGTGTTTTGATGATTAAAAGAAATAGACAAAGCTTTTAGCTAGAGTAATTAAGAAAAGAGGGAGAAGATTCAAATTTTTTAAAAATCAGAAATAAATGAAACATTACAACTTATGACAGAGAAATACAAAGAATCAAAAGTGATTGGTATAAGAAATTATATCCCAGCAAATTACATTCATTTATTTATTATAGAAGTGAGTAAATTCCCAGACACATTAAAATAGGAAGACTAAACCTTGAAAAAAGAAAATTCTTAACAGATCAATAATGAGTAAGGAGATTGAATCAGTAATAAAAAATCTCCCACCAAAGAAAAGTGTAAGATATGATAAGTTCACTGTTGAATTCTACAAAGTTATGAAGAAACACAAGTGCCAATCCTTTTGAAATTTCTTTTAAAAACAAAAATGAAGGAACACTTCCAAACTCCTATTTAAGCAGCATTACCCTCATATTCAATCCAGATGAGGACACTACAAGTGAAGGAAACCATAGGATAATATTTCTAAAGACCATAATTGCAAAAATCCTCAAAAAATACTAGAAATCTATATTCAACAGCCCTTTAAAAGAACCATCTACAACAATAAGTGGATGCAATGGCAGTGGAACATATGCAGCTCTATAAATGAGATATATCACATTAGGGTAAATAAGAGAAAAATGTTTCTCTCCACTTTTCTTTCCACACAGAATAAAACTGGTCTATCTTCTTTAAGTTCAGTTTTCATTATAACTGTTATAAAATATTTAAATTGTGTGGCATGTTAATGACATCATTCATTTTTTTTTCTGTCATGTAATTATTCTTCATTTTTACTTTTCCTTGGTTGTTACCTTGGGGTTCTAGTAGGAGAAATTACATCACTGTTTTTCAATAACAAGCTTAAATAAAAGACAGATATTTAGTAGTTCAATAAATATTTATTTGGCAAACAGCCTGTTCTTAAAAATCAGTGTAAATTCTTTGGAGAAAATGCTGGATTAGTAAACTACACTTCAGGCAATTTAGCATGTGCACAAATCTTATTTCATGTCTCCCCCAATATTTTATCTTCATCCATATGAGAGGTTCCTTTGCCCCTTATTTTATTTTACTGAATTGTATTTATTTTTATATCATGTTGGAATATAGTGCAGTTTAACACTCTCAAAAAACTATATGTCTTAAAAAGTCATTGGGTGTATAGGTACACCCATTTTTTGTGCATATACATATATATAGAGATAGATAGATAGGAAGGAGTTTATTTGGTCAAACACTGATAATTGAATTTTAAAGTCTGGTATAGACACTTATATAAGAAAAAGCCAAAGTGGACTAGCTAATTCACATAATGTACTGTTATAAATTTTAGGTCAGGTGGTACAGCATTCCTATATGTTTTACGTTGGCAGTTTATTTCTTATTTAGCCAGTTATATAAAATAATTTTCCCATAATATGTAAAAATTTCACTAGAAAGTTTTGGGCTGTTAACATGAAAGCCAGGTTCCTCCCACAGGTCTTGATTTTTTCAACTCCAAAGATGAAGTGTCTCCTTTGTTATCGAGAAAGCAGTCTGAAGCCCTCTGCCTGGAAGTATCTTGTGATCTCAATGTGCTTGTCTTCCTCTTTATCTACAATATCCCTGGTGTGGTTAAGGTTCTCTGTGAGTTCTCCATAAACTGTCTTGTGTGTTCTTTTATTTACAGACTCTGAGTGATTAATTGATCCAAACATTTTCCTCATCATTTAGCAAGTAATAAAATCACTATTTTAATATATATAATCAGACATATGATAAATTATGATATAAGGGTGTATTAAGAATTGTAATGCAAAAAAATAGATAAATATTACAAAAAAAGAAAGGCAAAAATTCACAAAGCATAAAAAAATCACTATTTTGAGATATAAAAATGATCATACATTGTTGGGAGTCATCCATGGACTGTGTCTGTGAGCTATGTGCATTTGAGCATATGAGAGTACTGGTCTGGCCTTGTGCACTAATTGGGCTGTGTGATGCAAGTGTGCCTTTTTTCTTGCTCTGCCTGTGATCCCACACACAGCACCTGAGATGGGTGTGACTTGCCAAGATATCAATCATCTGCTGACCACAAGACATCACCAAGCAAGACTCCACCTTTTGAAACCCTATCCCTTGCCTAATTTGGGTGGAATATTCTACCAAATATATTTTCACCAATAAATAGGGGGGTTCCAGGTGTGCTCTCTCACTCTTGCTTTTTCCAGCACTGCAGAGCATGGAGCTAACTCTTGGGGTTACAGAGGAGTCCCACCCTCAAAACTCATGTTCATGTGTTGCATGGTTTCTTCACCATTTTCTAGGTGTATTGTTGCAATCAGCTCCTTTAAACCCAGGTCATCTCATCAGCCCAGCAGCTGGTATGACTATACTTCATGCTCTATTTAAAAGTAAATATGTTACATTCTCTTTTTATTTCTTAAACATTCATAATTAGAATCAGAATCTCATTATTTTTCATGTGTCTTCATGGCTTGATCTGTCTCCAGACAGCTTGGTCAACTTGACAAAGCCACAACTTGATAGCATGTTCCTTCTTTCCAGGCCATGATTCCATCATGTTGAATCTCTATTGTCTCCATAAATGCAGTATTTTGTTTCTCAAGTAGGCAGTTATTGCTACATCCAAGATTATTTTATACCTTATGGGAATGTGAAGTAAAGAAAACTTCACATTTTCTTTTCTTCAAAAGCGATCATGAAATACAATTTCTAGGATCTAGTAGTCATGCTTAATTTAAATAATGTATCATTACATTGTCTTTACCAGTCCCTTGATCCACTGCTCTTTTTCTCAGTCTCGAAAACTAAAATTGGCCTCTCTAATAAATTATTCGTTCAAAAGTCCTCTGCCTCAGGGTTTGCTTAGTAGAGAATCAATGTACCAATATTAGAGTAGTGAAATTGAACTACTTAAACTTAGATGGAAGGGAATTTTATAAAATAGTTACCTTCAGGAGTCATTAAAATGAGACAGTGCTTTGAATGTCTAATCCTTAATATGATCATTTCCTGAGGTTAATCTCCCATTCCAATGCACTAATGATTTTATTTAAAACTTTCATTTCTTTTGTATGCACTGTAAATATTAACTGTCTTCATATTATGAATTTTAACAGTGATTTCAACAGATCAGTATGGCTCTAGGGAGCATCATCAGTGCATAGTCTATGCTACATGGTGCCTCCCACCAGTTTGCAGTTTGCTGCACAATTAGTAAAGCATATTTAATCATGTAAATTCAATTGTTTAATAGTATTATTTGGACACAAACAAAATTAATAAGGTTAATATATGAGTCTGCAAATGAAAAATATATTAACATATGATCTTTTAATTAAGAAACCTGCCTATAGGAAAAAGAGTTCTAAAAATTTCTCAGCATTTTAAAGTTAAAGCAGTAGTTTTCTAGATCAACACAGAAGTGTTATAATTGTAATATAACATATTTTACAAACTGTGATGAATTTGACTGACTAGAGATATTTAAGCATTTCAAACTTCCATTTAAACCTGAATCAAGTATGAAAATATGATCGCCAACTGCAAAAGAGAACTCCCTTCTCTTTTTGCACTGATGAAAATTTGAAGCATTTCAGACTTTGAATGTTTATCAAGTATATTAAAAGCACCTCATTCTATTATTGCAGATAAGTCAATATAAACAAGTCTTTTTAAAAGACCTTTCATTTGCCCCCTGCAGATCTAATGGAGATATAAATATGAGTATATTCTATATTCACCTAATATACATTTACTAAAATCTGATAATTGGACAAATTATCTGCAGTTGAGAGAATGAGATAACATCCATATTAGAGTACCTATTGGAAATCTATATTCATTCTGATTAATAGTAACAGGAAGTTGTCTCTTTTCAAATGCAGTTTTTCTATTCAACTTCAGATGTTAAGTGTTAATTCTATCAACAATAGTTTTAGGAACTTATAAATATTTTAAAAGTTTATTTCCTATTTTCTATCATAGTCAACAGAATTCAATTTCTTTAATTATATAATAAGGCACATTATATATTTCCACAAATTGAAAAATATTTTTCTTGAATACTGATTTTTTTAAGTTTTATGTTTTAAGCTATGTGTCTCCATTTGCTAATTCATCTCATATATTTTAAAGAGCCAACAATCTTAGGCAATGTCTTTACAATGATTTTGTAAGTCTGCTTGTCGTTGATGTGATCAAAACACCTGACAAGAACAGGTGGTTTATTTGAGGCTCACAGTTTTGGAGTTTCATTCCATGGCCATCCAATTCCATTGCTCTGGATCTAAAGTGAAAGAGAATATCAGATGGAAGGACATAGGAGAGGAAAACTGCTCACTTTAGAACAAACACAAAGCAGAGAGAGATACAATGGGCCAGGGATAAAATATACTATAAGGCCATAGTTTCAGTGACCTACTTTGTCCAGCCATGCCAACCAGTTATTAATGGATCCAACAAATGCATTAGTTCACTGAAAATTTCACAACTTACTCATGCCGAAGAGCTCTACCTCTGAATCTTCCTCTGTTGAGAATAATTTATCTGATACAAGAACTTTTAGGGAATACCTCATATTCAAGCAATAACAATCATATGATGCATCATTAAGACATATCCACATTTCTTTCTCTTTTTTTCCTCTCTCTTTCTCTCTCTCTCTCTCTCTCTCCTCTCTCCTCTCTCTCTCTCTCTCTCTCTCTCTCTCTCTCTCTCTCTCTCTCTCTCTCTCTCTCTCTCTCTCTTTCCCCATACACACACACACACACACACACACACACACACACACACACATAAATGCCTCTATTAACCTTAAAGAATATTCTTAAATTTTACAGATAGAGCAATCCCTTCATTTATTTTCTTTTATCTAAAAATTAATCCCATTATAGCAGTGAGAATTTTTATTTTATGATTGCAGTGTTATTTTCATGACAACATTTATACATCTTTCATTGTTCTGATTTTAATACTAATTAATATAACTTCACATGTATCCTCTGATAGGATTCAATCCTTAAACCTTTACACCTAACACTTTGTATTGTCCCCAGGCAGGCTTAGATGATATTTTTCCCCCCTCTGGCTTCCATGAAATCTTGCCCTTACATACATTTAAATTTTTAAATTTTCTCCACTTGGTTTGGAGTTTTAAGACAACAGTTTTTTTTTTATGAAAATCAAAGTATACATGAAAATGCCAAGTAAGTGGAAAAATGTTTTAGCATCCTCATTTTTTAAATGTGCACTAAATGCATTCATTTTTAAGGCAATTTAACAATTACAAATATCTTGTACTAACTCCATAAGACTGTTATAGTTTATAGATTAGGTATTCCCCAAAAGTGCACTTTGAGACAATTCAGGAACGTTTAGAGGTGAAATGATTGTATAAAAGATTGTAAACCAAATCAGTGTATTAATATAACAGGAATAAACTGGTGTTATTTTATATATATATATATATATATATATATATATATATATATATATATATATATATATATATGTAGGTAGGGTGTGAGTGGAGAAGGTAGGTCACTGGAGGATGTGACTTTGTGGTATATAATTTTTCTTGGAAAGCAGAGCTCTTTTTTTTTGCTTGGTGACCATATTCTAAACCACTTTCTTCTGTCACACTCTTCTTCCATGATGTTTTGCCACACCTTGCAACCAGAGTAATGGAGCAAGCCATCTGTGGACTAGGAAATCTGAAATTGTAGTCCACAATTAAGACTTTCCTTCTCTAATTTTTTTTTCTTGTCAGGTCTTTTAGTCACAGTGGCCACCAACAAGAAAAACCAACCAACCAAACAAACAAACCCTGACTAAAAACAAAAACCTTATTACAGAAAAATGTAAATAAATAGAATTTTCATGTTTAGTTCATAGACTCCTGTAGAAACCAAGTATATATGCATTTTCGGAAGTATAATGTAAATTATATTACAAATTAAATGCTATAATTTGTATGCACACAATAATGCAATAATATATTTGAAAGTGCAGTGAAAAACCTAACCAAGTATTGAAATTTATCAGTGCCATGAATTTCATCTATTCTGCTGATCCATAATCAATGACTTTGATTAGATAAGATTTAATCTAAAATATTTAGTCAACCTTTAAATATGCCTTCTCTTCTATTATATTTTATTGAAATAAGTAATAAAATGTTTAATAACCTTAATTTCTTTCATTTTATTAGGTTGTTTTTAAAGCATTCAGATAAATGCATGCTCAGTACATAGTTTTAAATAAAATCTTTCAACATGATTAATATTCTTAGTTTCCAGAGTGGCTTCTATTTGGACATTTTGAGAGAGTTTGTCCTGTTTGAAGTCATAATGCCATCATATCATGCCTTTGTGATATATTTTTTTCAAAATTTTTAGCATTCTTGAGCAATTTAATCTGGACTTTTCAGAATATCAAGTAGTCATTCAACTTTGATAACACTGAAATAGTTTACTAAATACTATACTAAAAAAAAAAACTTCTCAATTTTCTGAAATTCAAATTAAACTAGGTATCTTATGTTTCATCTGGCAACACAAATGTATGAATTATGACGAATGACATGCATCTTCAGAAATTTTTATGCTAATTTTCTTTTTCTCTAGTTTTCATAGGCTTTGAAATTAATATTGGTTTGAATGTCACAAATTGCATTATTATTTAATACATACAGACACCTTGTTTTGCATCATTTGGAACTGTAAATTTCTTGAATTTATAGGATACATATTGTTTTATATATATATATGTATATAATATTTGTATTTTTCTGTGTATTAATATTATTTTATTTAGTTTATTTATATAAGCAAGTTTGGAACATTTAATAATTTTCCCATGATCACAGGACACAACAAAATACAGAACTTGCTTTATAGAAAATTCAATATTGTAAAGAAGAGTTATTTAAAACATAAATTACAACAACCTATAATGTGTACTATAATTGAAAATGTACTTTTGTTGTAAGAGAACATGTTGCTTCCTATAGAAAGTAGTAATCATGAGAAAAGTTGGATGAATTGTTTGCTAAACAAAGGAGATAATGAAGAATATTCTAGATGGAGACAATAGAATGGTAGTATCACTGAGGAGAAAATATGACTTTTAAAGTAACAGGAGATTTGATACTATTGAGCAGAATGTAGTACAAGTATGATAAATTAGTCTACAGCAATAGGAATGCACTAGATCCTTTGTGTCTATTCAAAGTTATTGTTATAAGTGGACATATGAGAAAACTAAGCATTTCCCCAGCTACTCAGGAGGTGACAAATTCAAGGCTAGCCTGGAAAACTTAATAATACTTCTTTCAAAATAAAATAAAAAGTGTGTTGATGTAGCTTAGTGATTGAACACTTGCACAGCATTCAAGAGACTTTGGGCTCCATAGTCAGTACTGTAATATAAATCAAAAAAATATATAAATAGTGAAATAAAACAAACCATTAAAGTATTATTTTGCATTTTCATGGGATAATTAGTTTTACACTTTAAACAAGGCAAGTGTGTATTTTTAGTCCAAGTTTTGAATTATCTTGTTCAATAAATACAGGTATTGTTATTCTCATTTTTTTTTCCTTTCCATGAAAAAGCAATGGAATTTTATTTTCTTTATTTGATTTATTTTGTAAAAGTATGCTATGAAGTGAAAATCACTTAGAATGTCACAAACTGTAATCATGTATATGCAAATACCTTGTTTTGCATAATTTGGAATTGTGAATTCCTTTAGATATCAATTAAAATGGCAGAATTGGATTAAAATGGCACAAGCATGAGGTGTCATTTTATTTCTAATGAATTGTATCTTCAAACCTTGAAAAGTGACTTCTGCTCCTTACCCAAATTCACAGATGACCATATTATTTTTGTGCTTTTGCCACTAAGATTATTCATATGTAATAATGCATTTTACAATTAAATAAATATTGGTATGGAAAGTTGATGATTATTTGCTGATTTATGTTTCCAGTCACTTCTCCAATCAACACATATAGAGGGCTTAAAATTTCCAATGCATTTCTTAAATGAATTTTGTTATATTGATATTTTTCTCTTATGCATGAAATTCAAATATTTTCAATAATAACCTCATTTTAAGACTTAAATTGTTTGTCTTGGTATAAAGTAAATGGCTATTCAATCTTGGAAACACATTGAATTCTAAGGATGGGAAGGAAGTAAGTGAGATTAGCACCAGCAAGTTGGATGTGGACTTCAAGTATAAGGACTAGTAGAAATACAGTTAATAGAAAACTTGGGTTTGGGGTATGAGTAAAAGTTCATAAGTGATCACATAAACTTTACAAACAGCATAGTGATCTGGGTATACAAATATATCTACATTTAGCAAACTTACCCTTTTAATACTGTACCCATCTACCTGAAGTAGTTCTATAGAAAATGAGCCATACCCAAATCTCAAATTTAAAGAAGAGAGAAACAATTGTCATTTTGACATAATCATTGTAAAATATAGAATGTTATTTTAAATAATACTTATAATTTGAAAAGTCTTACACTCATGTAAGGGTTGTTGTTTTCCTAAGAAATTATGTTTTCCAAATTCATTTTATAAAACTTTAATTAACAAATAAACACCTTGTGCCCAATATTATACAAACTACAAGAAAAAGAAGGGTAGGGAAGGGGAGATAGAGTAAATAAAGACAAGATAAAGTAAGAGCAAAGGGAAATAAATGGAAAGAGAGAGAAGAGGGCAGGGAAGGAGGTAGGCATGGGGAGAACAGGGAAGGAAAGGAGCAAAGAAATGAATGGGATGTTTTTTATTATTTTCTTGGGATAATACACAATAAAGATAAATGCTTGACTTTATTTTGCTTCTCTGAAAAAGAGGCACAGTTATGTTGTTTTCAGTTAGTGTCTAAAAAGAAATACCATAGAGCTAGTTACTTCCTCCCACCATGTGAGAGCACAGTAATAAGCAGCTATCTGCAAAAAAAAAAAAAAAAAAAAAAAAAAAGAGACATAAGCAAGGTGCAGGTGCAAAGTAAAAGTGGCTGCTCATCCAAGCTTCCAGCTTTATTTGTATCCATAGGTGACATTAGGTTATGGGCATCATAGTACATATCAGTCATTGCATAAAGTTACTGTTATAACTTTTGGGCACAGTGACATAGTTGTGTTGACTAACAAGAGAGTTTCTTTATTCCCAAAAGCTGAGTGTCTGAGATTAAGATCAAGGCTGATAAGACTCTAGCACAGAGCCTGCACATGAAGGACTTTACCATAACAGCTGAGCTGCCTTTCAGGCCTTGGGAGCTCATTGCTTTTTACAGATTGTCTTTGATTTTATTGACATTAATGTATATTTAAGTTTTTTTCTGAAATAATTATACCCCTTCCAACCATACCCACCTGCCTATAGTTTCTATCACCTCCCCATAATACATTCAGCTATCAGTGTATTCTCATGAGGTCAAAGCCCTCATGATTTAATAATCCCCCTGAAGCCCCATCTCTGAACATTGCTGCATGTGGATAAAAACCTTCAACACATGACCTTTGGGGGAACATTCCAGATCCAAACTACAGATTTCATATGTCTTGGACAAATTTCATATCAAATATAAACCTTTTTGTATAATTCCTGTGACTTTCTCACCTGTATTACTAGTGATGTTCAGTTAGCCTATGTGCTTGTTATCAATGGTTTAATAAAATAGTTCTTTGCTTGTTGCTTTACAACTAAAGTTTCTTATTGATAACTGTCAAACATTAACTCAAAACTCCAGGAAACTGGATATTTTGCTGCTCAATCTCATACAAACTCCATGATGGCCACCGTAAAGGAAGAGTGAGCCTGGCATAGTGGTGCACGTTTATGATCCCAGTGGCTAGAGAGTCTGAATCAGGAGGATTGCTAAGCTTAAATCAATCCTCAACAACTTGGTGAGGCTGTGAGCAACTTCTTCAGACCCTGACTTAAAATTATAAAATAAAATAGAAAGGATTGGGGATGTGCCTCAGTAGTTAAAAACCTCTGGGTATAATAACTACCACCAAAGAAAAGAAGAGAAACAGTGAGAAGAATAAAAATATATTTAAATGCTTTAATTGAAAGTGGCAGATATCATTTCTATGCCAAGAACATTAGCCAAGCCCAGAATAGCTATATGGCCAACATCACCACATAGAAGAAATGGTATCAATTCATTGGGCACCCCAAGGAAAGAGAGAAATTGATTCCTTTGGGGAGACAAGATGACAGATTAAAAAAAAATAATGGAATCTGCTTCCCCCCCCCAAGTATCATTCATATTTATTTGAACAGTATCCTTCTCAATTCTAATTATTATCATCATCATCATCACTATTATAAAATTTTATTAATGTTAGCATTGATAAAGTTAAATGTTAATTTTACATTTATTGTAAGTATTTCAATGAAAATTATTATAAAGAAAAACTATGAAATTAGTTTAATTATTTATTGTTGTTTAAATATAAAAGATCACTTCTAACTATACTCCCACACCAACAATATCCCAGAGACAGACTTTCTGTGGACTCCAGGCCACAGTATGTGCACAATCAAAATGATAATGTTTGAGTAATGCAAAATGTGTCAAGAAAATTCTCAACCTTAGAACTCCAATGATTGCTAAACAATTGGCACCTATAAACATTTTGTAAACATATACAATACTATTCTACTCAAGTAATTTCATTTGATATAAAAAAGGACTTTCCTCAACACAATATTGAATTATGTAGAATTCATTTAGAATAAATACCAATGGATTACAAAATTCTTTGCTAGGCACTGAATAGGCACCTCTGAATAAATCAGTTATTCATGTTTCTGACAGGTGCAGAATGTTAATAGACTTTATTTATGCCCTCTCTTGGTGTAAGATTGTGGAAATATTGAGAGCAGTAGATAGAGATTTCTTAGGAAAACAGGGTTAAGCCCTCTCTTCCTCAGGAGTTTACAAATTGAGCAGACAGCTTATGAACAATAACTCCATTAAAGCCTGAAGGTATATGCTAAAATCTGAGCCAGTCCCTAAGGAAAAGTAATTCATGATCAACATCCTGAGTGGACCTCGGGCACATGAACACCAGTTGCCCTGGTGTGACTAGGTTCAAAGGGCACTTCTTTAAGATCTCTGACCTGTGGTCTTCAAGGCAACCTAACTTCCTTCTAACCTTATTATATAAACCTGTGAACAATAGCCATCAGCCACCAGGTAACAGCCTTATCTTAAGACCCCTTTCTCCTAGGAAGTTCTACTTTTTTTCTATTACTTTAATAAATCTTGTAGGTTTGCTCTCATCCTTCATTTGCATGTCTCTCATTGTTTGAATTCATGAAACAAAGAACCAAAAATCCTCATGTCGCAATATAAAAATGCATTCTTATAGATTATAAACTATACAATACCACATGGTACTGAAAAGACACACACACACACACACACACACACACACACACACACACAATCCAACTATAAATTGCAAATTGTTTTAAACAACATGTTAAGTGAAATGTGGTTACATTTTCATTTTGAACTTTTCTGGGGCAACTGAGTTAGGTTAATGATTAATGATTAGTTTTTCTCATCACTATTTTATATTAAGTCTATGTCCATACAAATGAGTTCCATTAGTTATGTATTACAGCTTTAAACTATTTACTTATTTAAATCTTCTACATTGTTTTAAAACTTTAAATAAATCTTTAAGAATGTTTTCTTTGTTACAACCAGAATACTTTGAGGGAATTTCTTATTATGGAGAATTTTGTTAAACAGCATACTGATTATAACCAATAAAAATATCTGTTCAATTTAAAAAATATAAGCAACAAAAAGTAATTTCTATTGACATTTAATTTTGAAATGCAAAAAAAAAAATACAAAGTGAGTTATATATCTAGTCAATATCAGAATTGCATTTCCCTAAAACATGCCACATTGTAATATGCATATAGAAGCAAATACAAAATTATTCATCATAAAATAGTAATGTCTATCATTCAAAATAATTACCTTGAGAATTCAAGTTTCTGGCCAGCATAGAAGGCCAGTTTCCAGAAAAAGGACGTGAAGCCAACACATAAATATAATCTATGATGAGCAAATCTGAGAGATGAAGGGAGAGAAGTTCCAAGAGATCCTCATGACTTGGAATATTAAACCTTCAAGGTTGGAAAAGACAGCAGTGTAAGACACAAAATCAAACACAATATTATAACCCAGAGCAAAATGGTAATGTAAGAAGGACCCTCCAGTGCCCAAAACAGCACATAGGTATCAATTTGAACAGCTATTCACACTAGAAATTATCTTCACATGATGAAACAAGGTAAGAAATCATGGTACCTGGTGTACCATAATAGTAAAAAAGATGGGCTGATGTGGCTAGCCAGCCATGGGCAGTATGTGTATGAACTATGAGAATGAGTACATGAGTGGACTGGACTGATGTGGCCTCTCTATTTGGGCTGGCAACATATGTGTCCTTTTTGCTCACTCTGCCTATGATCTTCACACAAAACCTGATGTCATTCAGTCTGCTGACCACAAGACATCACTAAGCTAGACTCAACCCCTGAAACCTGAACACCCTTATTGGAGTGGAACTTTCTCAAGTGTCTTTCCCTCAATAAAAATAGGATTCAGAATGTCCTCCGCCTCTTTTTTTTTCTGCCTTGCCTGTAGGAGCTGGGGCAGAGGAGCCCTCGCTGAAGAATCCCAAGAAAAAGGTATTTTCTCTGTCTTGTTGTGATTATTTTATGCCAACCCAAATTCACCTGGAGTGACCCTCAATTACTTAGTTGCATGTTGTAGCACACTGAGGAACACAGGAAGAAAAGATTTGCTGCATCAGCCTTCGAAATCCAAACAGAGCATCATGTATGAAGATACCTCTTGCTGAGGGGAGGGAGAGGTATATAAAGCTTAGACCTTACACTTGAAATCAATACCAGACAAAACCCAAAGTCCTTTCTCCAAGGACAATGCCAATGAACACAGCCTCTGAAGGCATATTAGGCTTAAACTGAGAAGGTTGCCTCCAACACCATTCTCGACCTTGAGGAACATAATGCAAAAAAAAAAAAAAAAAAGACACCATCCACTTGAGAGTAGAATAGGGAAGGAAATTCAGGACTTTGCAACTCAGTGGCAGGACATAGAAACTCAACACTGGAGGATTCTGGTGTTTCTTGTCCCCAGGTCAGTACCTGAGGATGAAGACAATGGAACAACACCAGTCCGGGCAGTATCCCATAACTCCAATAGAACAGGCTTGTATTCTGGTCAATGTCACCTGTAGCTGCTTGCAGCAGTGATAGACCACAAGTACACCCCAGTAGCATTCAGGATTTAGGAACATAGGCTCAGTTCTGCCTCTACTGCACTGGTCTCAGTGGACTGTGTACTACAGGTGTGATCCAGCTTTGTAGATTGAGGGGAAAGACTGTCATTTTTTTGTTTGTTTTGTTTTGATGTTGTCACAATTTTATTTATTTATTTTTTGTAGAATTTGCATAGCTCTGTTTATTTTATTCTTTTTTTCTGGTGGAAAACTATGGAGTTAAAAAGTTCTAAATATATGTAATGGTTGCTCATTTTTTCTTTGTTTTTCAATTTGGTCTAATTAGTTGTACATGACAGTAGAATGCCCTTTGATACATCATATATAAATAGAGCATAACTTTGCATTCTTCTGGTTGTACATGATATAGAATCACATTAGTCATGTAGTCATAAATGAACAGAGTAACAATGTCCAATTCATTCTATTATCCTTCCTCCTGTCATACCCCTTCCTCTCCCTTCACTGTCTTATGCCTAATTCAAAGTAACTATATTCTTCCCTAGCCTCATCCTCGTTATTGTGAGTTAGCATCTGCATACCAGCGATAACATTCCATGTTTAGTTTTGGGGGGATTGACTTATTTTACTTAGTATAATAATCTTCAGTTTCATCTCTTTACTGATGTGTGTCAAAATTTCATTCTTATTTAAGGCTAAGTAATATTTTATTTTGTATATATACCACATTTTCTTGATCTGTTTATCTGCTGAAGGACAGCTAGTTTGGTTCATAGTTCAGCTATTGTGAGTTGAGCTGCTTTTAAATATTCATGTCAATAAAGTGGAGAGAGCCTACAGAATCGAAGAAAATCTTTATGACATGTAACTCAGATAAAGTATTAACCTCCAGGATATACAAAGAACTAAAAACCATTAACATCAAAAAAGAAAAAAAAAACAAATAACTCAGTCAATAAATGGACTAAGGAATTGAACAGATACTTCATAGAAGAAATACAATTGATCAACGAATATAAAAAACAATGTTCAACATCTCTAGCAATTAGAGAAATACAAATCAAAACTACTCTAAGATTTCATCTCACTCCAGTCAGAATGGCAATTATCAAAAATATGAGCAACAGAACTGGGGTTATAGCAGTGGCAGACTGCTTGCCTATCATGTATGAGGCATTGGGTTTGATCCTTAGCATCACATAAAAAATAAACAAATAAAATAAAACATGTTGTCCATCTAGAACTACAAAAAATGTTTTAAAAAAGAATACAAGCAACATTAAATGTGGGTGAGGATGTGAGGAAAAAAGTACACTCATACAATTCTGCTAGGAATACAAATTTTCACATTATGGAAAGTGGGATGGAGATTCCTGGGGAAACTTGGATAGAAATCACCATTTGATCTAGTTATCCAACTTCTTGTTTTATATCCAAAAGACTTAAAATCAGCATACTACACTCTGTCATATTTAAAATATTCTCCTGGTCTATCCTGAATAACATACTAGCGGCATATTTGGGATACACTTGGGACTATGGTAACCTTACGTATGCCGCAATGACAATATGCTATTTAGGATCTTTCTAAATGGTATTAGTAACCACAAGCTCAGATCAAATAATCAGATTACATATAATTTGGGCGAGAATAGACACAAAACTGTACTATGAAGACAGACTAAATGACAAGTCTTTGAGATACAAACATTGTCAACACATGCAGGATCAAGAATTTCAGGTACACTTTACTTAAGGGGCAAAATAAAGTACTGGAAACTGAGCTTATAATAACCAAAAATTGTAGAAACAAGTACAAAGTGTTTAAAACAGGGGCTGTAAGGAAACAGAATAAAGGAAAGCACAGAAAAAATAATTTATTACTATGTCAGACAAACTTACCAGAGAGAGATAAAAGTAATGAAAAAAAAAATCAGATAGAAATTTTTGAGCTGAGCAGTAAAATAAATAAAATGAAAAATATGATAGTAGCTATAAAATAGAAGATAGTAGCTCAAATAGAAGAAATAAGGCATTATGTAAAATATTATATTGGATGAGAAAAATGATGAATAAAAAAGAAATAATATGAAAACATAGGATAGCATTAGAAACAAATATTCAGATTATTTAGGCTCAAGAGATAATGGAAGCCAGGGATGGTGACACTTACATATATCCCATGACTATTGAAGTTAAGACAAGAGGATTGGAAGTTTGAGGCCAGCCTCAACAATTCAACAAGACCCTGTCTCAAAAGAAAAAAGAAAAAGTCCTCTGGATACAGCTCACTGCTAGAGTTACCCTGGGTTCAATCTCCAGAACTGATAATAATAATACAGATAGACATGAGTAAAAGCCCAAAAGGTAGAAGAAATTTTAAAGAGAGGACAATAGAAAAATCTCCCAAACCTAGAAAAATGATACAAATATTCTAGTATGAAAAGGTAATAAGGTCCGAACAAATCAACAAAATCAAAGATCAAAGGTAATAAGTCAGATTCAAATCAACAAATCTATTCAAAACATTATAACCAAGCTTTCAATGGTTGAAGACAGAGAAAGTATTTTTGAGGCAGGAAGAGAAAAGAAATAACTAATATATATAGCTTTTTCTAATTCAAATAGCAGCAGATTTGTCAGTAGAAACCTTATAGAACACAGGAAGCAGCAGGAGATACTCTGAATACTGAAGAGGAAATAAACAAACTCTCAACTAAAAAGTACAGCTATATACAAAACTACCTTTTAGAAATTAAGGAGGATAAAGACATTGTCAGATATACTGAAACTCACAGAATTCATAACCATCAGACATATCCAGTGAGAATGCCAAAGGGAATTCTTCAATCTGACAGAAGGAGGTGATACCAAGGAAAAAGAAAATATCACAATGTGAAAAACTCACTAGTAAGAATAATGAGAGAAATTCAGAATGCTTTTCTATTGTAAACATGAAGAAGAAATAATCCATATTTGTATTTTGAAGACTAAAATCCAAGAGGGATTCATTTCAGGGATTCAAGGATGATCCACATAAATAAATTAATATATATGACCCACCATAGCACCAGTTATGACATCTCAACACGCAAAGTTTAATGGTCAACTTGAATTGTCACCTTGATTATATTAAGAAAAGCCATGGATTAAGAGGATTATGGGTTTGTCCATAAGGATGTGTTTAAGAATGATTGGCGTGTGGGCTAGCCAATTAAAATGGAGACTTTCCCTAAGGATAGGCAGCACCAACAGATAGTATGATGGCTTAGATGGATTAAAAATTGAAAGAACAAGGAAGCAGCAGCAGATGCAAGTTCAATTTTTGAGACTGATCAAATTATATTAAGTGCATGCATGGCCATGATATGATGAATATGACTATTATGTATAGATAAAATGCATGAACACAAAACATTTAACTGTTTATACTTATTGGACATAATTTAGAGTATATGATAACTGAATACACAATAAATTGTTTAGAGTGTTTTTTCATAAAAACACATTATTTGTAATGTAATATTAAGATATGTTATCTAATCAAAACCAACCAAATAGCTAAAAATCAACAAGTCTAATTTAAAAATAGGTAGTAGGCCCAAATAGGCGTTTCTCCAAAAAATGTATGCAAATAGCCAAAAGTATATGAAAAATTCTGATTATAGTGATAATCATCAGAAGAAATTAAATGCAAAATCATGATAAGATGTCACTGTGCACATGGTAAAAATGGATCATATCAAATGACTGAAGGTAAAAGTGCTGGCAGAATGCAGAGAAGTGGGAGCTCCTGAATACCTTTTTATAGAAAATAGTATGGAGGTTATTCAAACTTTAAAAATAGAGGTATCATATAATCCAGCAATGCCACTACTGGCGATATATCCAAAGGAAACAAATTAGTATGTTGAGGAGACCTCAGTCCTGAGATGTTTATTTTAGCACTACACAGGTGGCAGAGAAATGTGTACCTACTAATGAATGGATAAAGAAAATGTGGCATGTATACACAATAGAATTATATTCATCCAATAAAATGATAAAACTCTTTTATTTGTGATAACTGGCTGGATGTAGTGTTCATTATATTAGAACAATAAGCCCGACACAGAAAGTAAAATATTTCATTCTCTCACTCATTGTAGAATCTAAAAGAATTGATCTCATATGTTGAGAGTATTATAGTTGTTACCTGAGGCAGAGGAGATTAGTCAGAAGAGCAGGATTCAGAAAGTTTAGTGAATGAGTATTAAGTTATACTTGGATTGGAGAAATAAATTTCTGTATTGTATTGCAGAAAGGTAACTACAGATGATAATTGTGTTTCTCAGCTATCACTCTGACATGTACCACAAAAAATCAATTTATAGGATAAAAGATTTGTTTTGACTAAGGGTTTCAGAAGTTTCAGTCTGTGTTCAGTTGTCTGCATAAGTCAGTGCATCATAGTGGAAGGGCATGGCAGAGCACAGCTGCTCCCCGCATGGTGTCTAAAAAGTAGAATGTGAAAACAAGGAAAGAGCCAGGAACAAGGTTAGACTTTCCAGACCCTCCTTCTTGAGACCGATTCTCCCAACTAGGCTCTGCCTCTCATAGTTTCCACCAGCTCCCTGTCCTGCCATCTTATTATGAATTCATCAATGGGCTAATGCATTCATTACTAAGTTAGATCTCCCATAGCCCCTACATCCCAAGAGCCCTACCTCTGAACTTTGGTGCACTGGGATCAAGCCTCCAATACTGAGGCTTTGAGGGACATTCCAGATGCAAACCATAACCACAATGTACTTCATATTTTATAAAAATAGAAACATTTTGAATTAGTTTCCCCACAAAGAAAGGATAAATGTTTGAGAAAATAGGTATGTTTATCCTGATGCGAATATTATAGGATGGGTACATGCATCAAAATATCATATAGTATCTCATAAATATGCATATTTTTATCACAGTTAAGAAAAACTAAAAAAATTAAAAATGAATTCAAGTTATTTTTAATTCAATAGAATATGGTTAACAAGAAGTAGTTCTTGATTAGATAACATATCTTAATATTACATGACAAATAATGTGTTTAATGAAAAAATTCTCTAAACAAGTTATTGTGTATTCAGTTGTCATACACCCTAAATTATGTCCATTAAGTATAAACAGTTAAATGTTTTGTGTTCATGCATTTTAATTATACATAACAGTCATACTCATCATATCATGGCCATGTATGCTCTTAATATAATTTGATCAATCTCACTCCCAAATACTTTACCCTTCCCTCTTGTCCTTCCATCTCCTTATCTGCTTGTTCCACCAATCTCCCTTTTATGAGTATTTTTATTATTAATTTTAATTAGTGCATTATAATTGTAAATATGAGCAGTATTCTTGCCTTATATTCATACATGGACATAGTATAGTAGATTTCATTCCCTAGTACTTCAACATGCTCTCCACTCTTTTCTTCTTTTAGTTTTCTTTTCTCCATTTTATTGGTCTCCCTTCTTTCTTTTTTGATTTGTGAAGCCACCTCTCTTTTTTATTCCTTGTCCTCCTCTCTCTAGTTTCTGCACATGATAAGAAACATTGAACCATTGTATGCATGTATGTACCTGTGTATACTAACATTAATACTTGAAAAATTTTAATTATTCTTTAGTTATTTTCAAAGAATTTGGACTGCTAAAAAATAACATATATTTACAACATGGTAATTTTCTTATTATTAGCAATTTTTTAAGTATTTTGGCAGTATTGATGATGTGAATCTATTATAACACTTGAGAAATTGTGTATCTATGCAAACACAGATAAATATTTCATCTTCTCTGGGAACATTCTTGATTTTTTTACATACATGTAAAAATCTCTGTAACATGTAACAGTATAATAATTACTTGGAAAAACAATAATAATGCACTTTAGAATTAAATAAATTTAATAATGCCATACATTAGTGTAACTGCATAAAATAATTAGAATATATCTAGAATTCTTTATGATTACCCTCTGACATTTTAAATTTCAAAACAAATTTTTATACCTCACCATTTTAGCTTATGTGTTTTCCATGCTGGGTACTATGAGTACTTTTCTAACAATTTTAGGGCTCACAGCAAATTATTACTTCATTCATTAACTATCACTGTCAATTGGCTGAATTTGATTAGTAAGGCTAAAAATTGTATTTAACTTGAATGTCATTATTTCTTTAAATTATTTAATTTTACTAATTTTAGGTAGTCATTTTTCTTAGATGATATACTCCCTGATGATAATTACTGTGTGCTTACTACATTACTTCATATATAGAACGTGTGTGAGCCATTAGTTACTTTAGAGAATGGAGCTTATAAAAGATATGGATCCAAGGGGTGGATATTTGATATTTTGACATCATTAATAATATAATTGCCTTAATTACTGTGACCCATAAACAAAATTAATAATGAGAGTTAAATCACATTTTACATTTGATAAATAACACTCCTTAACTATTAGTTGAACGTGGGTTGATTTTTATTTTTTTGGTGTTAAATAATATGTTAAACTTAATACAACTTCTTGTCATTGCTTACAGACATAAGACAATTCAATGTTTTAAGAAAGAAGGGAAAGAAGGAAGAAAGGAAGAAGGAAGGAAGGAAGGAAGGAAGGAAGGAAGGAAGGAAGGAAGGAAGGAAGGAAGAAAAAATAATCAAAGAATATATTTGAAGTAAATCAGAATCTTCCTTGGCCTATACATAAAGTGCCTATAAACTATATTATGAAAATTAAGGGATTTGAAGAAAATAATCAATGTTTTTGATATTATCTTTTTGTTATTTGTTGCTTCACTATTAATCAAACATGAGCCTTATATTCAAATGTTGAAAGCAGAAAATATATTAAGCATCAACAATTTGAATAAATACTAACAAACTAAATTTCTAAGTACCAAGAAAATGAAACAACTCCACAATCCATCTGTTGTTTCTGTCTGATTCTTGATTTGTCCTTTGGATCTGGAATGTACCCTAAAGTCCATGAGTTAAAGGTTTAGTTCTCAATTTGATGTTATTTGAAGATGATGCGGGGCTTTAAAAGAGGATGTGTAGTGGGAGGTTTTAGGACATGGGGGGCATGACCTCGAAGGGAATTGCAGGAACACAGTCTCTTCCTCTTTTTCATTTGAATCCCAGCCATAAGGTAAAGAGTCTTCTCCACCCTAACTCCTTTCCAGGATCTGCTGGCTTGCCCCAAGTCCAAAGTAGCAGGGCCAAACAGTTCAGCAATGAAACCTCTATAACTGTGAGAAAATACAAACTTTTTCTCTTATTAAGTTGACTCTTCTCCAACATTGTTTTTTATAGTAATGTAAAACAGATTAATAGTCATGCATTACATTAGAGGCAAAGGCCGTATCTCTCTGGGAACACAGATTTGACTTTTAGTTTTCAAAATACCAAGCCACATTCTCCAGTGTTAGTTTTATGGTGAAAATAGCTATTGCTTTCTATTTGTCATCTTTCTATGTTTGTGTCACAGGCCCAAGGTGTTATTTTTTGAGGAATTAAACATAAAGGACACAAAACTCATAACCATTGCTCCATTGGATGCTTTACCTCAGATGTCTCTTACCTTAGCCCTCATCTCCTTTATCTTCCTTAAATCTAATCTATCAGTACAATATTTCTCAGCAACCAAGTTGGAGACTCCAGTTTGACACATCCTGTATCCTTTCTATATTTTTTCTAGCACATTTATTGTGATCACTTATTCTAGTTTTATCCTCCACACCATGTAGTGTCCATGCCCTTCACTTCAAGTTCCATGCATAAAGGATTTTTCTTGATGTGATTCATTGCATGTAGAGTAGGTAGTTAGTGATTATATGATATTTTTGCTAACTTTGTCTGTCAAGCAAATCTCTTAAGCCAAAGCACAACAATTTGAGGCAAAATAGAGAATACAAATGTGCAAAATATGCCTGTGTATTTTTTAAAGGGAATGAAAGGATTTGAAAGTGTCATTATTTTAAGAAATAGCCTCTGAGTTTCCACTCTCAGAACAGCTATGCAAATAAAGACAAAACTTAAAAAAAGGCTAATAAAAATGCAATTCAATATAAAAAAATAAAGAATAACAGCCGTTAACCTAGAGTTGCATCTAACAGTCTCAAAATGTTTGTATCAAAATATTTGAGAAATGCTTGGAAAAATCCATACTAATATAGAAAATCATGAGTAGAATTGTAAAAAAAATAATAGAACATTAATTCATTGGTATTGTGTAAGGAATACCTAAAAATACTTATTAACAAACTTCATTATCTAGGCAACATATATGTTCATAAAACATGAGAGAAGAATACAGTTTTTAAAACATCTCTTTTCATCTAAGGTATAATACAGTTCTGCAGCAGTTTTCTTGTTAATTTCCTATGTGGATGATCTGGTGTTAACGTCCTTCAATAATATGATATTAGTCTCTCTCTCTCTCTCTCTCTCTCTCTCTCTCTCTCTCTCTCTCTCTCTCTCTCTCCATGTAGAACTATTAATATTTGCCTCATGTGTTTGGGTTCTCTATATTGGGTAGCTATTTCCTCTTGTTAAATTGATTCCTCTCCTGTTATATAGTGTCCTTCCTTTCTTCCTAAATATATGAATCAATAACATTGAAAATAACAATAAAAAACATGAATATTTCTTTAGTAATCAATATAATGAATTTCACATAAAATGCAAATTTTGTAATTAAAAAAATAGGCAATAAGATTGTTCTTCCTATACCTAAAGATTAACTGCTCAACATTGTTCAATATATTATGACTTTATTTCATGGATTGTTAGAAGATTAAAAGTAGGAATTCCTTGTTACTTGAAGCATTGTTCATTGTTGCCTCATTTTTACTGCATTGCAGAGATGGTGAAACAGATTAAAGAATGTATGTCTAGTCTCCTCTTCAGTAATAAAGTTTTAGCAGTATTTTATGCTGATAAAATAATTTTTATTTTACTTAAATGCCAAAAAATACATAGAATTTATCTTAACAGATATACTAAATCTTAAAATTTACTTCAAACTGTATATCACAATATCTTGATATTTAACAGTATTTGGTTTTCCTCTTGCCTACAAAATTATCAAACTTAACTCCAATTGAAAATAAAATTTGACAATTATATGCACATATAATCATATATGCTTCATATATTGCTATAAGCTTTCAAAATGACATAAATATTTGTTAAAAACATGAGAATAAGGGCCAGAAATTTAATGGTGTTATACTTTTATAAATTACTTTAAGAAGCAATTTGAAATAGGAAGAAATTTTTTTTTTGGATGCAAAGGCATTCTCAGCAATGCTTCCAAGTATAAAGAAAATCTGGAAAATATTTATATGTCTATTAGTGAGCAAATAGTTAAATAAAATATATAGAATTTAATGATGCACTGTGCAGTTAAATATATTCTATGAGATACTTTAATCACATAAAATTGCTTGCATTTTATGTGAGAAGAACAGGATTAAAGTTTTATGGATATTATTCCATAAAATTATATAGAGAAAAATTTGCAAAGAAATACAAGAAAATCTTAGTAGTTGTTATTGTTATAATTTCCTTGCTTCTATTTTCATTTTTTTTTGTTTTCTCAAATTTCAACATTTGGGAATAATTAAAACTTAAAAGTCAGATTAAAGAAATTATTTGTGTGAATATAAAACAAGTCACCAACTGTCCTTTTCTACATCAGACTACAAATAAAAGCACTATGTGTAGTCTCGAAAAAAAAAATAATAAAATCCCACTTTGAGCATGTGAAAAAATTAAGATGTAGGATTTGTTATTTTTAGTTGTTTTTTTTTTTTTGCCCATACCTTTATACCTGTCATTGGAAGAATCACTTTACACCAATAAACAATTTATTTGAATCTAAAACTTATTAAAATGTATGAATTCCAAATTTCTGTCAAATTATGTCAGATATAGCATTGTTAATTTTGAAGTGATTTCAGTGCTTCTAAATTTAAATACCATTTAGCTCTTCAAATACATAAAAGAAGGCATTCTAAGAAGTAATTTTGGAGAATTTAACCATGTTCCTTCTATAACTCAGACCAAAGCCACTAAGAGGTGGTAAAAGGTGATCTCCAGTGTGGAGGGCAGTCACTGTCAGTAAGTAGTATGGTTTGAATGCTGGCTGGACAACAATACATCAGTGTGAAGTAGTGCCTGTGTTTACTTTTGAAACTGTATCCCCTTTTCAAGCAGGCTCTGCTACACCACAAATGCAAGGTCTGGGAATCTTTGGATAAGAAACTCCAGTCAAGAAAGTTGATCATTTTCCCCTATGTTATCTTTCAACCTGTAAATAAAATAATAATAATTTTATTTTTAGTTTTTTCTGTATGAGCACCTAATTTGCCTGCTCTGTTTCTCCCAATGGAGATATCTTACAGTGACATCAATCTCCACAAGTTTTGGAACTTCGCTATTCTTACAAGATGAGAGAATACATATAATCAATTCAACAAAAAATATCATTCTTTATTACATTTTATTCATAAATACACAGATTCATGTTGATGACTCTTTTATGAGAAGTTTTAAAGCGTGTTAAGATGAACTTTGGGAACAGAATGCCTGCATGACTTCTAGGAACCTTTTATATATAAAGCAATACTGGACTTCAGAATTTATTGGGTCAACATACATTAGTTACATATACAATGTAAAGTTATTAATAGATTTGTTAAATGAAGAAATATGTTTAGAACATTAACAGCATTCACAAATGAAGTAAATAACATGCTCATGATAAGCCACTGTCAATAATCTAAGAGTGTTTATGTCATTTGATTGTTGTCAATGATAAGTGTTCCAAGGATACTTGTCTTCAGATCTGCAAATGAGAAATATCTATTTATTTGCATTCTCTCTAAGCAGGTTTGAGATGAACTAATTACAACTGGTAAGCTTTGTGCATGGTAATGTAGTTCAAGGGTAAAGTATTTGGATACCAAGCACAACAGCCTGGGATCAGTCCCAAGCAGTAGTTAAAAAATATATATATAAAAAACAAACAAACAAAACTCCCAAATTTATAAGTTTTAAGCTATAGTCTCATTAGTAATCACAAAATGTGGTAATGTTAATGAAAAGAAAAAATCTTTTCTTTTTTCAAAGAATCAATCGTGTCTCTACAACAAAAACTCTTTTAATTGATTTTCTCCCAGTCTACTTCTTCCAGAATACACAATATTTAACAGGAGGCAATACATGGTATAGACATACATCATGTAGAATAAGAAAAGCCATCCCCTATTTTCTTTATATCTCAATAAACTATAATATCTAACACTGAGATTGTCTGTTGTAGATTTTACCAAAAAAATTGGAAATTACAAGGAAAAAATGATATATATGTATTAATAAAATATATATTATATATATATAATATATATATATATTATATATATATATATATATATATATATATATAGAGAGAGAGAGAGAGAGAGAGATAGAGAGAGAGAATCAGAGAGAGAGTCAGAAAGAACAGAAAAACATGGCTTTCAAATGTTGAGTAGAATTGTCATCAAGTCCAGGAAAAGAGATGCCAAGTAGATTATAGCATATATAGACATAATGATGCAGAGAAATATCTGCAGTAGTGTTTAGATTTGGACACTACTGCCTTTAGATGTCAGTTGTATTGCCAGTTTTATGCAATAATGCAGAGAGGAATATTTAATGCAAGAAAATCAAGATCATATTTTGCACATTTACAGATAAATTTAGGAAAGAAAATGAGGGGAGATTTTTAAAAACTTAGAAGAAAATTGTGTGCATGTTTAGCAAAATGAAGGGGACAAAACACTTTCATAACAAAGTAATCTAGTTCTAAATCAAAAACACATTTGGTAATTAAAAGGGAATTGTTTATGTTAGATTCATCAATAAGCAATATTTTCCACAAAATTTACAATGAAATAAGTTTACAGATAATGCTTTAAGTAGAAAACAAAGAAGGAAATCTTTCCGGATGCTAGTGTTTTAAACCAAGAATTGTAAAGATCTTTTGGTAAGAAAGAAAAGGCAGCTGAAGAGAGGAATAATCTTGCCAAAGGACTGGGTTGGCTACTGAGAGACATGAATTGTTAGCCTTTAGTGTCATGGGATTTTGGAAACTACTTTGTCTAACAAATTGGATGTTTGTTTTTTGATTCCATTTAAAAGAAAAATGGAAATTGAAAACTACATGCTAAATTAATTTCCTTTTTTAAAACTTTCTAATTCCATCCCAATGAGATAAAATATTACTTTCCTTTGAACGATAGTCATTTCTGTACCATTTTTGGAACTATTTTTGCACACTGAAATAACTATTTTAAGTAACAAAATACAACTAGGAATGGTTCCATATCTTCTGCTACATTTGAAGTGACTGAATCTTGCTTTTAAAAATTAGCCCTTAACATTCAATGAAATAACCTTAGGGATGCAAGTCCTGTAGGTATTTGGAAGTTCTGCCATTGCTTATAAATTATCACATATCTTACCAAGACTAACATCATCAAAGGGTATAATTCTTTACCTCTAAGGAGCAAATAGAGGAAATGTCTAAAATAAATATCATGATTAAAGGGAAAGAAATATAAATATTTCTGAGCACCAGGGAGTTCCCCATCTTATTTTCAAAACATTCCTATAAGTTTTGCTTCTATGATAGTAATTCAGAAAAATAAATGAATATTATATATATATATATATATACACACATATATAGTATATATAATAAATATATATAAATATATACATATAAAAGGAGAATTCAAAACTTGAAACTTTTCTGGAAAGATAAAGTAGACATGAATTCTCTTTATGGGGGGGGTTACCAGGGATTGAACTCAGGGGCACTCAAAACACTGAGCCACAACCCCAGCCCTATTTAGAATTTTATTTAGAGAAGAGGTCTCACTGAGTTGTTCAGTGCCTCAGTGTTGCTGAAGCTTGCTTTGAAATTGCAATTATCCTGCCTCAGCCTTACAGGCTTCTGTGATTACAGGTGTGTGCCACCATGCCAGGCTGATATATATTCTTTTACTAAGACAGTCACTTGTCACTACATCACATCATATTGTCTAAAACTTTTAAACATAAAATTTTTTTAAAAAAACTGCAATTATAAACTAAGTTCTCCCTCCCTCCCTTTCTTTTTTTTTCTCTTTCTTTTTCAGTACTGGTAATGGAACCCAGGATCTCATACAAGTGAGGCAAACACTGTACTGCTGAGCGAACCTTTCATTAAAAATATATTTTTTTTATAGTCAAGGTCTTTCTTAGCTGCCCAGGCTAGCCTTGAATTTTTAATACTCTTGCCTCAGCTTCTCCAGAATCTGAGATTATAGGCATGCACCACCATGTCTAGTGTAATTACAAAATTTCTTATTGTTTATTTAAATTCTAAGTTTGCAAGACAAAATACCAATGCTTTGATTAAGGATTCATTAATTGGGCTAGGGTTGTGGTTCAGTGGTAGAGTGCTCACCTAGCATGCATGAGGCACTGGGTCTGAGCCTCAGCACCACATAAATGTAAAATAAAGATATTGTGTCCACCTAAAAAACTAATAATAAATATTATAAAATGATTTGTTAACTGATTTATGAAAGATTAAGTAGATATGATAAGAAGACAATAAATGGCTCTCTTCTGAATGGTCAAATACATAGAATAAGAAGAGAGTTGCATATGGTATCTACATAGAAAATTCAAAAGGCAATCAGTATAAATTTCAATCTGTGGAATGGCTGAAGGTTTATAGAAATGGAAACGTCCAATTATCTGAATCTGAGTAAGTTGACTCTTTAGTAAGCATAGTTTCCTTGAAGGTTTCTACAAATTTTAAAGATATAAATATGAGAACACAGCTTTCTTCAGGGTTGTGGAATCTGGGAGGGTACAGGGCAGTAAAGGTAAATGAAGTCATCACAGTAAAGGTTGCCAAGGGGCTGTGCATGGAGGCTGAGTGATCTTCTAGAAGAGGGAAATCTTGAGTTCCACCCAACATACAAGCAACAGCTCAGATGCTCAGGCCCCGGGACTCTCAGTCAGACACACGAGAGATGGTAAGCTAAAGAACCAAGCCGAAAATAACACTCCTTTTTCTAAATCCAAATGATTCTTAAGAGGAAAAGAAGATGAAAAATCCAGGCCATATCAAAGCAAAAAAAAAATAAATAAATAAGAACAAGACTTTAGTGGTTGCAGTTTCTTTTTATTGCAGTTATAATATATTGTCACCAAGTAAGTAGCTTAAAAGTAGATAACTTATAATAATCTTTTTTTTTTACAGACTTAATAGGTACAACTGGCAAAAATAAAGGAGCTGATGAGACAGAATTTCTTGCTGGTGGCTCTAGGGGAGAATCTATTTTCTTACTTTCCCCAGCTTCTAAAGACTACCTGTGTTCTTTGACTCATGGACCAAAATTTGTAATTCTTGAAAGTCAAAAAGTAACCATCTCTCCAATCATGCTTTCATTGTCATGTTTCTTTCTCAGAACAGAGATGGGAAGGATTCTCTGCTTTAGTGGAACTATGTGATTACATTGGACTCACCTGAATAATTGAGAATAAACACTCCACTACAAGGTATATAACTTTAATCCCATCTACAAAATTCCTCTGCCAGAGAAAGAAATGTAGTCAGAGGTTTAGGGGCACTTGTACATGGTGATGTTTTAGGGACCATTATTCATACTAGAATAGACATATTTGAGGTGTTAAAGGAGAAATAATAATTCACACTGTGGGTTGTAAAATCATGGTTCAGATTTATTGCTCTGAACTTTTAAAATTTTCACAAGAAGTTTATGCATACAAATGCTTATATAAGCCAAAAAACGTTTGCATATTCTAAAATTCAGAATTATCGGGACTTTTAAAACCCATATTTAGTAACAAATAGTCACTTGTAGAGAGAAATAAATAAAATATTAAATTGGAAAGTGGCATCAACAAGATGGTGGAGTGGGCAATACAACCCACATTTTGTGCTCAAACAGGCATACACACACACACACACACAGAGTCATAGAAAAATACAAGAATTAGGCCATTATCTGTGAATAGTAATTTCTTTGGGAAGGCTCAAGAGTTCTCATAAGGACCTAAAACAACACGGGGAACGAAAAGAAAATGGAGGATAACTACATAAATTGAAGCATTGGAGAGATTGACATACCTGAGACATCTGGAAATGATCAGGAATGAAGAAGCGTGGAGTATCAATATCAATCTTGGGGTTGGTGCTCAAACAGTCTCCAGTGGCTAGCTCTCAGAGACACTGACACCTTTCATTACAAAGGTAACCAACAGCCAATCTCTTCATGGACTCCCCAAAGAGAGAAATGATATGGTAGCCCTCTCCAGCATCAAAGAAGCTTTGTTTCATCCTGGGACAGGACCTACCCAATGTATTGTGTGTCTCAACCTTGGGGTTACAGTTGTTTGCAGATGGCAATACCATAGACCTTGGCTCTGAAATCATTCTCTGCTTGCCTGAATTCCTGGTTCTGTGGCCACAATATGCACAACTATGCCTTACATATGAGCCAATGTTAATAGTGCTAACCCCTTCCCAGACTTGGATTCTTGGTCACTTGGAAAACCTGTATTATGAATCATAGTTCTGCAGTCTTTCTGTTACAGCCTCTTCCTCTGATACTGAAGCCATAACCAAAGCAAGTTTTACTGAATTTCACAAATCTTGCAGCTTTGTAGCCACTGGTGTGCTTATGGTTCAGAATCTGGCCCTGGAGATGCAGTGTGAGCACCTGAACCTTAGAAACCTGAGCCACTGTTGCTATGGCCAGTGAATCCTCCAGGCCCAGATCACTACAGCTCCATGACAGCTGACACTCCAGGCCCTTGCTGCCTGGTTTCACTACATCACCTGTGCTTCACATACTATTACCACTGTGACAGTGGGGACACTTGAAACACAGGCACAAATTTGCTTGCCACTTTGGACCTTGGTAATTCGGTAAATAACCTAGATATATTTATCAAAAGATAAATAGGAGAAAATGTGAATAGAGAAAATACTATGGAGTGGGTGTGTATGTGTATGTGTGTATGTATGAACATATACAATGAAGCATAGATGGATATGCTAAGTGAGTGGGCTAGGCACAGAAGGACAAATAATGTATGATCTCATTATATGTGCAATCTTAAAAAATTGTATTCATTAAAGCACACAGTACAATGGTGATTACCAGGGCATTGAAATTGGGTGGAATTAGGGAGGTGTTGGGAAAAGGGTATAAAATTTCTAGTAGGCAGGAGAAATAAGTGATTTTAGTAAATAATAATGCATTTTACCCTTGAAAATTGCTATAAAAATAGATTTTAACTACTTTCACTACAAAAAAAGACATAAGTATATGACATTATGGATACATTAATTAGTTTGATTTGATAATTTTATGTGTATATCAGTATCGAAATATCATATTTATACCTTAAATATATAAACTTTTATTTGTGAATTAAATCATCACAATACAAATTAATACAATTGTTGAAAAATAATAAGTGCAATAGAGTTAAATTTTTATAAATATTAGAAGTTACTATTAGGAATGATTGATACTTTAACTTGTAGAATCCCAAATAAAAGAGAGGATTGAAGTGCATTCTTGCTTTCTCTTTGAGTTAACTTGTCAATATCTCTGACCAAAAGACCTGACCAGAACATGCCAAGAAGGAAAATTTATTTTGGTTCATGGTTTTAGAGATTCATTCCACTGTCAGCTGACCATGTTCAGGTCAAGCTGAGTTGAAGAACATCATGGCGAAAGAGTAAAGCAGAGGACAGCAGCTCAGGGCATGGCAACCAGGAAACAGAGAGCTCTGCTCACCAAGAGCAAACTATAATCTCCAAAGACAGTCCTCCAGTGGCCTATTTTTCCAGCTACACCCTACCTGCTAACAGTTACCACCCAGTTAATCTACATCATTGGTTCAATCCACTGATTAGGTTAAGGCCATAATAACCAACTCATTTCAACTCTGAACCTTTGTGTTTTGTCTCACACTTGAGCTTTAGGGAGATACTTCATATATAAACCTTAACACTTTCCAAGTTCTTAATATATAAAAATTTGGTGGTATATTTCAGTATTGTTATCAAATTCCAACTTGTTAATTTTTTTGACAACCTGTGGGTGGAAAAACAAATACGTTTTCCATGAAAATAATAAGTTATTCTAATCAATAATAAAGTTCTTTTTTTATGCTTCATCAGAGTTAGGCCATGGAAAAGAATTATACAATTTATGTAGGACTCAAGTGCCTTTCTCTTTTAAGTGCTTTATATTAGAAACCAGGGCTTTTGAGCCAAAATTTATCAAATATGTCTATTATAGACAAATTTATTTGCTTTAGCCTTTTGACCATTCATACTTGCAACCTTTAGAATAAGGATTAGCAAAGTTAAAGCATTTGTTGTCAGTGTTAATTTCTTTCCTACTTTATTCAAAAAGCAGAATTAATTCAATTTCAAAAAATGTAGCATTCCATCACTGCTAGGAACTTGCCTTCTCAGATCGTTGAATTGGAAGGCAGCCCATCCAGCACTTGCTGTTCTCACTTTGATGACAGTTGGCTCTCGCCAGAGGACACTTACAACTTTCCTGGAAAGGCAAAACATTTTTGATAATCTTTTATTCCACTCTACCTCATAACTTGAAGACTCCAGTTCTTTGCAAACCTGTGACACAGCATTTGCTAGTCATTGTTTTCATCCTGTGTGATCTATTCTTTCTGCTTTTCTCTTCTTTTCAAAATCAAGCTGAAAAACAGCACATTTGCCGCTCCATTTTCTCTGGAGATTCCTCTCTTGGTTTTTCTCTTAAAGTTCTGTCTTCTTTGTAGGCTTCCCTTTCTGCATTTTATATGTTGATGTTTCCCAGAGCTGTTTTGGCTTCTTCATTTCTTCTTGCTACTGAATTTGAGCAGTGCATCTCCAGAGCTGTGAACACAGGAGTTTTGAAAGTGGGAGTTGGACTTGAATTGTCGTTCTACCAGTTACCACTTAACTTTGTAACTTTGGAGGAAACTTTTGGAAGCACTCTTTATATCTATTTTCCTCCAAAAAATCAATTTAAATGGGATGATAGGCTTAGTTCAGGAGATTATTTAAAAGATTAAGAGAGATTAGAGAAATAATGCATATAAAGTACTTAGGACACCAGAGAACCTGTGATTATCAGTTTTTTGTTGCTATGATCAAAACACCTGATAAGAACAACTTAGAGAAGGAAGTTATTTTGGTTCATGGTGGCAGAGGTTTAGTCCTTGGTGGGCCAATTCCATTGGCCTGGGCCCAGGGTCAGGGGAACATCATGGAAGAAAGGATACAGTGGAGGAGAATTCTTGTGGCCAGGAAGCAGAGAAAGGAAAGGGAAGGAGCCACAGGAAAGCTGAATACTTCCAGTGCATACCTCCAGTGACTCACCTCCTCCAACTACTCCATACTGCTTATATTTACCACCTATTTAGTCCATTCACACTATAATAGACCAAGTTACAATTCTCAGTATTCAATAACTTCATGTCTGAAAATCCCTAGTTTAACACAGGAGAATTTTTTTTTTTGGGGGGGTACCTTACAGTCAGATCATAACAGTGCCCAGACAACAAAAAATGCTCATTGCCATGCTGGATTTCACTTTCCACCTCAACCCTGTTTTCTAATCTACAAATTTATCAACTTCAAATTGATATCTAATAGTATCTTTAACTCAACAATTTTAATGTCAAAGTCATGATTCATTCTCTCTCTCTCTCTCTCTCTCTCTCGCTCTCTCTCTCTCACTCACTCTCTCTCTCTCTCCCTTCTAAAATGATATTAGTTCCTCTTTAAACATTCTTAGTCATGGAATATCTGAGCAAATGAAAATATGACAAGTCTGGCTAAGAATCGAAAACTGGAGATTCATTACAGTGTTTTTCTTCCTAAAGCTATACCTTGATTGGCATACCATGTGAAACAAGGATTTTCACTTTTTACTTACAATTTAGAATATTTTCCTTTATCATAAAATTTTTGGAAAATAGATCAATTGCTATTCTGTCTTGGAAACAAAAACACATTTTTGAATTATTTTCTCAAACTTATCTAAGATTGAGAAAAAGAAGCAAAACAGTGCTAGGAAAGTGGAGGATTGGCTGAAGCAGAGGAATCTTAATCCAGTGATGGTACTTAACTTAAAAGTTTATTGATGTAAAAGAAAGTCTATTAACTTTTAAAAATAAATAAAATGTGTGAGGATAAAAGTTTTCCTTTCTTTCTTTTTTATTTTTTTTCAAATTGCAGAATGCTAGAAAATAAATTTAAAACAAAAGAGCCAAATCATGTAGAGCCTACTAATGCATAGTAATTTTGATTCTTCCAGGAAAATTAATTAAACATTGAAGGGTTTAAGCATGATACTGACATGATCCAAATTAAATTTCTAGAATGTCTTTCTTACTATGCTATAGATAGTGAGTTCTAACTGGGTAAAGTTAAAGTTAGGACATTTTGGGGGGCTTAAAGAAATAACCCAGGTAAAATGCAGTGATGATCTCAAGTAGGAATGGACTGGAGACATATTGAAGATAGAACTATCATAATTTAGAATATGTATTGATTTTGGAGGGATAAGAAAAATGAGAAATCAAGCACTATGATTCCCTCACATCATGTGTTAGAGGAATGTTAAATGTTCCATTTTATTTCTGTAAATTTTGCTTTACTAAAGGGAATTTATAGAAACTGTTAAGCAAAAAATCAGCAATGAAAAAAGTGTTTTAAATTTCAAATGCCATATGTTATTTATATCTATCTATCGATTGATCTATATATCTATCCATAATACAGTCTTGAGGTATGTTTTAGTCAACTTTTTTATTGCTGTGACTAAAAGATATGACCAGAATAATTGTAAAGGAGTAAAAGTTTATTTGAGGGCTCACAGTTTAAGAAATCTTAGTCCATAAGAGGCTGGATTCATTTCTTGGGGCTCAAGGTAGTTGAAGGGAATCATGGTGGAAGTGTGTGGCAGAGGGAAGCAGCTCTCATGTATAAATGTACACCCAAAAGCCACCCCTTAATTTCCACCTTCCCCAACCACATCCTACAAACTTCAGTTACCACTTAGTTAATCCCTATCAGGGGATTAATTTACTGATTTTGTTAAGACTCTTGCAACCCAATCATTTCTCCTCTGAACCTTCTTGAGTTGTCTCACGTGTGAGATTTTTGGGGGCACCATATCTAAACTATAACCAGGTATGAAAGCAATGAGTTTGATAAGTTTGCTTAGATAAGTGAGTAGAGAAAAAATATAAGAGGATCAGAAATTAAATTACATAATATGTCAATACACATAAAGCTATAGTGAAGGTCTCAAGATGTAATAGGTATCTAGAAATTTTGCAACATGAGTTTTAGGGGGCTGAAGTATTGCTTAGTGGTAGTGCACTTCTTGGCATTCACAAGACCCTGAGTTTGATCTCCAGTATGCAAAAAGAAATCTGTATCTATTCCCAAGCATATGTTAATTTTTCCTGTATAGACCACATAAAGATATAAATCCTTGGCTCCTGAATTTGTTACAGAATTTATTTTCAGGAACAAGCTTGGAGACATTATCTGTAATTTTAGCATTTGTTTTAAAAAATGAAATTTTGAGGGGGGGGTCTTGGGGGCTTAAGGTTATCCAGCTAAAGATGTGCATTCTCCAAAACATTTGATTTTATCCAAATTAGGATGAACTATAATCAAGTAGATCCATGGTGATAGTTACAATCCTTTTGCAATGCTATGGTAACACATGTGTATGTAATCTATATATAACATGGTTTCATTCAGGGCTACCAGATAAGTAGCAAATTCTGTCATTTTCCAATAAGTTTTCAATTTTTTCCCCTGCTGAGTCTGAAACATTCTGATAATAAGGACAATTTGTATTTACAAAAGTTATGATTAATTATTTTAAATTTTTAATTGAAAAATAAGAGTGTACATATTTATGATATATGGCATAATTCGAAAGATATGTTTTAGAAAGGCTAAATCAAGCTTTAACAAACACGTTACATCACAATCTTGTTTATGATTTGAGACATAGCAGCAATCTTTCTGAAACAAAAGATGTAAACTTTAACTAGACAAACTAAATACTTCTAAGTATTTATGTAATATTAATAATTTTCCTAAAATGTAGGCTCTTATAAAAATGTGGCCCTAAGAAACTCAACTGTACAAGATAATTATAACTCTGTTTGCATCTTACATGGTCCTTTGGGATCATATTTTGTAAAATACAAAAAATTTCTAACTTAGATTTCAAGGATACTGGTCAGTGGTTCTTTATCTATAAAGATCATACATAAAGATCATACACATCATACATTTTTGCACATCATGCAAAATGTATGATGTGCACTTTGGATTATATCTGTTGTTCCTGTTTTCATAAAAGTCTTCCCGCTTATTAGAGAACCAATTTCTGTTGTCTTAATATGAAATTTTACAGGAGATTGCAAGAAAATGTACAGAGGAAACAAAGTTTAAATTTTGTGACATATCTCAGGGAAGTAATCCTAGAAGGGGTTGTCCCAATTTTTATAAGGCAAATGGCCTAAACAATTATACAGTCTTTTAGTCATTTGGTCAGAATATGCATCAATAAATAAACCTGTTGGAATATATGACACATGCTATGAAAGCTATTTTTCCCTCCAATTTTCCCTAATGAGTCCAACTCATCATTACACAAGACCTGGAAAGCAATGGTAGTAAAGCAAACTATGAGCTTGACAGCATCTCTGGGAGTTGATTACAAAGCCCTACAACACAAGTGGCAGCAACTGATGATACCCCATGCGAGAGCATATGGAGAGACTAGTCCAGGTCAGAATGCATGGTGCCAGGATATGGGTTCAGATTTCCTCATATTCTATATGCACCCCTCCTATTAATATGAAAGTTCTTATTTGTGCTCATGACATTCTTTGCGCGTTAGTCTTTCTGACCAAGGTAAAGTAAATGCTTAAAGGCTTCCTGGTCAGTGAAGCCATTCCTGACAATGCTGTATTAGGAATCCGTATCTCTTATTACTTTTGCATCCATTACCTTGCTTTGTTATTCTTCTACAGTATTTAACACTTTATGCTACACAAAATGTTCCTGATTTTAAAAGAGGTTCCTCTACCTTTAAACTGAAATATAATGTTTGAATATGTGGTTTTAATTTTTCATTAGTATGACCTCAGTATCTAGAACATTTCCTGAATTTACTGTTTTATACTTGTTAAATCCCAAAATGGAAAACAAGCTTTTCCTCTAAGATACCATATAGCTCATGACTGAAATTCATCTTGACATATTTTATCAGTCTGAGGAAAAAGTCATAATCATACTAGAGGTAATATATACAGCTCCCAGGAATATAATGAACATTTTCTGTCTACATCGTAGGAAATTTTTTGTTTAAGATATTCAGTGAAAACAAAAACTATTTGTTCTTGAGCATATAACTTGTCTCATATAACAGGGATATTGCTCTTACAAATAATCATAATTCATTTTCATTTAATAATCCAATATTTTTTGCAATAAAATCATTAAAGAAATACAGAGCACCATATATTTTCTTCCATTGTTAATTTCTGATAAATGGTACCATCATAAAAGTAACTTCAGTCTTTGAATTTTAAGCCACCTGCTTAAAACCAAGCTTATTGAGTGATACCATGCCAGTCAATTTAAATTTACAGGTGGCCAGGCAAAGAGTAAATCAAACTGCTGGCCCTGAAAGAAAAGAATCAAATTACTCTTAATATCCAGCATTAGCAGTGACTCATAAGACCACATAAGCCAAATCAATGGCTGTATACAAATTAGCCATAATTAAAATAATTTTTCAAGGTAGAAATATGGTCAGTCACAGTTCTCTTCTAGTTGCTGCAATTTTAAAATCTATAAATAATTCTATTTATGGTTTATAAATAACTTCCAGAATCTACTTGACTTCTGTGCTTGCCAAATTGAGACCATAATTGGGATAATGTTGGTATTGGACATAGCCTACCTCTCCAATTTCCATATTAGAATTAAAGCTTTATACATCATCTCTAAAATATGTCAATTATGATTCATATTTATGATTTCTTGTGGCTGAAAGACTTTGGGTACTTCCATTTTTACTGTATAGTGAAAAAGTTGCTGCAGTATGTTTTTTTTCTTTCTTATGAGTAAAAAGATTTCCCAAGAATCACAAAGAATGAATCCCAGCAACAGTTGAAAACATAGGGAAAGCATCAAAATGAAATCACCTTCATAATTTATGTCCTACCTGAATACGTAGTAAAATTCTGCAGCTTCAAATTTTTTTCTTTAATACACATTAACATAATCTCTTCTTCCAAAAACTACTACATGTTTTGTTTTTACTCTTAATATTTCTTAGAAATATTAGAAGTTGAACAGAGAGCTATGGTCTCTGCAGACAAATTCCTACAAGCTATTTACCTTCAGGGATTGACTAGGTTTAAATCCCTATGCTGCTGCTGTTGCTAGTGTTCAGGTTTTGTTGGAGGCATGTGAGTTTGATGGCTGGGGTTGTGCTTTTTCTGATTTATTGTACAGACTGAGATTGATCTTGGTGTTAGGTTCCTAGGGCTATTACAACAAAGTATTATAAGCTGCAAACACCTATTTTGTTTGTTTGTTCTGCAGTGCTGGATATTACAAGTCTGAAGTTGAAGTGTGTGCAGCACTATGTTCACTAAGAAATTCAAGGAAATTCTATCCTGTCTGAACTGACCTTCTGGTGGCTTGGTGCAACTCTTTTGGTGTTCTATGGTTTATAGATAGATCACTTCACTCCTCAGTCTTCTCATGGCCTGTGTCTCAAACTTTACAAAATATTCTTATCATAAGGACAACAGTCTTATAGGACTAAAGGCACATCCCCCTGCATTATGATCTCATTTTCACTTAACTGATTGCATCAACAAAGAACCTATTTCTAAATAAGTTCTTATTTTGTGGTACTTTGGGTTAGGACTTGGAGAATATCATCTTAGGGAGGACATAGATCAAGTAATAGTGACTTCCTCTCTTTCCTCTTAACACAGCTTCTTGATCTCAGGAGGAGTACTTGTCAATACAGGTAGGGTAGCCACCCTTGGCAAATCCACTACTGCAGCAGTTGCAAGAAGTGTCCACGTGTCCTTGGTAAAGACTATGGGCTCCTCAAGTTCTGAGAAGATAGTTGTCTCTATCCAGAGGAGTTGATTTTCATGCTGGTGGAGCAAGTCTTTCATTATCTAGCTCCTGTGAACCTGTCCACTTTTAGCTTGACTTTCTGAGAAAACTGCCAAGAAAGTAGAACAGGTTTACCAAAGCAAATTTATTTGAATTTCAGTCAGAGGTAAATCACTTCATTGAACATTTAATCATCTAATCAGGGCAATGGATATAAGCCTGCAGATTTTATTCAACAAATGTCAGGAATATTAGAAGTTTTTCTCTGGCAGGGTAATTCACAAAATGGCTGTTATCTTCTGGTTTTACTATGAACTGTTGTCATCTTTGGACACAAAACCTCTTGGGGTGCTATGTTACCATGGTATGACATCCTTATTGAAGTCCTCTAAAACTCCTAATTCTTTCTTTTCCTGATGGTCCCTACATCTTACTGAACTTTACAACCATGAGATTAGCATGCCACCTGCTGTGCCCAAAAGAAACTGGCAATATATGTTAACTAATGTGGGAGAGATGGCAAGTAATGGAAATCATTATTGAATTCAGAAGGATTGCATAAGTCTTTTAAATAACTTCTGCCTTAGACAAATATTTCTGTAAGAAGAAAGGAGAATATCTGAGCAGTGAGAAAGTTTGATGATTTCTTCCTGACTACCCAAATCTCTGAAAAAAGATAATAGTGAATTTTTGCTATAATTTCTAAGGTATTTTATCATTTCTTTTTGGGACCAAATTGTGGCCATTTCTGATGAATAGGATGTGACAGCAAGGGCTTCAATTTTATAAAATGCAGGAGCTATGCTGTATGGCAACCAGACTAGACTATTAAATGATTAAAGATATATGACAAAGGCATCAGAAGTTGAAAGATGGCCTCCAGAAAAATCTGAGCTGAATGGAGTTATGTGACAGATCCAAATAATACCAGCAGAATTTCAAAGCAGAGCCCCAGACAACTCCAGGCATCATGATAAACACAATGTTATTATGATATTTGGCTTGTTAAAAAAAAAGAAAATAGTTCTAGGCAGGGAATGTAGGGATACTGCTCCAAATTCTACTTTTATGTTCTGAACTGTCTTCAAGATCAAGAGAGTTTACTGTTCAAAGTTTCCAGGAATCACTGGGTTTATCATTTGCAAAATAAAGTGAGTTTTTTTTTTATTTCTTCAAGCACTTTAGTAGTGACTTCTTAGGAGAGAAAGGATTTTATTTTTCTATGCATACTGACTGCTTTGGGCTTTTAGGGATAGTGTTCTCTCTTTTTTCTCTAACTAGTGCTAGCCACGCAAAGTGTAAAGAACTTATCTCGCTTTTAAAATTTTTTCTTCAGGAGAGTAGTCCAGATTTTTTTTCCACTTTGAGGGTGTATCTGTATCTAAAGACATATGCATTTTATTTCCTATGTAAAATGTTACTTGGCTGCCAAAGTTCAAGAACTTTTGACTGTAGATATTTCCCTTCCAAATTCTTTTGGGTTATATATCATCCCCTTTTTATGCCTTAGCAAGAAATCTTATTGTTGGTAAATTAATGTTGAGCAAGGCCAGAGCATATTTTCCAACTTATTTTTCTCCAGTTCTTTAGAATATATGGTCTTGTGTAAGTTCAAGAATGTGTTTCAATGCTTCAAACAAGTCTTGTTTAAAAGCAGAAATGATGTGTGTAAGAACGGACTATTTGAGAAAATGAAACATATATGCAACCAAGTATTAACTTTATAAATATCAAAAAGTTTTACCTGAAAGGATATTTACCCTCCTTCAAAAATTATTTCCTCTTGATTCTTAACAACAGCTTTCCTCTACCTAATGGCAATTCTTTGGCATAAAACAATCTGCTAATTTTTACATAAAGAATATTTCTATATGAACTCACCTCCTCAATTCCTAGGAGGAATCTTCTCTTCTATTCTTTGCATGCATAGATCACTCTGCTTCCACCCAAAAAAATGCATTTATGACTCCTTTTTTTCTTCTATCCCTGTCTCAGTCTTCTGGGCCTGCATATCTTGGGTTTTCCTCCAGGTTTTGTGCAGTCACCAACATGGACACAAATCTGCTTATAGGTTCAATACTAAAGTTGGGTATATATTTATTCTTGAAGAACTTACTAAGTGAAGTCCACTAATTAATTTCATAAAGAGACATATGGAAATAATAATATTGTCACATTTTGTTTTCATATTTGCAGGTTAAGTAATGTCTTTGTTATGAATGTGATGCATGCTCTTTCTGTACCAGTGTAATTCTCTGGGCATTGTCATAGCTGGAAAATATGTAATTTAGGTTGTTCTGAGAATTTTACTGCCACCACTGGAGGTCATTTTCTACCTCTAGCCTCAGAAGCTTTTTTGCCTTCTTTTAAAAAAAAAAATTGATAATTTAGCATTTGAGTCCCATTGCTACAGAAAATTATTCGTAAAAATATCCTGAAACTCTACAAAAGAAACAAAGACAATACAAAATACAACTCCAGCTCTGTTTCTATATTTCTTTTTTATTCTTGTTAGAATTGCATTTGCAGAATTTCCTGACTGGGTGCCAGTCCTATCTTAAGGCATTTCAAAATGCTCTTGACAATGCTGTTCATTCATTATGTGAATCCAAAAACAGTGAGCAAAAGAAGCCTGAAACTTAGCTCACTGATAATTGCTTCTTTATTTTCCAAAATGTTTCTTCACAAGTAGAGCCAAACTTCACATCCTGGTTTCTCTTTAGCTGGCTAAAATCTAGTGTTCTCTGAAAGTGTCTGTATAGCTGCACATAGAAAATTTTGACTCTGCCCCTTCAATCTCAATCTGTTAGTATTGTCATCACTGGGTATTTTAATTGAATGTTTTTTATTATGATTTGTAAATTTTTACTTATGCATTCAAAAATTTCAATGAAACACTTCATGAATCTTCATAGAAAATGTATTTTTTAGGTTAAACTCCACTAAGTCAGTATAATTCCTTTTACAATTTTTGGAATAATTACTTTTTCTCTTTTATTCATATTTTATATATAAGCATTTTCACCATGTTACTGTAAACTATAGAATCATGTTTAATCTTTTCAATAGCTTAATTCTATTTCAAATTTTAACAGTTACTCTTAAGTAATTGAGAATTTGCTCTTCCTGACTGTACTGTAACCAAGGTTCATTATCTCTGATTAAAATAGACTTATTATTTATTGAAATATTGTATTATAACATCAGTTTCAAATAATAAACTCTTTAATGCAATTTTTAACATTTTTTTATGTTACTTTGGTATGACTACCTGTGTTGTCACAGATAACTACCTCCCTCTGTAACATCAACACATTGCCATATTACAGTCATAATTTTCAAGTTTTAAGAGTATCCCTTTCCTAAAGCATTCTGCAGCACTGATGAATTTTTGGCATTTCAAGGCAAGTGTGACTCCTCAACAAGTGTGCCTCTTGTTGCACTTGGTAATTGATAATTGTTATAGCTGGCATTTTTAGTGACCAATGATGTCAGTTGTAGTGCTGTGATTCAGCAGTATCCTTCACTATGGAATAGATGGCTAATGTGGCTTATGTCATATTTCATGTAATACTTGAGAAATATTTTAGCTTTTTCTTGTAATAAATCTAGCATGTTTTAAAGTTAATTATTTAATATCCACCTAAGTCTTTAATAGGTTTGTGATTATTTTGTTCCATTTGTTTTAATTTCCATACAATTAGCAGAAGAAAAATAAAAATCATTAGTGTCTAATGATAAAATATGCATGTCCTTTAGGTTGAAAGATAAATGTTAAAATATTATTGTAATCTGAGACCATGAAATTCAGCATTACTAACAAAGTAGTTTATTGCCTTAAGTGTTTTAATAGGGACACTTTAAAACAAAAGGACTTTCAAAAATTATTTAATATTTGTTGTATTTTTCCACTTTTAAGTGTTTCAAATATATATAAGAAACATATCAACTAAAATTCCTTCAAAAACTCTCTGGGGCAATTATGAATTTAGATGCCATAAACTTTTCAGGACATACTAAATCTCAGCCAAAGGGTTTTGGGGACTTGGATATCTGGTAATTTTTTTCCCTAGGAAAACTCCACTGAAATTTGTCAGTATATTTTGTCACATAAGACATCACAAATGTCTCCAAATATTTAATTCTGAGGAATTTTGTATATGTTCCAGTAAGAAAGAGAAAATGAAAATATATAGAGCTTGATGGTGTTCTTACTATATCTTTCTGCTATCCATAAGGAATAATGTTACTTATTTAATATTTCTAATTTTAATAGAAAAAAATATTTCAGTGGTTTAAACAAGGAAAATGTAGTTGCATGCTATCACTGTCTCTAATTTCTGCCCCAGTGGAATTGATTAAAAATAGAGCATTCTTTCATTAAAAGCTCACATCATATTAGGTTTCTCTACTGAGGATGGGGTCTGTTTTCAATGGACATCTTAACTCAAGTGTTAGGGCATAACATTCTTTTGTATCTGTTTTTCTTCTAGTTTTCGGATTTTTTTTTTTTTTTGGTTCCTAGCTAAATTCTCACAAATCCAATCCCTTGTTTTAGACACTATTTTATAAAACTACCCATTTATAAATTATTCTGTTGTTTTACTCTCTTGATAGGAGCTTTCTTGATGCACTATCATGAAGTAAGAACTGAAATTAGAAGCAATGTTAAATAAATATTTGATACTAAGGTCAGCAGTCTTCAAATATGGTTGCTACCAAATTCCTCCATTCTGTTATACACATTTGACTCCTCACTGCAAAATGAAAGTGCTTATCTTTCTTGATTTGGGACCAAATTGTGGCCATTTCTGATGAATAGAATGTGACAGCAAGGGCTTCAATTTTATAAAATGCAGGAGCTATGCTGTATGGCAACCAGACTAGACTATTAAATGATTAAAGATATATGACAAAGGCATCAGAAGTTGAAAGATGGCCTCCAGATAAATCTGAGCTGAATGGAGTTATGTGACAGATCCAAATAATACCAGCAGAATTTCAAAGCAGAGCCCCAGACAACTCCAGGCATCATGATAAACACAATGTTATTATGATATTTGGCTTGTTAAAAAAAAGAAATGATAAAATACCTTAGAAATTATAGCAAAAATTCACTATTATCTTTTTTCAGAGATTTGGGTAGTCAGGAAGAAATCATCAAACTTTCTCACTGCTCAGATATTCTCCTTTCTTCTTACAGAAATATTTGTCTAAGGCAGAAGTTATTTAAAAGACTTATGCAATCCTTCTGAATTCAATAATGATTTCCATTACTTGCCATCTCTCCCACATTAGTTAACATATATTGCCAGTTTCTTTTGGGCACAGCAGGTGGCATGCTAATCTCATGGTTGTAAAGTTCAGTAAGATGTAGGGACCATCAGGAAAAGAAAGAATTAGGAGTTTTAGAGGACTTCAATAAGGATGTCATACCATGGTAACATAGCACCCCAAGAGGTTTTGTGTCCAAAGATGACAACAGTTCATAGTAAAACCAGAAGATAACAGCCATTTTGTGAATTACCCTGCCAGAGAAAAACTTCTAATATTCCTGACATTTGTTGAATAAAATCTGCAGGCTTATATCCATTGCCCTGATTAGATGATTAAATGTTCAATGAAGTGATTTACCTCTGACTGAAATTCAAATAAATTTGCTTTGGTAAACCTGTTCTACTTTCTTGGCAGTTTTCTCAGAAAGTCAAGCTAAAAGTGGACAGGTTCACAGGAGCTAGATAATGAAAGACTTGCTCCACCAGCATGAAAATCAACTCCTCTGGATAGAGACAACTATCTTCTCAGAACTTGAGGAGCCCATAGTCTTTACCAAGGACACGTGGACACTTCTTGCAACTGCTGCAGTAGTGGATTTGCCAAGGGTGGCTACCCTACCTGTATTGACAAGTACTCCTCCTGAGATCAAGAAGCTGTGTTAAGAGGAAAGAGAGGAAGTCACTATTACTTGATCTATGTCCTCCCTAAGATGATATTCTCCAAGTCCTAACCCAAAGTACCACAAAATAAGAACTTATTTAGAAATAGGTTCTTTGTTGATGCAATCAGTTAAGTGAAAATGAGATCATAATGCAGGGGGATGTGCCTTTAGTCCTATAAGACTGTTGTCCTTATGATAAGAATATTTTGTAAAGTTTGAGACACAGGCCATGAGAAGACTGAGGAGTGAAGTGATCTATCTATAAACCATAGAACACCAAAAGAGTTGCACCAAGCCACCAGAAGGTCAGTTCAGACAGGATAGAATTTCCTTGAATTTCTTAGTGAACATAGTGCTGCACACACTTCAACTTCAGACTTGTAATATCCAGCACTGCAGAACAAACAAACAAAATAGGTGTTTGCAGCTTATAATACTTTGTTGTAATAGCCCTAGGAACCTAACACCAAGATCAATCTCAGTCTGTACAATAAATCAGAAAAAGCACAACCCCAGCCATCAAACTCACATGCCTCCAACAAAACCTGAACACTAGCAACAGCAGCAGCATAGGGATTTAAACCTAGTCAATACCTGAAGGTAAATAGCTTGTAGGAATTTGTCTGCAGAGACCATAGCTCTCTGTTCAACTTCAAATATTTCTAAGAAATATTAAGAGTAAAAACAAAACATGTAGTAGTTTTTGGAAGAAGAGATTATGTTAATGTGTATTAAAGTTATTTGGTGGCTGCCTGGTTTTTATAATATGTATTCTTAACTAGCATTTTAAATAACTACTTTTTAAAATATCACTTCCATTGTACTATAGACACTTCATAACAAGTATTCCAATTTCAGATTTAGAAATTCCTAAGGATGTACTTTTAGTGCACTGGTTCTTTTCTCAGTCATATAAGTCAACTAATGAATTATGGAAGAGAACTTTTCTTTCTCTTGTTCCCTCACCACAGAAGTTCTTATCTTTAGATTTTTTTCATCTTTCATTTTACATTATTCAGCTGTTTTTTCCTATTAAAATTCTTAACATAAAATTCAGTTAGTTTAATTTCTCTGAAAAATGAATCTAAGAACTGGTTCATATCAGAACATAGTTCTGATTCTTGTTTTTCTCTTTAAAATTGGCATTTGGTAGGCTGGATTTGTGGCTCAGTGGTAGAGCACTTGCCTGTCACACTTACTTCACTGTGTTTGAAACTCAGCACTACAGAAAAATAAATAAATAAATAGAAAAAATATATTATTCTCATCTACAATTAAAAATCAAATAACTTTTTCAAAGTATCATTTATATGAAAATGGAGAAAATAAAATCTGATAGTAACCTCTGTTAAAATTAGAGTAGGCAACAAAAAAGGAACAAATAATTATTGGAATGAATAGAAAACAGTTATGGAAATGTTAGATACTAACCAACTATAATGATAATCACATTAAATGTGAGTGATCTAAAAGTAATGATTGAGATATTGCTAATATCATGTAAAGGTTATGTCAATAGTGGTTAAAGTGATTGTAAAATATGGTGGATTTAAAGAATAATTAAATCATGCATGTAGAGACTGCTAAGTGTCTCCCCTATTTCCCTAACTTTCATACGGAACTCCTAATTTTTGGTGGATCTTATGGCAAACTGAAATAAAATATATCTGTCATCTGACTTTTAGTCAAAGAGTGGCATATGCCAGAGAACAAAAACTGAACTGCAAAATAACAACTTCTTCCAAGAAACCTCCCACTGAGCAGATGATGTGCATTTTTGCATGTTCTACATGGCTGCAAAATTAACCAACATGATGGCTGGCATTTTATTCTGGTCCATGGGGATGAGATCTTTAATGGACATGAGGCAGTAAAAATTGAGAACAGCTTGGCTGATTGCTGAGTTGATTGCCTACGTGTCTTTATTACTGTCAGAGTAATATAAAATTTTAGATTTGAAACCACTATTTCTATGGCATTGGATTGCATATTCAAACACAAAATTCACAGATATGAAGTATGGTAGCAGGAGTGCTCTTCTAAAGTAAGTCTGCACTTTAGAATTGATAAAGTGGAGACAAGTAGAAATATATGGACCACAGACTGGAGAGCTATTGAGCTTCTGTGGGTTTTGGTGAATGTTCATTTGCTCTACCCTAGAAGATATATCACAGTTAACTTTGTAACATTAAGAAAAATTTAGACAGGAAATAAATTTTAAATTATTCATTTATTTATTTTTTTCTGATTTGACACTCCTGACTGGGTATATTAGCATCAGATGAAGTTTGCTCTTCAAACATATGAAAAGCAAATGAAGTAAGGTTTTAGTCAACAAAAAATAACATTTATTGAATTCTATCATCTCTGTGCTACACAGCAATTTTATTTCTGCATTTCTGTCAAATATGATTCTTTATGTGAGATTCTTCTTCTTCTTCTTCTTCTTCTTCTTCTTCTTCTTCTTCTTCTTCTTCTTCTTCTTCTTCTTGTTCTTCTTCATAAAAATTGCCTATCTTTCTTTGTATACCACTCGATCTTAATAATAATACTAGAGTATTGGACTAAGGTTAAAAGTAATATCTAGATTGCTTATTTTACCCTAATTAATTGAAATATTCTTCACTATGTTTTTACAATTTTTAGGCATCTATGTGTCAATTTTCAAAACAAATAGAGTGGATCCTGATTTAAAGAGGAAACAGAGAACTTTATGTCACAATTTTTTTAAAAAATTTCTGTTTCTACCTGTCTGGTGAATCCTTGAAGAAATACCATAAATGAATCCCTTTATTTATTAATTTTTCTAAGTTGGCATTGTCACACAAGGTCATATATCTCAAGTAAAGAGGGTTCCTAGAAATCTTGAAAGACAAATAAACTAATCACTACCACCTGGGGCAATGCTTATGTGTTAGAGAAGCAACAGAAATATGATAAATCCAAGAAAACAAGTAATAATAAATGTTGGTGAAGATGTGGGGGAAAAGGTACACTGATACATATCTGATGGGACTGCAAATTGATGCAACCACTCTGGAAGGCAGTATAGAGATTCCTCAGAAAACTTGGAATGACATCACAATTTGACCCAGTTACCATTCTTCAGTATATACCCAAAGAACTTAAAATCAGCATACTACAGTAATGCAAACTTACCAATGTTTATAGCAGCTCAATTCACAGTACCCAAACTATGGAACCAACCTGCTTGTCCTTCAACAGATGAATGCATAAAGAAAATGTGGTATATAAACACAATAGAATAGTCCTCGGCCATAAAGAAGAATGAGATCCTGGTATTTGCCATCAAGTGGATGAAAACGGAGCTTATCATGCTAAATGAAATAAAGCAATTCCTCTAAACCAAAGGTTGATTTTTTCTCTGATAAGTGAGGATGCTGAACACAATGGGGGCTGGAGGATAGGGAACTATAGAAGTTTATCAGAATAGACAAAAGGGAATATAGGTAAGGTAGTGGGACAGAAATAGGAAAGACAATAGAATGAATTAGACATAACTTTCCTCTGCTCACATATGAATATATGACTCAACCAGTTTAACTCCACATCATATACAACACCAAGAATGGGAAGTTATAATCCCTGTATGTATAATATGTTAAAATGCATTTTACTGTCATATAATCTAAAAAGAACAAAAAGTGAATGAAAGAAAGAAATATGATAAAGCAAGTGTGGAAAAATTGGAGACCAAGATACTCCAGGCAATAAGGCCTTGATAAAATTTCACTGTAGTTGCAGGGACCTAGGAAGGCCAGATAGGCTCCTCCAAGGAGGCTGCTGTTCATGGAAGAGATGGAAGCCCCAGGATTTCACCTCTGGCTTCCCTTGAGCTACAAATAGAAAGTGAGGGCAAATCCATACTTGTAAATTCTGCACTACGGATTGTCAGCATGCAACACACATATGAACACACAGGGCCCAGCAGAAAAGCCTGAATTTTTTTCTGTTTGATTACTTGTATTTAAAGAAATTTCTGTCTAGTCAGCTTTTAAGAGTATGCTAATGTAACAAATATTGTAGTGATGATGCAAAAAGAAACCAAACTTTACAGAACATTATAGAAACGGTGTTACATAATCAGACAACACTAACCCTAAACAAGCAACAACCACAAACCCAGTGAAAGAGAGATAATGTGACTTTTAGTACTGTGATATTATGATTTCTTAAATAGTCAGTTTTTGACAACAAGAGGTACACAAAGCATCAAGAAAGTATGGCCCAATCAGAGGAAAAAGAGAAATTAGTGATGATTCTCCCTAAAGAAAAGAGGAAGTCAGGCATGGTGGGGCATGCTAATAATAATCCCACTGACTTGGAGGCTGTCTAAAGAGGATAATAAGTTCAAAGCCAGCCTCAGCAACTCAGTGAGAACCTGTTTTTAAATAAAATACAAAAGAGGGCTGGGGAGGTGGCTTAGTAGTTGAGTGTCCCTGGGTTCAAACTCAGTACCAATAAATAAATAAATAAATAAATAAATAGGCCTGGGGATGTGACTTGATGGTGAAACACCACTGGTTTCAATCTTCGATATATATAAAAAAAAAATCCCAGAAACTCAGAGATGATTAGGCTTATTAGACAACCATTTTTAAATCAACTCTCTTAAATTTCCTCAAATAATTCAAGTTGAAAACATCAACAACAATATAAAGAAAAAAAGAAAATATGTAAACAAACATACCAATAAAGTAATAGGATATGTAAAATATATATACATATGTGTGTGCGTGTGTATATATAATGTGTGTATATATATATGTGTGTATATATAATGTGTATATTTTATATATATATAATCTACATCTAAAAAAGAAATTCTTCAGTTACAAAGTGAAATAACTGAAATTGAAAACAAGATCACCAGGGCAATTTAGCAGTATATTTAAGCAGTCGAAGACATAATTAGGGCTGGGGATGTGGTTCAAGCGGTAGCACATTTGCTTGGCATGCGCCAGGCGCTGGGTTCGATCCTCAGCAGCATATAAAAATAAAAGATGTTGTGTCAACTGAAAAAACTGAAAAAAAATTTTAAAAATTCTCTCTCCCTCTCTTTCTCTTTAAAAAAAAGACATAATTAATAAACTTGAAAATGCAAAAATGGAAATGATCCAATGTTGGAGGAGAAAATAAAAAGAATAAAGAAAAATTAACGGCACCTGAGAAATCTAGGACTATCAAGCATACCAACACTATGTGTAATGGGATTCCCAGGAGGAGGATCCTTACCAAGGGGTAAGAAAATACTGAAAAAGTAATCGCTGATGAGAGACATAAATATCCACATCCAACAAGTGTAATGAATGTCAAGGATAAACTCAAATATGCATACTGTAATCACACTACCCAAAAGTGAAAAGGAAAATTTGACAGCATGATGAAATTTTTTTGTGTCACATATGAGGGATTCTCAGTATCATTGATATCTGATTTCTCTTTAGAAAACATAGAGGGCAGGAAACAGAAAGATCAAGTGTTTAAAGTGTTAAAACAATCCATCAACAAAGAAATCTATAGCTAGGAAAACCATCCTTCAAAAACTGAAGGAGCAATGAAGATGTTGATAGACAAGTAAAAGCTGTGAGCATTCATTACTATCATGAATAGTTTAACACTGTTGAAGAAGTGTCAAATAAATTCTTGACAAAAAAAAAAAAAATTATTGATGACTAAACAGAAACTTGGTTCCTGACAAAGAAGTGGTGAAAGGTAACTACATACCTACATAAGAAGGTTAGTGTAATTTTATTTTTATTGTAACTCATCTTTTACCCACGTTTTCTATGTTAACTAAAAGAGAAATTCATCAAACAATATTTATAAATCTTTGTCAGTACATATCTACTATATAAAACTGGACTTTCGACAATAACAACCTAAAGATAAGAGTCAGAGGTGAATAGGAGGAGAGTTGTGAATGTTACTGAAACTAAACTGGTTTGAGTTCAAACTTGTTTGTTATATGTTTAAAATGTTGTTTGGAATTCCCAAGGTAATCATTAATTAATTAATTCATTACCATCTGTTCAAAGTAAAATGTACAGAATCCATACTTCTACTTGCATACTGTCACAAATGACATAATCCCTACCTGTGTGCCATCTTTCCCATCATCATATCTAGCCAAAATGCCACACTCATGGTGTTTAGTAATTTTAGTTCCAATAAAGTTCATGAAAAAATACACTTGAAATTCAAACATTTCAAGTGCAGTTGAGATAATATTTTAAAAATTATTTTATAGTATGATATTTGTGCTTTAAAAAACAAAGAGGTTTCAGTGCACAAATGTATCAATATAGGTCTTTGTTCTTTACCTCTGTAACATTACCTATTACTCTGCACACACTAGATGATCAAAAAAATGATCATGTAAATGAATAAATGGATACATATATGTGAGAACCTTTTAACTGAATTTTCTGTTTGACTAGACTGCTGCTCTGCTATTTTGTCATGGTCAATAAATGACCTGAGTGCTCTATTAAATTCTGCCTTCTTGAAAATAAAGAAAAACTCAAAACATACTTCTCAATATGCTAACACCTGAACACTAATTTTATTTTTCTCCAGAATATAAAGTTTTGGAATTTTGGGGTTAATCATCATCTCCTTTGCCATAATGTGTCAGTCCTGGAAATGTTCTCCATCAGGCATGGAATCCTAATAATAGATGGCTTTGTACAATTCTGTTGGGTTTTCAATTGATCATTTGAAATTATTTTCATTTGATAGTCATAAATTTATGAAAAAACATGGGGATGTTTGGCAGAATTTTTTTCCTTTAAGTAATTTATATGCCATTATTTTAATTAGGTAATTATAAGTAGTCATCTAATTTAATAGTTCTTCTAGAATATAATGAAAGAAACTGATAATTCATGAGGAAGTGCACATATAGAACAAATATCATGAATTGAAAATATATACTTGGAAATAATAATATATTATTTTACGTTTTAATAATTGTTAAAAGTTTACATGATAATTATGAACTTCAAAAAATGTAAATTGCCAACATATTTTAAGATACTTTGCATAAATATAAAAGGAAAGAGATTAATCTAAAATGAAAAATATTTCAAATGATCAGCTAAAGATCCAATGGAGTAATTAGTTACTTGCTAGCTTACAGTGTGCTAGGAAAAAATGTGAGCATTTCTATCTTGATACCATAGATTCTTTACTTCTTTAAATACTTGAGTTATTTGACAAATACATTTGTAGAATTAATAGAAATGGAGCAGTGAAAACAAATTCAAATTTTTCATAAGAAAATGGACAAAGCCTCTTTTTATCAAGTAAATATTTGCAATTATCAAAAAGATGAACTAATAATATTGGGTTTCTAGCAAAACAAAAGTTCTAAGTTATTTTCACAATATAACATATAATGAAATCCTTTCTGTTGAATCATTAACTGGATAAGTATGTAATTTCTTTTCCATTAGAAATATATTTACTCAATATTTCAGTTGTCAAAATTTATTTAGAATATAGTCATTTGAAGATTAATAATTTGATATTTTAATTTTATGATCAAGCTAATTATAATTACTAGTTTTGAACTGCATTATAGAATTCAGAGTTAAATTTCCCATGTAAATATTTAAATTGTAAATAGTAATAAATAATGCAAAATTTATACCTTCTTTATAATAGAATCTACATGACTAGAAGAGCACATCTTAAACAGCACAAATTTACAATGTTTCCCTCATTTCAGAAACTTCTGCAGGACAACATTTGTTTAGAGAGCTGTTTTAATTCTATTCATTTTCAGCTTCTAAATAATCATGCATTTCCTGTTCATTTTCTTCCAAACTAAGTCTTTGGAGTAAAAATCCGGTTAAGAAAGGTATGCCTGTTGATGCAAGGCTTCAGTGAGGAAGAAGTAAATGGTAGAGCTTTAAATAACCCTCCTGTTTTGCAGATATCTTCTTAATCCTTTTGGTTGTGAATAATGGATAATGGAGCCAGTGCACACAAATAGTGTGACTTTGAAAAATGCATGGGTATAGATATAAAGGAATGCTAGGTGGGGTTGGTTAATACCAATGGTTACTAGTATTAGTCCTAGTTGGTTTGAGGTAGAAAATGTGATTATTTTTGGAATATCGTTTTGGGTTAGAGTACAGATGGTCGTAATAATGTGGTAATAGTTCCTAAGTATAGGGCAATAGTTTGAATAGATTTGTTGTTCTCTATTAGTGGATAAAAACAAATCTGAATAAAAAATTTTGCTACAACTATGGTGCTAGAGTGTAGTAGGGCTGTTGCACGAGTTGAGTCTTAATTGCAGAAGGGAGCCAGGGATGCAGGTCAAATTGGGCTGACTTTTCGGTTGGTTCTAGGAATAAGCCTAGGAGAGGGAGCAAAGTAATATTTGTTATAAATAGCTGTTGAAATTCTCATGAGTTTGAGTTTAGTAGGGATGTTAATTCACAATAAGTGGGGCACTAGAGAAGAAGAGAATTAGGGGCTGGGTTTGTGGCTCAGCCTTAGGGCACTCACCTAGCACATGGGAGGCCCTGGGTTAGATCCTCAGCACCATATAAAAATAAATTAATAAAATAAAGGTATTGTGTCCAACTACAACTGAAAAAAGAAATAAAAAATAAAAGATAAATGAAAAGAGTTACCTTATATTAGGTAGAGGAAAATGAAGGGAGGGGAAAGGATGGGATTTGAGGATAGGAAGGATAGTAGAATGAAACAGACCTTATTACTTTATGTATATATGTGACTGCATGACCAATATGATTCTACAACATGTACACTCAGAAAAATGTAAAATTATATCCCACGTGCCTAAATGCATTACACTATCATGTATAACTACTTAAAATAAATTAAAAAAATTAAAATTATAAAAAAAACTAAATGGTGATTAGAAAGAGGCTTCCATCCTCCCCATCTTTCACAGTATTTCCATCTAAATGCTTTTGAAATGTTGCTTTTAGAATATGCCATAATTGTGGATTGCTGGTCTACATTTATTTTCTCTGTTTCTACCATATTTTTTGTACTTTCAAATGTACTTATAGTTTTATATATGGGTGCTTTTGTCTGACTCTTTTGTGATATGGAAATATTCATGTATATTTTCTTTTACATCTCAAGCACAGTGTGTCACTTGGGCATGCTCAGTAAATCTTAGAAGAATATATATGATGTGAACAGGACAGTGAAAGAAAGATAGAAAAGGTAACAAGAAAGGAGAAGTTTCCTTTTGATTTAAAAAATGGCATGTAAAAATACAGGATTTTGGATACATTAAAAAATTTAAACACTCATTTTGCAGAAAAGAATATGTGTCAAGGATCCTAATAATTTTCTATAGATCCTATTAACTTCCTTTTATTATTGCAACAAATCACTACAACTTGTGTGCTTTGAAACAAGACTGATATATTATCTAAATATTATTTTTTTATAAGGTTCATTTTTAATTTTAACTCCATAAAGGCACACAGTAGACATTTAACAAGGAGCTTTAAAATGAAGCAAAAATACCATGCTGAGTGACATTTGCCAATCCTGAAAAACCAAGGGCCAAAGGTTCTCTGATTTGTGGATGCTAACTCAAACCAAGGGAGGTTGGGGAGAGGAATATTAGAAATCCATTGGATTAGACAAAGGGAAATGATTGGAAGTGGGGCAGGAGGGTAATAGAAAAGACAGTAAAAATAATTGGACATAACTTTCTTAGCCTTATATTTGAACACATGACCTGGGTAACTGACTATTCTTTCCATCAGCAGTCCTAAGTGGGTCATAATAAACTAAAGCTAAGGTGTTCACAGTGTTGTATGTAGTTTCTTTGTTCTTATCTTTCTTTTTTTCTGTTCTTTAGAGGTTCTTAATTAATGATTTCCTTCCATCTTTTTTTTTTCTCTCTCTGGTTTGGAACATACATTTATCACTAACTTAAGCCGACTCTCAAATTAGACTACATTGCTTCATAGGTAATGCACATACATTATAACATAGTTTTCCTAGTTCCTTCCACTAGCCCTTTGTAACATTGCCATTTTTCATTACGGTTCTCTATAATCATCAAATGTGGTATTTTATTATTACTTTTTGAACAAATTGTTATCTATTAAATCAATTAATAAATTAAATAGAAGGTGTGACATTATCCTTATTTCTTCTCTGCAACTCCTCTTCTTTTCTTCATGGAGAACCAGATTCCTGACTGAAATCTTTATTTATTTTTTTTTTGGTCTTTTTTCTTCTGTTGTTAAATGGAATTATTTTCCACTCTATCTAGCTTCTTTGAAGACTTAGTTTTTGCTTATGGTTTTCTGCAGTTTGACAATATGTCTGGGTATAGAGTATCTGATGTTATATATACACACACATATACACACACTGCTTGGTATACTTGACATTCCTAAAACCATAGTTTGGTGTTTCATTCCTTTTACAACATTCTCAACCAGAGTTTACTCAAGTATTTGTTCTGTTTCTTCTCTATTCTTGTATTACCATTACATATACTACATGGTTTTTAACTGTACCACTGTTGTCAGATATTTCCTTCCTTTTTTTTCATTTTTTCCTATTGTTTTTCAGTTTGTGAAATGTCTACTGACAGATCTCCTATCTCACTGATTCTGTCTTCATTCACTTCTAGTGTATTGATGAGCCAATCAAAGACATTCTTCACATTTGTTACAGTGCATTTGATTTCTAGAATTTAATATATATTTATATATATGTATATATATATATATATATATATATATATATATATATATATATATATATATATATTTCTTAGTATTTTTATCTCTCTGCTTACATCAGCCATTGGCTCATATAAGTTGCTCAGATTTCTGTAGGAGGTCCTAGAATATTAAACACAGCTATGCTGAATTCCCATCTGAGAATTTCAAAACCTCTGTAATATCTAGGCTAGATTCTGATGTTTATTCAGTCACTTAACTCTGTGGTTCTGTATTGTTTTGTTAGTCTTTTATCATGATTTGTAATATTTTATGGAAAGCAGGAATAATCATGTGTCAGGTAGAAAACACTAAAGTAAACAAGCTTTTAGTATGTTTCACATTCATATGGTGAAAAGCTAGGTAGTTTAATATTTTCTATATATGTGAGAAGCAAAGCCTAAATTTCCTCTATGATACTTGTTTTTGTTGCCCTATTATCTTTGAAATAGGGCCTGTGCCTTGAAGTTCTTTTAGTTGCTTTCCATTTATACAGGAATTTGACTGATGTGATGGTATCAGAATGTCAAGTGTCTCCATTGAGTTTCAGTAATTCTCATGTAGAAGTAAAATTGCAATAAAATATCTAATGTTTTAAAGAGAGAGAGAGAGAGAGAGAGAGAGAGAGATAATTTTTTTTAATATTTATTTTTTGGTGGACACAACATTTTTATTTTATTTTTACGTGGTGCTGAGGCTCAAACCCAGCGCCCCGTGCATGCCAAGCCAGTGCATTACCGCTTGAGCCACATCCCCAGCCCCTAATATTATTTTTAAAATGTTTGCAAATCAAATTTCTTCAAAAATAGCATTAACAAAACTGAATCATAGCATGAAAAAAAAGAAATCCCGAAAATTTGAAAGATTTAATTTGACAAAATTGCTAATAATTTTGAAAGAATTTAGATAAGGCCCAAGTCAGGGTCAATTGGATATTCACCTGAAGTTTCCATTCACTAGATATTTTTAATATCTGTGTAGTGGAAATTTATATTTAAATACATTTGGTTCTCAAAATGTTCCCATGACAAAATTACTATCTGGACTGGCATTAATTAGGAACTTTATCTGTGGTCTCTACAGAAAGACCAAGAATGCATGTACAAACAATGCCACTCTATTAATTGCCTACATGATAGACATGCAGGGCCAAATATTAACAGGGTATCACTGCTTTTTCTGTGATAGAAGGTTTGAGCTATTAGTTTCAAATATTGCTTGCACTGCCAGTCCTTTCTGATGAGAACAAATGACATTAGCAGAATGCTTTCAGAGGTCAGAGAGGTAAAGAGTTGACAATGGCTAAATCTCATGTCATTGGCCACCCAGATCAAAATGCCTTCTCTAGCACTTCTAGTTAGTATTTTAATTTAATTTTGTAGAAGGATTATATGCTTCAGTATATTCATAGAGTATACAAAATCTATTATTTTAAAGAAAAAATTTAATTACAGTGTCTGTATTTCAGCAAGAACCCATGAACTAAAGGTATCACAATGTTCCATGCTATTACAGATTTTTTTAATATAAAAAGAAAACAAATATGACTCATAGTTACATAAAAATTTATTTACTTTGAGACAATAATATTAAGTTCATGCAATAGAAAAAGCAGATATTTTACCTGTAAAAGTTTTTATTGATAAAACATTGTTTTTCAACAATATTTGCATGGAAGTAGAGTAAAACAAGAAATACACATACACATTTAAGAATTGAATAGTAATTTAAAATGTACTAGATGAGGCTGGTGTTATAGCTCAGAGGTATCACACTTGTCTAGCATGAACAAGATATGAGTAATCCTGGAAAGAAGGGAAAAAAAATAAAAGCAAGCTTAGACATACCATAAAACACATAACATTATAAAATACTTATTGTCTTAAAATAACAATGAAAGATTTAAAAGGATTTTTCAATGTATTTTCAAAAGGAAGTGCTATTGTTGGTATGTTTTCTTTTAATATATATTATATTCCATTTTTATTTTTATATATTTTTATAATATATGTATTTTAAATACATAATTTGTTAAGAAGTAATTAAATAAAGATATTAACTATGACTCTGTATAAATCTTTACCATGTATAATTTCTAAGCAAACTATAGTACCATTTTTTGACAGAATCCCTTTTACATTATGTTGAATTGCCTAAAGTTGACCTCACACATGATGTAAATGAAGTGATCACTATTACCTTAAAGGACATTGAAACAACCACAGTGATAAATAGGGAGCTACTAGATGGGATCTAACTTAATAACACTCTATTTACTGCAGTCTCTAGTTCTTTATCTGGATTGCTACACAAACAATAGTCACTGAAGTGTTTAGATTTTGGCAACAGCCTATGCAGATCTCCACAGTATTGGGCACTGATGTGCTAAATTTCTCAGCTTCCCCCAGAGAAGTCTTATTTGTCCAATTGTGTTACATACCCTCAGTACTCATCATTCTGTCTTTCTCTTAATCTACTTATTCAAGCCATCATCATTTCTCAGATCCTCTCACAATTATGTAAGACCTGATTCCTCTAAATTTTCATAAAATTCAGTATGGCTATTTCATTAACTTTTCATAAAAATTCATAAAACTCAGAGATTTTTATCTCTGACCAAATTCAAATGATATGGATAAGGTGGGTACTAATAATCCTATTTGGCTTTATAAACTATAGATTGGAAAAAAAATTAAAAATTTTCTTAGTTTGTATACTCTCTTCTCCTGGGACATGTTAAGATACAAATCAAGTTATAGGTCCAGAAACTCAACAAGTCTCTTTACAAAAATTTTGCTCCTTATTTTTCCAAATAATGATCTGTCTTCAAATTCTCCAGCAAGTTGTCTAACTACCATCTATACACATGCAGTGTGCCTTATTCAGCACCATGTACTATGTATAGCATCATTACATTTAGGGATTTATTTTATAGTAAAGCAAGGACATAGAGGAACTTAAGGATATAACATTTTCTGTTCTAACATAAAATATGATAATTATCCTTATATCTTAGTATTTAATTTATGAGATATCAAAAAGATAGAGATAGTTAACTAGAAGAGGATTTAGCCTTATGAATTCATGGGTAGGGAGTATTTGCATGACTACTTTTAGAACAAAGGGCTAGTGAGTCACAGTTGCCTTATGTTGTATAGAAGCAAGTAAATACTGTTTTCTGAATTTGGAAATGCATGTAGTTGCAATAGAGATTATGGATGCCAAAATGTGCTACTGTCACCTTGATTAAGGTGGGTACTACAGTATAAACAAAGTTATTTTTATGTGGCTCTGGGTTTGTATTGTCTCATAGAGAAACTGTACTTCAATAACAGGGGCTGGATATACTTCATTTCTCAGATTTCCCTGCAAGCTCCACCTTCTTCCTCTGTTCCAGTGCTTACCAGAACTAGTTTGTTATTCATATACCCTTCTACTCCTTTTTCAGACTTTCACTTCCTCAGATTCCCAGAAGCGGTGTAAGTTATAACTTGTCTCCAAAAAGAAAAAAAAATCCTTTACCTATGTAACAGATATACTCTCAATAATCTGCCTCCCCACCATAATGCCTTCATGTATTTCCATACCCTTGAGTGAGAGTAGAATCCATGGCTGCTTTTAATAATAAACTGTGGTTAAATGATAATTTTATGTGATATCATTCCTTTGATTATCTTATGTTATCTAGGACTCTCTCTCCAGACCGTTGTCCTAAACTGGTAATCCTGTGGCATTTACTATACAGAAAAAAAAAAAATTAACAGTGCCAAATTTTCTAAGGAACCTCCATACTACTTTCCAGAATGCTTGCACCAGTTTGCTGTCCCACCAGCAACATGTGAGTTAACGTTTTTCCCCACATCCTCATCAATATTTATTGTTACTTGTATTCTTGATAATTGCTGTTCTGACAGGTACATAATGGAATCTCAGAGTAGTTTTAATTTGCATTTCTCTAATTCAAGACCAGCAGAATGACTCTCTCTAATTGCTAGTGATGTTGAACATTTTATATATACATAATATATATACATATATATAATATATATGTATGTATGTATATATATATATATATATATATATATATATATATATATGGTAAAGCAAGAAATAAATATTCTTAATTAGTGAAATTCCCAAATAAACTGATCATATAGCTATATCCAATATATGTACATATTACATACACATACATATTCTTTATTATTTCAAATATACATATTTGAAATATATATATTATATTATATATATATATATATATTAATTTTTTAGTTGTAGATAGACACAATACCTTTATTTATTTTTATGTGGTGCTAAGGATCAAACCTAGTGCCTCACACATGCTAAGCAAATGCTCTGCTACTGAGCCATAACCCCAGCCCTTTCATATATTTTTTGACCATTCATGTTTCTCCTTGTTTGAAGTACCTGTTCAGTTCCTTTTCTCGCTTATTGATTGGATTATTTGTTTTGCCTTGTTTTGCTTTTTAATATTAAATTTTTTGAGTTCTTTGTATACTCTGGAGATTAATGCTCTACTTGAGGTGCATGTGATAAAGATTTTTCACCATTCTGTAGGCTCTCTGTTCATGTTCACAATTGTTTCCTTTGCTGTGAAGAAGCTTTTTAGTTGATGCCATTCCTTTTATTGATTCTTGATTTTACTTATTGTGCTTTAGATGTCTTATTGAGGAAGTCTGTTCCTGAGCTACTATGTTGGAGATTTGAGCCTATTTTTTCTTCTAGTATGTACAGGGTCTCTGATCTAACTTCATTTGACCTAGTTATACAACTCCTCAGCTTACATCCAAAGGACTTAAAATCAGCACGCTACAGTGATGCAGAGCAGCTTAATTTACCATAGCCAAGCTTTGGAACCAACCTACATGTCCTTCATCAGATGAATGGATAAAGAAAATGTGGTATAGAACAATAAAATATATATGTTCTAAGAGATGATATTTTGTTGGCCCAATCAAATGACACTGTGTTAACATGAAATATACATTTTTTGTCAATGTATCACTAAAATATGTATGTTTTTAAGAATGGAATATTACTCAGCTAGAAGGAAAAAATGAAATTATGACATTTTCTAGTAAATGGATGTAACTGGATAACATCATGCTAAGTGAAGTAAGCCAGATTCGAAAAAAAAAAAAAGAAAGAAAAGAAAAAGAAAAAAAATCAAAAAAGATCAAATATTCTCTCTGATATGTGGATGTTAATCCATAATAAGGTAGGGTAGGGAGGATAAGTATAGAATTTCATTGGGTATGACAAAGGGGAATGAACAAAAGGGTGGGGTGATGAAAATAGGAAGGAGAGTAGAATGAATTGGACATAATTTCCTATGATGACCAGCATAACTCCACATCCTGTTCAACAACACTTATGAGATTAAAATTGCAATGGGTTTCACCCTGTGTGTGCATAAGATGTCAAAATACATCCTTCTTTCATGGATATTTAAAAGGAAAAATAAAGAAAAAATAACTACCACTGTAAAATTACCAAAAAATAAATAAGAAAAAGAAAAAATAAATAAACCCTACAATACCCCTAGTGGTTCTACTAGACTGGCTTAAATCTACTTGATTTTCACTTCATAGCAGATATCATAGCTTGAGTTTTATACTTGGTTCATTATTGTTTTCTCCCAATTAGAAATCTGATGAAGGAGTTTCTTGTTTGCTTTTCCATTATCAGTATGCATAAGTATAAAAGGCACCAAAACAATAGCTTTGGAATGACAATTATTAACTAAGCAAGTCAATACATTCTTTGAATTCACAGAATAAATTCTGATTCCATGTCAGTTTTTGTTTAGAAAATGAGAATAAGTAATAGTAGTTAAAACTGTCCTCATTCAATGGCAAGAAAATGAATTGGTAAAATTCCAAGTAATTCCCTCACATTCACTTTGGTGCAAATTAAAAAAAAATCTTTATTTTTATTGTCCCTTCCAAGAGTCATTGTGTTATGCAGTTTGACATCACTATCATCTGAGGTGCTCTTTGAACAAATGTAGATTTATGGACCTCAACTCAAAGGTAATGATTTAGAATGTCATAGTGTGGAACATCAGAATATGCATCTTAAGTGCATCTCTCAATGATTTTTACTCACATAAATGACTCACTTCTCTTTACAGAGAAGCATGATAATTCTTTCACATAAAAGATGTGTATCACTATGCAAATTGGTAAATAAAAATCACCTATACCTATAGTTGGTTCATAATGATAAGTTCATATACTGCTCTTTTAAAGTCAAAGGCAATTTAATTAAAAAAAATAACTGTCAGAGTAAGGGATATAAGCCATAAATTGATGTGATCATCTAACTTTTGTCTGGAAATGCAGTTTCAGAATTTAATTGTAGGCAATGTGTTAAAAATAATACCCTTGATCCACAGACTTTTAAAAGAAACTTTATACAAAACAACATTTTTAACTTAACTGTGAAATAATGTCAGATTATTAGTATTTTCCCATATTTTTAAAAAGGAAGCCTTGATTCTATTTCTGTTAATTAGATATCAGGTTTTAAAAAGGATTTTAATGTTTCTTTCTTGGTCCTTGTTGAAAGGATGATTTTTTTTTTTTTAGCTTTCATTAGTAAAATTGTATAATATGTGGTTGTGGAATTTATTCATTCAAACATAATAGTAATTACTGAAAAAATCATTAATCAGGAAATTCTTATCAGTGTTTTTATATTAAAATCAATGATACATTTTTATAGAAAATATTCAAATGAACTTTTAGTAGAAAATATATTTACATTGTACTTACTAATGAAAAACTGCTACAACTTTTTAGAAAATAGCAAAGATTTTAAGTTTGTATGATTATGAACTTTGATAACTTTAATAAAATAATAATTACTTCAATTTTAAATATCACGCACCAATGTGAATGAATATATATTTATAATATTAAAGTCATAATGTTAGTACCTATAATTTTTTCCCCACAGGAAACAAAAATAAGGACCCCTCAATGATATTTGCAGAATGATAGAAAATGAGTTGACTCTTCAAGGAAATGTCATTGGCTTAACAATTCAACATTAAATAAAGATTTATAGCTGAAGTTACTAAAAGCTCTGATAACCGCTGTTTTGTAGTCAGTGTCAATCAACTAATTTTTTTTAAGAGAGAGAGAGAGAGAGAGAGAGAGAGAGAATTTTTTAATATTTATTTTTTTTAGATTTTGGCGGACACAACATCTTTATTTGTATGTGGTGCTGATGATCGAACCCAGGCCGCATGCATGCCAGGCGAGCGTGCTACCGCTTGAGCCACATCCCCAGCCCTCAATTAACTTTTAAACAACCAATTTCTTGAATATATTTATAGAGGTATTCATTAATTACTTTTTCATTTATAGAATTTTCTGGTATGAAAACAAAGTCTCAGTTGTTGAATTTTGAAATTGGGAAGTGTAATGCATGTTTCAAAACTAGAAGATTCTGAGAAATTATAGACTGTTGATCCAATCAAGTGACACTGTGTAACATGAAAATATCATGTTTGTCAATGTATCACTAAAATATATATGTTTTTAGGATGCTATTAAAGGCAAATCAATAAAATATTTGAGTTAAGATGACATTTTATCAACATGCATATTATGAGGTAGACATTTGAATAATTTAATGTGTTAAACAAAATCAATTTATTCCAAATAGATCTTTCAAAATTATACATTAACAGATTTTTTCCGTGTTTATAACATTACAAATATTTTGGTTGATAATACTTTCTGGAAGATTTATTTCCTTTTCTATGTATGGTACTTGTTAATAGTCAATAGGCTGGAAGAGTGAGAAGACAATTATTCTATATAACATATGCGAGGATAAAAATTTAATTTAATTAAATTTAGTAGCTCCATTTATTAAATATATTACTTTTTGAAATGTTGAAAATTTGAAAATTTAAATAAAGTTTTTAGGAAGACAATTATATTGCAGTACTCACAAGTTAAAGAAATGATACTGAAGAAGAATCCTCAAAAACCACACCTTCTGGGCATTTCATTCAAGTTTTTAGGGATCTGATCCTTTATAGGTTCTTGTTTTTAAAGTTGTGCTCTTTTCATGAATGAGACCCTAAAAATTGCCCTTTTTGGATTCAGATATTATATGCACTCCTAGCTACCAATGGAGGCTACGTTTCATCTCTTTGTGTATATGTATGTGTATGAATATGTAGGGAGTATATATTTATGTGCAAGTGTGTATGCATATATGTGTGTATGAATATGAGTCTATGTATAGATGCATGTAGACTAGCTTTTACATATATATAACCCCACTGCAGGTAAGAAGTTTAATTGACCTATTTCAAATAGCTTGCTGTCCCAAGATTAGAGAACAGGGAAAATCATTATGAAGCTACATGACAACTAGACTTGGTGTAGGGGGAGAGAACTTTCTGAAGAAAACTGCAATATTCTACAATGATAGAATAAACCAAATCAAACTCTAAAGGACAAATGTGCATAGATGTTTGGAAAATGGGGCATGAAGTGGTTGTAGTCAAAATGTAAGTCTATAAGAAGCAGAGGCAAATTCATAGAAGTCTTTGCATGCTAAAGCAGTTGAATTTTATGGAATTCAACAGCAGAACTGTGGAATTTGTTATGGATTTTGCCGGTTGAGGCACTGTGGAGAGAGAATTGGAGAAGAGCAACCCATCTCAACTCTGTCTTGCAAAATTGCACATATAATGTACTTTTCCTAAGCAATGAAACAGAAAACAACAACAACAAAAATATTTAATATATAAAATGACAAAAGACAGACTAATTATAACAATATATTTCATGGAAAGAAGAATGAGACATGTTTTATAAAATTTGATAAATGCTAAACTATTTGTAATAGGCAATCACCTGCTGTTTACAAAACGATTACAGAGACTTATATTTTGCAAAAAGGAATTTAGCATCGGCAATTAATCATCACATTCTGGTTTAAGAAAAAATTTTATGTTTTGTAGGAATAACAATAAAGAAAATATTTAAATATACTCTGAAAAGAAAAAAAAATTCTTTCTGATAGTTATGTGCCTTGCCAAAATTCAAAATATATAAAAATGTCAAATATTGATCTTCAATCATATTGAATATAGATATTTAAAACTAAACTATTTAAGAAATTTGTTTAGTGAGTGTTGCTGAAAGAGGCATAATTATTTTTTCCACAAAAATTAATGTGTTTAAATTAAAGAAATGACTAGAAAAATTATTTTTTTCCTGTCATTCTTGTCTTGAGCAAATCAATCACCATGGATGTATATGAGTGTGTGTATGTATGTGTGTATATATATATATATATAGACATATGTATATATTTGTATATCCATGTAGGGTACTTATATTAATATATTTAGCCAATTGAAAGTTATTAATTTTTATAACACTCAACACTAATATTTACTTTAATATTTTAGTAATTTAATTTTTCTAACATCCTAACAAGTGTATGTACAACTCTTACTGCTGATAAAATTCATAAAATTTTCTTAATCACTCATATACTTATTCATTTCACACATTTACATTTTCCTGATTTTATGAGCCATAATTCACAGATTATAGCAGTACAGCAGTAAATTAAATAGAAAAAAATTGTTTTTGTTCTTGCATATAATTATTTGATTTCATGATACGTTCTCTTTTAGCCTGTCAATTATGAATAGTTTTCAAGGAAGCCAGCCATCAAGTTTCAATTACATTTTTGTATTTTGTACTTCTTTTTAATTAGTTATATATGGACATCATGTGTATATTTATTATTCATTTATTTTTATGTGGTGCTGAGAATTGAACACAGTATCTCCCACGTGCAAGGAAAGCACTAAACCATGGAGGTACTGCTCCAGTCCTTAAGTAGTTATTTTTAACTAATCGAAGCCTTTATTTAAATAATACTCTAGCTTCAAATCCATCAAATGTAGCTGGTAATAGAGCTTTCCAACTCTTTTCTCTCCTGCCTTAGGACACTGTAGTACTTCCTCTCATTTATTCCTCAACTATAATCATTCAATATAATTTTTATAATTAGTATTGTAAACAAAAAGTTACCTTTATCAAACTTTATAATCACTTAGTATATGGTTACAATTATTATTCTAAACAAAAATTACATTCACAAAACTAAAATATCTTACCTTTAATTCATTCCTTCTCTGATACTCTTCCTTTCTGTACTGTCTTGCTTTATTTTCCACCTGTGTCATTTTTCCTTCTGAAGAAGTTCTTTTAACAATTTTTGTAGGACAGGATGGACTGCGGGCAAACATTTCTCCTGTTTTGGTTTCTTCACAAATTCTTTGTTTATTTTTTTTTCAGAGAAGATTTTTTTTTTGGTTATAGAATTCTCTCCTGCTTTTTATTCTAACATTAAACATTTCTTTCTTTGTTCTTGTTTTTGGAGTTTCTGAGGAGGGATTGACTGTGATGCTTGCCCTGGGGCTTTACAGCTAAGCCTTTTCTTCTGTAGTTAGTTTTATGTCACAATTTTTCTCTTTGCTTTTGCTTTACTACATTTGAACATAATAGTCCTGTACAATTTTTGTTACTGTTTGTTAATTAACTTTTCTTTCTTTACTTGATCAATTTAATTAGTTAATTTTCATCTTGTTAGATTTTCTCTGAGCTTCCATGATCTGTAGTATGGAGCACATCATTAATTTGGGGAAATTTTTCTATTTCTTTTTCCCTGATGGTACAACACTCACATTTGTGTAAAACACTTTGAAGGTGATGTACATTTTTGTGATATTATGTTCTGTATTTTATTTTTTTAATTCTTGATTTCCTTACTTTATTTCAGTTTGGGAAGTTTCTGTTGGACTATTTTCAAGATCAGCCTCTACTTGCCAATATCCAATCTATTCATAGTCTCATGAAAGAAATTTCTAATTTACATTAGTTTTTATATTTTTCATATTTTATTAATATTTTCTTAGAGCTTTTATCTCTCTGTTTACTAGTCTCTTCTTGCAGATGCCAATTTTTTAAATTAATGCCTTTAACCTGGTAGTCAAATTTCTTTCAATGATAACCTTGTGATATAATGTGTGTTTTAATGAACTGGATTTACGGATTCCACCATGTATCCATACTTTAATACTTTGTGGTGTACATGATAGATAAGTACAAATTCATCTGTAAATTCAAAATAAATGAAATTGAAAAAAAATCATATTTTCTGATAATTTCAATGTTGTGTTCTGTCTACGACAAGCTGGAATGACTACTTTGCTTTTAGATTGTTTATTGTTGTTGCAATTTGGTTCGTTTTCCTTTGATCATGCCTTGTCAATTTTTGTTGTTAGCCCTGCTACCTCAATTCTCTGTTCAATCTAAGAAAAGCAATTGGTTTTGTTTTTGTTAGGCTTTTTCCTTCCTTTAAGAATGGAAATAATAAACTCCAAGATCCTTATATGGCAGACCTGTGTCTGAATGTTCATAAAAAGACTTAGCAATTTAAAAATATCAATAAATTAGCATATGCAGTATAAGTTCTTAGGTCTTAATTCTAATGAACAAAATATATATTTCTATAAGAAACACATTTTTAAATAAGTTCACATTTATTTGTTTACAATTTCAGCACACTCCCCTATAAAGCATAATGAATGTGTCTTATACTGTAAATATCATAAGTTGATGGGAGCCTGATGAATTTCCCCAGTCAGGCAATTCTGCACCTGTTTTTGTTGTAAATGGGAAAACCTCCTTATTTTTAAGACTTAATAATACACCAATTATATACACATCCCATTTTTATGACTCATTCTATTATTGATGAGCACTTAACTAAATCAATATCTTGGCTTTTGTGCATAATGCTTCAACGAACATGGGCACAGGTATTCTTTTGAGATGGTGATTCTATTTCTTTTGAAAATAAATCCCAATATGAGATTGTTGGATAATATGGTAGTTCAACATTTAATTTTTGGAGGAAACTTCATATTGTTTTACATGAAGGATGTTTCATTATTTTTGAAGACTTTAATTTGTTAAAGCAATTTTAGCTTCACAGCACAACTGAGAGGTCAATGTTGTGATATCTCCCTGCTCTATCTCCTCACACTTCACACCCTCCCTGATTATCAACATCTGCCAAAATGGTGCATTTGTTACAGTTGCTGAGTGTACAGTGACCCATCATTTTATGGTAGGGTCCATTCTTAGCAATTCACTTTCAACATGTTTTAACAAACATATAAGAACACATATCCAGTGTTATAATAATATACAGATTATTTTTTTCTGTCCTAAAATTACTCTGTGGTCCCCCTATTCATCCTTCCTTTTTCTCTCTTTACACTATATAACCAATGACCTTTTAAAATTTTTATTGATTTGCCTTTCCCATAATGCCATAAAATTGGGATCATATAGTTAACAATCTTTTAGATTGTTTTTTTCCCACTATGTATTTTTATTTAAGTTATATGCATCTATTTTCATGATTTGATAGTTCATTTCATATTCTCACTGAAAATTTTCCATTGTGAATGTACCTCACTTTATTTATATATTGACCTATGAAACACATCTTTGTTACCTGCAACATGTGGAAATTAATTTTTTGGAAATAAACATTCATATGCATGTTTATGTGAGGACTTAAGTTATAAGATTCTTTGAATAAATTTTATAGTTCATGACTGCTGGATTATTTAGTGAGCATGTATAGTTTTGTAGAAAATTGTAAAACTCCCCTTCAAACTGGTTTACCATGTTGCATTCCTGCAATGAAGGAGGGATTCTTTTGTGTCAACGTTTTTTTCTAGCACTTGGTGTTGTCAGTGCTCTGGGTTTGACTATTCTAATCTCACTTTGGTTTTCATTTGCATTTTGCCTATGACATGTAGAGCAACTTTGCATATGTTTATCTGTCATGTGTTCATGTTATGTGATGAATACTCTAATAAAGAAGGAACAAAGTTTGAGGAGTGACAAGATCTAACTTCAAGACTTGGCATATATAAATCCATATTAAACAGATAAATCAATGAAACTGAATAGACAACACAGAAATAAATTCACATAGATATGGTCATCTGTGATCTTCTTAGAAAGGAGCAAAGATAATAAAATAAAAGACAGGCAGTCTTTTCAAAAAATGGAGTTGAAGAATTGGACATCCTTTTTTGAAGAAATGAATTCACACACAGACCTTACACAAAAAATTTACTAAAATTGGATCACAGATCTAAATGGAAAATGAAAAAGTATAAAACTCATAGAATTTAATAGGCCATTATATGGATGACATTGAGTTAATAGGAAGAAAATAAACAACTGCCTTAAAAAATAATTCACTCTCTTACATTTTCTCATTGATTGAAATTTATACCAGATATTGTTTGATTTATATTTCAACCAAAAGAGTGTGTATGTGTGTGTGTGTGTGTGTGTATGTGTGTGTGTACTCATATTCTGTTTCTGGACTTGCCTCTTTTATTTCATTTTTCTTGCTAGTTTTAAAGAGCATGTTTATTTATACCTATCGTCTTCTGAATACCTTTATATCAAGTTTACTGTTGCTAATCTTTCTACTATAGATAAGTATTGCCAGAAAATTGCCTTTATTTATGTGTTGCAACATTAATGATGTGTAGCAAAGTTCAAGATTTCAGTGGTGTTCAACATAGTCAGTTATTTCTCGGGAACATAGCATGTCCTACTGAGATCACTTAACCAATGGGTTGGCCAGTTATCTGTAGGGTTGACTGTGATGATTGGTTTCTCTGACACTTCTTTCTCATCCTCGAGAACCCATTCAAGTTTCATGGTGAAAACCCATAAAAAGGATAGAGCAAGCCCCATTGTACACATTTTTTCAAGCCTTTGCTTTTGTTATCTCTCTCTATATCTGACTTACATGATGGGCCAGTCTGAGTATTTTCTATATTGTACTTCTTTATCTCTAAGGTTTTTTTCTGTTATTCTCTACATTAAAAAATGATGTCTTTAAAAATATGAATATATCTTCATTTTATTTTTTTTACATTTTAATTGATAATTTGGGCTCATGCTTGATTGTACTTTGAAAATAATTCTCATTTGAAATGCAAAGTGATTTTTACATCTTCCTACAATTTCCAAGTTCTTGAAGACAGTCTAATTCTATTATTTTTCCTGTGTTGAAGAAAAAGATTTTTTCCCTTTAACTCTTCATATGATTTTCTTAAACTTGGAATTTTGAATTAAATCTATTTTCTTGGTATTTTTAAAAGAATCTGTTCATATATTTAAGTACCTGAAATTAAACACTGTATTTCTCTTTTTAGAAACCATTGTATAATTTGTATTGAGTCCTTCATTCAATTAATGTATTTGTTCACATACAACTTTTATGTCAGTCATTTACTAATATTTGTATTGATTTGAATTTCCCTTATGTTTACAGAGAAATATCATTGATTTTTTCTTTCAAGTGCAATATGTTTTTAAATTAAGTGTTCTTCCTTTTCTTCAATTTTTTCTAACTGTCATTATCCACAAAATATATTCCACTTTGTAGGTAAAATTATTGAATTTGAGAACAATCCCATGCTTTTAAAGGAATATATATTTTACTCAATATTTTATCTACTTTAAGTGTTTCTATAAATATATACTGTTTTTTAACACTAAATTATTTTAATTTCCCAAAGTATCGTGATCTTTGATTGTTAACTTGTATTTAAAATGAAAGATTTTTGCTGTAAAATTTCCTAAGTGGCTTATTATTTTCTTGAATAAAAACAGGGATAAATGTATACACATTTTGTGGTGTGAACTGATCAACATAATCTATAACCTATAGACATAGGTTATTGATTATAGGAATATGGTAATATAACATATATAAGCAACAATAAGATGTAAGTTCATAATAATTCATCAGAAGTAAGCCGAAGTAATAGTAAAAAAATCATGTAACTATAAGACATAGGATTTAAGCCACAGAGGGTGGGGGTAGTGGTGAGTGGGAATGGAACAGTGAAAGGTGAGTATAGTTATAGATAAATATAGTCTCTTAAGTTAATATAGATATAGACAAGGTTAAATCAATATACTTGTGAACAACTGTATTAGCTTGATTATGTAGACATAAGGCTTATAGACATCAGTAGTAAAATGATGAATAAATGAGATAATTGCAAACATCAAATAACTTACTAGTACCAGGATAGCGGGAATGGAGTCACTGTGGCTATATGAACAAAAAGTGTGGCCGTAGTAACTCTACTTTAGCTGTTCTAGACTCCATCTTAGATTTTTTTGTTGTTGTTGTTTCTGCTCCTGTGAAGAGGGAACTGCATGACCCATTTCTGAGAAACAGAAATGAAAGCAGTCTTCTTTAAAAAATTGTTTTTCTGTATTCTGTACCCCACAGAGTGTACCCAACTCAGGATATGGTAATGGTCATGTTGAGCTACATCCTGGATTTGATTACATATCTATGGGTCTACATGACTGTAAAATTGTGGTATAAATGTGTATTAAGAATTGTAATGCAAATAATAATAATAATAATAGAGCTCATGTATAATGGCAAAATCTGGTATGAACATACTTTATATACAGAGTTATGAAAAATTGTGCTGTGAATGGATAATTATGATTGTAATGCATTCCACTATTATCATGTATGTAAGAAATTAAAAAAAAATAGACTATCATCCCTGCTCAGCTGAAACTCACAGGATATGGTTGTCTAACACTTGTTCGGATCCGACATGCAGTTAAGCTAACTGCTTTTTTAGCTCCTACAACTTGCTTTCTTGCGTGATGCTGAGAAAATCCCCTGAGTTGTGGTTTTCATCTTTAAATTTCCAACACACAAGCCAGGAAATTGCTGTTCTCCCATAAAGCATCAGTCTCTAAGAGTGGGTGAGAGTCCCTTGCCAGGTAAACAAAGCTCTCTTTGATTTGCATTCAGACTTAGAGTGTTTTCTGAAGTGGCTCCTCATAACACACACACACACACACACACACACACACACACCACATGTTTTTCAACAAGTTGTTACTGTGCAACAGGAAAAAAATGGAAATTCTTCAATTTTTGCAGATATTGATGCTGTAAATTAGCATATAACAGTATAGGATTGGTAAATAAGAGAGAATGGGGAAGAAAAAGGTATGGGTATATCAAGAGCATCCATAATCCTTGTCTACTCTGGGTGAAAACAAAGCTGCATTATTTCATTCTATTATAAGAACAAGCCATACGTAAGTATCTGGGGTTAGAGTTGACACATAGTGTTCCTAGATAGACAACTGCAATCCCCCTCTTAATAACCTCCTTTTAACTTGACCTCACTACTCACTCACATTCTCAAAATATTTCCATTTAGCAAAACAGAGTCTTCGTTTTATTTCATTTATTCTAAGCTCTGAATCCATTAATTTTTCTTGAGTGGTCAGCAATTTTCAACCCTCAACTTCCAAGAATTTGTTATCTTTTGGATGATCATTTTATTCTTATGATATTAATTATTTTAGTTTTCTTTAATTTAAAACATTGTGAATGTTTGTCATATAGAGAGAAGTCAGTGTGATCACTCAGTTTCCAATGAATCATGCATCCTGTGATTGTTTAATACAACTGCCATATTGGCATTGCCATCAGTTTAAAATGACATTACATTTCTTTCTTTATCCATGGGTGATTTTGAGCTTTGCCTAATTAGATACAAAGAACATAACAGAGGATGCTGTTTTCTTTTCAATAAGTATTTATGAAATAACTATTTGTTTTTATACTCTTTTATTGCTGAGTAATATTCCATTGTGTATATATGCCAATTTTTTTATCCATTCATTTATTGAAAGGCATCTAAATTGGTTCCACAGTTTAACTATTGTGAATTGTGCTACTATAAACTTTGATGCGGCTGTGTCCCTGTAGTATCCTGTTTAAGTCCTTTGGGTATAGACCGAGAAGAGGGATAGCTGGGTCAAATGGTGGTTCCATTCCCAATTTTCCAAGAAATCTTCATACTGCTTTCCATATTGGCTGCACCAATTTGCAATTCCATCAGCAATGTATGAGTGTGCCTTTCCCCCCACATCCTCCACCAACATTTATTGTTGTTTGTCTTCATAATAACTGCCATTATGACTGAAGTGAGATGAAATCTTAGAGTGATTTTGATTTGTATTTCTCTAATTGCTAGCAAAGATGAACATTTTTTTCCATATATTTGTTGATTGATTGTATATAATCTTCTGAGAAGTGTCATTTCAGGTCCTTGGCCCATTTATTGATTGGGTTATTTGTTTTTTTGTGTATGTTTAACTTTTTGAGTTCTTTATGTATCCTAGAGTTTACTGCTCAATCTGATGTGTGAGGGATAAAAATTTGCTCCCAAGATGTAGGCTCTCTATTCACCTCACAGATTGTTTCTTTTGCTGAGAAGAGACTGTTTAGCTTGAGTCCATCCAATTTATTGTTCTTGATTTTAATTATTGTGCCAAAAGAGTCAAATAATGGCATTTTCAGGTAAATGGATGGAGTTAGAGAAGATAGTGCTAAGTGAAATTCGCCAATTGCAAAAATACAAATGTCGAATGTTTTCTTTGATATAAGGAAGCTGATTCACAGTGGTATAGGGAGAGGAAGCAAGGGAGGAATGGAGGAACCCTAGATAGGTCAGAGGGCTTGGATGGGAAGGGAGGGGGCATGGAGTTATTAATGATGGTGAAATGTGATTATCACTATTATCCAAAGTACTGGTATGAAGACACAAATTGGTGTGAATATATATTGTAAACAACAAGAGGTATAAAAAATTGTGTCTATAGGAATAATAAGAATTGCAATGCATCCTGCTGTCATATATAAATTTAAAAAAAGAAAAAAAAAGAATTATAATGAATTCCACTGTCATATATTAAAAAAAGCACAAAAAGTTAATTAATAAACAGCATAGTAAAATAGTATAGTTAAATAGTGATGGAAATATTAATACCTTGTGATTTATTTATTTTTTATATTAACAAATATTTTCAAATATGATAATAACCTGTTTGACATTTAAAGACGTAATTTGAAGCTTGTGCAGTCCTTTTGGATAATTTGGAAGTGTGTATTAAAAGCTTCAATTGTAGGGCTGAGGTTGTGGCTCAGTGGTAGAGCCCTCACCTAGCACATGTGAGGCCCTGGGTTTGATCATCAGCACCACATAAAAATAAATAAATTAGATAAAGGTATTTTATCCAACTACAACTAAATATAATTTTTTTTAAAAGAAATAACTATTTGATTTCTAGGATAGTATAGAGCTAAAAACATGTTAAAAATAGAAACAATATATTCATCATTTATATATCCTGGGTTCTGTGCACAACACTTTATACTCAGCACTTTATGTAGTTCTTACATCATCTTTTGAAGTAGATAATATTATTATTTTACTTTTTCATGACTTCAGATTATTCCAAGGGACTAAGCTAAATACTAAAGTCTCTAATATTTCTTTTTTTTCTTTTTGGTAACAGGAATTGAGCCCAGGGGTGTTTAACCATTGAGCCACATTCCCTGACACTTTATATTTTTATTTTGAAACAAGGTCTCTCTAAGTTTCTTAGGATCTCACTAAATTGCTGAAGCTCACTTTGAACTTACTATCCTCCTGCCTCAGTGTCCTAATCCACTGGAATTACAAGCGTATGCTATAGCACATGGCCCTAATATTTCTTTTATTCAAAATTGTGCTATTTGTCAACCTTAAATGTCTAGAAATTGACCTCAAATTTATTTAAGTTAGTGAAAACATGAGGAAGATGAACAATCAGTCATTGAACATAAATGATACTCATTTTTCTGGCTTCCCCAAATTCCTCCCTTTTACTGTTGACTTTCTTTGGGTCCAGAGAAAAGCCTTTGAGCTCCCAAAAGATAAGACCTCCCATGGTTCTTACTTTATTCAAATTGCTCTTTTAGGAAAGAGTCAAGGAGAAAGTGGTCATATATCATTTTCTTGAAGATAGGTTTCTACAATTTTTCCACCTTCAGTAATAAACAAAAGAGAAAATAATTTGTTAATATAAATTAGACTTCATAAAGATAAGTTACAAACCAAAAAAGAAAAAAAAAAGAAAAACAGAACAGAGTTGAACAGTTTGGGCAAAGACAAACTCATTCAGATTTGATAAATATGCTTCTCTGTAATCACCACCAGACCAGATATTTGGATGCATTTGGGGAATTCGAAGAAGCAATTGAGTAGCGTTTAAGATAGAGCCAATGAAAAAAGCACCACCTTAGAACATTCATGGGTGAAACTTGAATAATGTAGAGGGGTATGGAAAGAAAATATTTCAGTTGAATTGGTTAGCCTCTTTGCTCTGTTTCTATGTCATAATGATATTTACTTAACCCTGTGCCATACTTGCAAACACAGAAAAATTCTCCAGAACTCGCAGGCTGGTCAAAGACCTGCTGCATAAATACATCAGCACAACTAATGAGGAATTCCACAAGATTCCCATTTTATCTCTTTTAAATTTTCACTCGTAAATATTAATGGACAAGCAAAAACATATATGCAAAATAGGAGTACAGATTTTAGAACAAATCAATCTAAGTGAAATATTTAGCATGACTTTTCTGGGAGGGGACTGAGGATTGAACACAGGGGTGCCCTACACCGGCCCTTATAAAACTTATTTTTGAAACAGAGACTCACCAAGTTGCTCATACTGGCCTGGAACCTGCAATTCTTCTTCCTCAACCTCCGTAATAGCTGGGATTACAGGTATGGTCAGCCTCAGACACTGTGCCAGTTTTCAGCATGTCTTTTATGATGAAGAACCAAATTAAGAAATAGAAAAAGAATTAAAAGGAATTCTAATTAGCAATTTCAGAGAAACTCAAGAAGATATTGGATACATAAAAATGGAATGAGATGTTATAAAAAGGAGAAATGGGATAGTATGAAAGAGATCATAGATATGTAAAATATGCATGCCTAAATAAAATATTTAAAAGAACAGACAGAAGAGAAAAAAATCAATGAAATCTCCCATAGAGTAATCGAGATGAGTAGCACGAAGCATGGAGAGACATGAATCAGTTCATGAGGTTTAAAATTTATCTTAAAAAAAGTTTCAGAAAAGAAGCAGAGAGGAAATGGAAAGGAAAAATTTAATAGCAAAATGATAAAGGCATATTTCCCAGAGGTGGGACATAGCCTTGAAATCACAAGTGCTCATGTAGTAGTGCCTAGATATATTAGAAAATGATCCACACAGGAAAACAAAATACTGCAATTTGAAAAAGACAGGTAATTTCTAGAATTATAGGAAATGTTCTAAATTGTTATTTATTTCATTCACTTGTTCATCTATCATTAATGAGTAGATTTCTGTACCTGTAAAATGGTAAAGGAAATTTCAACTGCAGTTATTGAAATCATAGTCTTATATTAATAACACTAAAGTGCATGCAAACAAAGATCTGATAATCATATGAGCCTTCTTAGCTTGCCATGGCATTTCGTCTTTACCTTCAGAGTCCAGATTTATCTTCTATTGTCTTTGGACACCAGTTCTATGGTATTAGGGCTTCATCTTTATTGCCTCATTTAATATTAATTGCTTTCTTAAAGCTCCTATATCCAAATACACTCACATTGAGATTTAGAATTCAAACCATGAATTTGGGGGGAGACAATTTAGCCCAGAACAATAACATTAATTAAAACAAAGTAAAGATTAGGCTGTAGTGGGATAAGTGTGGTTGCAGGCATTTCATGAAGGTCACAAATGAAGCCTCTGAGATGATTAATTTTAGACATCAATTTATTTGGGCTACAGGGTGCCCAGATATTTGGTTCAGCAAGCATTATCTTGGTTACTTCATTGAATGCAGTTTTTGTTGAGCTTAGTATTTAAATTAATTATCTAAGTAAAGCAGTTTGCTCCCCCCAAAGCAAGAGGGCCTTCCAATCATTTGGTGTTCAGAAAAGAATAAAAAAGCCAAGAAGGGAGTTCCTGAATAAGAGAATTTTTCTTGCCTCAATTTCTTCACAATGAAGCATTGTTTTTGTCTACCATTGAACTCAAACTAAAACATAAACTCTCCCTTATTTTCAAGTGTGCTAGCCTTCAGAGAGTTACCCTTCCATCTCCTGAGTCTTCAGCTTACCAACAAATCTTGAAGATCTTGAAGTTTCCAGCCTGTAGGGTCACACAATCCATTTTTTTTTTACAATCTGTGTATGTATGACTCTCTTTCTTTCCTATGTTCATGTTTCTGCTGTAAATTCTAACTATGGAATACCATATGAGGAAGGGATATTTGAGTGGAAATTTGAATGAGATATGATAAGTGGAAATATGATAAGTGGATGTATAAGCTGAAGAGTAAGCCACTCAGAAGAAGCTGTTAGTGAAAAGGTAAACTCTATGTTTGCATAAAAATGTCAAAATCAATTCTAATGTCATGTATAACAAGAAAGAACAAATAAAATATTAGGGGGCTGGGCTCTAGCTAACTGGCAAAGCACTTGTCTCAAAAGTGTGAGGCACTGGGTTCAATCCTCAGCACCACATAAAAATAAACAAATAAAATAAATGTATGCTGTCTATCTACAACTACAATAAATAAATAAATAGGGAAAATATGAGCTTAGTTGATGGAAGAAAAGTACTAGAGTCAGAGAGTTTTAGACAAAAAGTGGTAATCATGGTAATTCTTATTACCAAAGAGAGTCATAATGATGCTGTTGAAGAAGTAGTCAGGCATATCATAAAGAGTTTTGTAGGATAAGATCAATGATCTTAAATTTACTTGAAGTGTAATGTAAGTAATTATAGGGCTTGGTCTTGAAAGTGTCATCATCTGTATTGGATTCTTATGTTATGGTTTTATTTTTAAAGATACCCCAAAAGCTCATGCATTGAAAGGTTATTACCCAATGGAGAAGCATTCCAGAGGTGGGATTTTTCAGGAGGTAATTGGATTGTGAGGTCTCTGACATTATAAATGGATACATCTATGTGCAGATTCATCACTTAATAGGTTTGGGAGGAGAAGAAGGAATTTGATAGAAAAGTTAGCTCTCTTTCCCATTCCAGATACCATGAGCTAAGCCAGTTTGTTCAACAAACTGCTCCCTGTCATGAAGATTTATACTGTTGTTATCCAAAGTGATGGGGACATGGACAAATATGGGGTGATGTGTGTGAAAAATCAGGAACCAAAATATGTATTTCCTCCTTTTAAGCTGTATTTCTCAGGTAATTTGTCAAAACAGTGTACAGGTGATTAAAATATCTTCAAATCCACTGTAGTTGCTTTATGAAAAGTGAAATTTGGGGATGGAAGTGAAAATAAATAAAATTGTTCAGAAAATTCATTCTAGTATTTAGAATAAAAAAAGTTGTAGGAGGCAAAGAAATTCAAGTTATAGAAGAGAAATTTAAAGTGATTCAATTCTAATGCAGAGTGATTTAATACAATATTGCACCTATAAGAATATGAAAATAAAAACAGCTATAAAAAAGAACAATGTAAGACTAAAATAGAATTCTTGGAAGTAAAATATCTAGTATTACTAATGAAAGGGAAGACTGACTAGAAAAGTGTATTGAATGTAATCATGACACAAAAATGAAAATAATAAGCTGGGAATGTAGCACACTGGTAAAGATAATTACAGCGTGAAATTGTAAAAGAGGAAGAGGAAACACCATAGAAGAGTCCCCTGTTCAAGAATTTGTTTAGAGTTAGAAGACTGTATTACGTGTCAAAGGAAATGCATTTATCTCTGTTTATTCATCTAATTGCATTGTAGACCAATCACTTTTCTTGTTTAGTTTATTTACTGTAGTTGTAAATAAACAACTTGGGCTACAGGGTGCCCAGATATTTGGTTCAGCATTATCCTGGTTACTTCATTGAATGTGGTTTTTGTTGAGTTTGGTATTTAAATTAATTATCTAAGTAATTAATTTAACATTATTATTTATTTTTGGGGGGAGGGGTATTAGCTTGAGCAAACACAGACTCTTATTCACCTTAGTTTATTACTTTTAATTTTTTTGTGATTTTTATTGTTAATAGCAATTCATGCCCTTGACAATCTTAGTTTGGTACCTGTCTATTTTACTTTTGAAATTCCACTTGTTATTCAAGTGCAGAAACATCTTTAAGTCATTATGGTCAAATACATAGATATTCTTAAGGACACTGTAAGGGATAGATTATTCTTTCATTGCATGCTTCTTAAATATATTTCAATGTTCTTTCCATTCCTGTTCATTTTAGTAGTTTTCAGATTACTCCCAAATATTTAGTAGCATTTTGGGAATACTTTCATTTTACAAAAGGGGATTTCATATCTGGAGAGATTAGTTTTAATTGTAAATAGATTATTTTTATGTAAATTGTTTTCATTTATATATTATAGAAGAATGAATTACAATTCTTATTACACAGAGCATGATTTTTCATATCTCTGGTTGTATATTAAACACAGATTCTTGTACCTATATAAGGACCCAAAACTACAGCAGATTGTTTTAAAACATTAGTTTCCAGGCTGGAGTTGTAGCTCAGTGGTAGAGCACTTGCCTAGCATATATCAGGCAATGGTTTGGATCCTCAGCTCTACATAAAAATAAATAAATAAAATAAATGGTTTGTGTCCATCTACAACTAAAAAAAAATAGAGAGAAAAAAACGCATTATTTTCCATAGCATTTTTTGGTTCAATTTTAAGATTAAGGTAGTAAATGATTCTAATGACTGGTGATCTGTGTACTGAGATTAGAAGATGGTTAATAAGATGAAGTAAGGCATCATGATAAATTTTGTGATTTATTCCCATGAACCTGCCTAAACTGTACATTATTAATACATGGAATTTGAATCCTTTTGATAAAATCTCTCCATTTTCTACCACAGCACAATGGCTTCTTTCATGCTTGCTCTCTCTGCTTTTCTGTTCTTCTCCCTCATGATCTTTCTTCATCCCTCCTTCTTAAATAGAAACAGTGATTCTTACAGGTACATAAGCAATTCTTTTCATAATATTGCTACTGAAACAATCTGTTTTTTACAAGTATACTCAGGACATGGAAAACAATTAAGCTATTTTCCCTTTAAATATTTTTCTACTTGAATAAAAAGTAGATGGAACTGGTAGGCTGAGAATTTATAAGTGTTATACACACTTGTCAGTCTATCAATCACCACTGACATTTTTGACAATATTATTAGTAATAAGGCTATTTGATGTTAATGACTGCTAATACTAATTAATTTCTTAATTTTTCATTGTAGTCAGCCTCTTTTTATATTAAGTAAGATTTCATAAAATTTCCCAGAGATGTTTGAATTAAAACATTATAGTTAATTTACAAACACAAAATACTCTTACTGGACTATGTTAATTTGAACGATTTCATTTGGTGTTGGGAAGGGTATTGTAGTGTCAGTATTAATAGATATGTATACTTCTGCATTCCTGTTTGTTGGAGTTTCTTCTATATACTTTGTAGCCATTTGGGGAAGTTCAAATGGAAGACCCCAGGTAAAAAGAGATAATATTGTCCTTGATCATCTAAAGTTGGTCTGGATATAGAAAGTGTTTGTAGATGAGTATAGAGCCTACTAGAGTTGGGACATAATGTAAAATAATAAGATTGGATTCAAAGATCAAGAATGAAAAGAAGTCTAATGTGGGCCAGTTGGAAGGACTGGCAAACTGACTAGCTATTTAATTTGAGAATCATAAACTTCAAAATTCTCAGAACTGGGGGAGAAGCATCATATATTCAATTTCAATCTCAAAAAATCTGGGGCCAAAACATTTGTAAGAGAAAGAAAAAAAATTGACAGTGATTAAAATTTGAATTGTATCACTCAATTGCTTTAAAAGTTTGTAAGATCTGTTCTTATTTTTCCCATAGCAGTTTTTATCCAAATATCAAGCTTAAATGAAGAAGTGTGCAGAGTATTGCCAATACATTCTTTTAAAATGATCATAGGAATGGGTTCCTCCATTTGGATTACTTGAGTAGCCAGGTTGCTGTTTACTTTGATAATACGTCTCAACGTCTGCCTTTCAAGTGGTTGCATAGTGGTTTTTCACTGAGTGTTAATTTGTATGTGTTTGATGTCTAATAATTGAGAATCCTTCATATTTTCATTGGCCGTTTGGGTGTCTTTTTAGGTGAAGGATGTGTTCAGTTCCTTGTTTTCTTTCTAATATGACATTATTGTGTTTACAGATATATAAAAGGCCTTTGTACATCCTGATATAGCTTGATATTACAAATCACAAATCTTTTCTTACATTCTCTGATATGCCTTTTCACTGTTAACTGTATCATCTCATGAATATATGATCTTAATTTTAGTTAGATATAATTTGCCAATAATTTAATTTCTGCCTATTTAATTGACCCCCCAACCATTGCCTTTTTCTTTTTCAGTACTAGATATTGACCCCTTAATGTTTTACCCTTGAACTATATCTACAGCCTATTATTTTTATTATTATTATTATTATTATTATTATTATTATTATTATTATTTATTCTGAGATAGGGTCTGTCTAAATTGCTGAAACTGGCCTCAACTTTCAAACCTCCTGGGTCAGCCTCCTGAGTCACTGGAATTACAGTCATGCACCAGCACCCAGTTTAAAACCCTTATTAAAATAAACATTTGCCTGCTTTTCTGACAAATTTATAAAATTAGTATTATGCTCTAGGAGTTGGAAGATTTTTAGGATGATGTTTTTGCTTGTATTATTGATTGTATTAAGTAAACATTGGCTGTAGAGATAAAAGATTCATATATTTTCACTTTTATCTTGAGATCCATTCTCTAAACTGTATCTGTCATCTGTGCCCCAGAGACACCTTTATGTAAATCACTTGGAGAGTCTTGCTCTGCTGCTTTTCTTGGGCTCAGTTAACAGGATAGGGGTGAAGGAAGTGTGTGTGTGTGTGTGTGTGTGTGTGTGTGTGTCCTGTGTGGTGTAGTCTCATGTCTTCCTGTAGGGCTGTGTGTTGAAAATAGCTACGTTCATTCATCTAAGGTCTTGGCTTCTGTCAGTAGTCTTCTTTCAGATGCCTTCTTTCAAGGCTTCAGATCTTACTAGTTTCAGTAACTATTCCCTCCCCTTGTGCTTTTCAGCCTACTTGAGTGTTTCCTTTTTTGAAAGCCCCAGGTAGTCTTTGTTGCAAGTGCATAGATGTTAGTTCTCTTTCTTTTGATTCTCTTACTTTACAAATATTTCTTCATATATTTTATTGAGTGAACATTCTGTTTTCTTTTGGGACTTTGATAAATATCGTTAATAAAATGAGTTTTCCAATTTTAACTTTACAAAAGTTAAAATTTTGGAATTTTAACTTTGAAGTGAAGTGTTGCTACTTAAGTTTTGTTATAAATAAGGGGGAAAAAAGGTCACAGTGATTGAAAGAATAAATTTTAAATTAATTATATTATGCATTAATTTATAAATCTGACTCATCTTGATTTCTATATTTCTAGTCTTTTTCTTTTGTCAATATAGTCCAAATAGTAATTTCAGTCTTGGTTTTGACAGATCTCGATTCAATCAGAATTGAATGAATGTTATAATCCCTTAGACTTCTGGAAGAGTTCAAAAATTCTTAATGCAATAGAGAGTAGGAGTTAAGTGAAGACTTTTTTTTTTTAGTTAGAGAAAAAGCATGCAAATATTGTCTGTTAATATGTTTATATAATTATATTTTCAGTGTATATTATTTAAAATTGCTAAATATATTTATGCATCATGAAACAACTTAAGTTTATTTTTAACTAATGTTCAGGTAAAGGTGATATAATGGGGTTATAAAAATTTGATCACAGATCAGTTTGTTCACAATTCATTCCTTTAAAGGGAAAGTCGTGTGGAGAATGATGTTCCCTCTCAGTTGTATAAAGAAGGCCTGCAAGTTTTACTAAAATGAAATCTCCTTTGTCTTAATCAATTTCAACTACATAGAAGAGATGAATGTTTCTTGTTTTCTGGGTTTAGGGAAGGTGCCTATCTGTATGTAACTGTATGTCAGCTTCATGGGAAGGTCAGGGAATCCTTCCTGAGTTTATAACCTGGTTCAGGAGAAGGTGGCAAGTGAGGGATAGGTGAGTATGACCACCTATTTACTTAAATTCCTAGTTGCTATATTTTGGAGTAGTCCTTCCAGACCCCTGTCATTGGTATTCAAGAAAGTCAATTTGATTTGGGGATGGAATAATGTAATGTGAAATCAAGTGAGAAAAAATAGTATTAAGTCAGTAAATCTGAAGGCCATTTCTAGGAAGTTAAATCAATATGGTCATATGTAAATTTCAAGAATTTTTCTAGTGACACACTATAGATGTTAGAAAGCATATCATTATTCAAAAAATTCACAAATACTTAACATAATCATACATTTATAAAAATTTAAATATCAGATTTCCTTTATCATGACCTTATATAGATGAAATACCTAGAAAAAATAAGTAAATAAACTAATATGTAGATTTATATCTGTTAAAATATATTTTCTTTTAAAATTTAATGAAGAAACAAATTGCAAAGAACTATATTGTGTAGGCTGTGATGCATTTAAAAATGCTACTTCCTTTGCATAAAAAATAAATTTTATTTTAGACTTTTATATGACTGGTTATAAGTTGCAGCTGATTAAGAGCTCTACATTAAACAGTTTTATGTTGTCATCCTTTTAGAATAATCACACACTATATTGTTTTTAAAATATTCAGATTCCCACCATATTTTGTAAAATCCCTGATACTGGGAACTTCTAGATTTACATTTAAGACTATTGCATTATCATTAATAAAATGTGCATTGAAAAAGTAATATGATAAGTACTATTTCCACATATTTATTTTTCAAAAACTACATCATTGATATTTGAAAAAAATCTGATTAAAATTTTATCTATTTTTAAATTGTTATAGTGCTAGGGATTAATCCTAAAGCCTCACATATACTGAAACTTTTCTACCACTGTGCCACATCCTCAGACCCTGATTAAAAGTTTAGTGCAATGATTTTCTTGGACCTTAGTAAATGAAGAAAGAAAAATTTCTTTTTGGTTTCAATGGTAGTAAAAATGACATTTTTCTTCATATAAGATTTATGCTCATTCTTAGTTTTGTGTCACTAGTAATTTTATATGCATATCTGCTCCTAAGTATAGTAGAATAATTTAAGAGGCCATTTTTAAAAATGCAACTTATAATCATTTTGCCTGATCCTGTCAATGACAGAAGTTGAGACTTAATTCAAATTTCCTAAGTTCAGAGATGTTTATACAATTCATGATGAAACACAGCCACCTACCTATTTTTTCCATTATGCAGGAATATGCAAAGTAAGAGCTAATCTTTAAATGGAAAACAGACTATATCTCCATTTTTACACAAGTATTATGAACATTGGTACCTCAATATAGAAATCTCAGACACACCCAGGGAAAGAGCAGAAGAGTTACCAGTAAGAATCAGACACTCAACTTGATAACCTTTCAGACATTATTACCCCTCTCAGTGCAGAGGAAGAAAGCGGACTCACATTTCTCAAGGATTCCTTTGTACTTATGTCACCCTCTTCACTTAAATGGACATGACTTCATGACACTGGTGTCAGGATTTAAAAGTGTGAAAATCAATGAAACAAGTTGTAGGAAGTGGAAGTTCAGTATACTTGTCTTATCAGTGATTTGGACTTCTTTTTTGGATACTGTGTAGACAATAAATAATGGCAGATTGATTTGAAGTACCTTTTGTAAGGCTAAAAATATCATTTTAAAGGAACAACAAAGATAGAATCATTTGCAATGTTTTTAGAAAATATTACATGAAGGAAATGAAACAAAAATGACTCCTTCAGAAATTAAGGTCAATGTCCTCATACTGAGAAATAAAGCTACAAGTTGCTTTAATGTCTCAACTTCCTCACTCAGAGAACAGAAACTGTGCCCTGGCCCTGTTGAGTTCTCTAACACTGACAGGCTAAATCTACCCATGCATATTTACTGCCTTTTATCCCACTCTACCTTCTCTTACAAAGCTTTCCTTGACCTTGAGTTTTCTGAAAATGATGCTTTGTAACAAAAAAGTTCTATCTTCCTTCAGTGCTGGATTTGAATAAAGCCTGTTTCCTGCCAGCTGGACTCTGAGTAATTGTGGAAAGGAGGAGCATCAGAGCCCACAGACTTTTGCTCCAGCATGTAACACTTCTGCCTGGTAACAGAAACATTATTCTAAAGAGGTGTCACACATTTTCACCTTGACCAAACTTTTATTCAGATTTATGTAAGCCTTTTTCTCAAAGAGACTTTGACCTTGAGCCTCTGATCTGCATAATCAGTGATAGCAAGCATCCTTAATCAGTTGAGTAAGAATCAGACACTCCACTTGACCACCTTTCAGATATTATGTGAGCACATTTCTCACCCTCTGCCTTTCTTCCCATGATGTTTAATCACAAGGGTTTGTCAGAAATAAATATCCTCTGCAAAATAGCAGGTTATAAAATAAACTCATAAGTCAAAATGAGTACCTCTACATCAGTGATGAATCTACTGAAAGAGAAATTAGGAAAACTACCCCACTCACAATAGCTTAAAAAATACTCAGGAATTAATCTAAAAAAAAGGTAAAAGAGCTCTACAATAAAAATTACAGAACACTAAAGAAAGAAATTGGAGAAGACGTTAGAATATGAAAAGACCTTCCATATTCCTGAATAGGCAGAATGAAGATTGTCAAAATGGCAACACTATCAAAAGCATTATACAGTTTTAATGCAATTTCAATTAAAATCCCATTGACATTCTTCATAAAAATAGATAAAGCAATCATTAAATTCATTTGGATAAATAAAAGACCCAGAATAGCCAAAGCAATCCTTAACAAAAAGTGAAGCAAGAGGCATCACAATACCAGAATTTAAACTATACTACAGAGCCATAGTAACAAAAAGGCATGGCATCAGCACCAAAACAAACATGTAGAACAATGGTACAGAATAGAAGATACAGGAACAAATAGATAAATATGGTTATCTCATACTAGACAAAAGCACCAAAACCATTCACTAAAGATAGTCTATTCAATAAATGGTGCTGGGGAAATTAGAAATCTATATGTAACAAAAATGAAATTAAACCCCTATCTCTCACCCTGAACAAAACTCAACTCAAAGCAGATCAAAGACTTTGGCACAAGAACAGAAACCCTGTGCCTAATACAAGAAAAAATAAAGCCCAAATCTTTACAATGTCAGCCTAGGAACTGACTTCTTTGACAAGGCTCCTACAATTCAAGAAGTAAAATCAAGGATCAAAAAATGGGATGCATTCAAACTAAAAAGCTTCTTCTCAGCAAAGGAATTGATCAATAACATGAAGAAAGAGTTTCCAGAATGGGAGAAAATCTCTACAAAATATACCCAAGATAGAGCACTAATCTCCAAGATATATAGAGAACTCCAAAAACTTAACACCAAAAAACCAAGTTACCTAATCAATAAATGAGCTGAGGAACTGAACAGATTCTTCACAGAAGAAAAAATACTGTAAACAGACATATGAAACAATGTTCAACATATTTAGCAATTAGAGAAAAGCAAATCAAAACTACTCCAAGGTTTCACCTCACCCCAGTCAGAATGGCAATTATAAAGTTTAAAAGCAACAATAAATGTTAATGAGAATCTTGGGAAAAAGATACATTTGTACATTGCTGGTATGAATATATATTGGTGCAACCTTTATGGAAAATGGTATGGAGATTCCTCAGAAAACTTGGAATGGAACCACTATTTGACCCAGCTATCCCACTTCTTGGTTTATACCCAATGGACTTAAAATCAGCATACTGCAAAAATACAGCCACATCACTACTTATAGCAGCCCAACTCAAAATAGCTAAACTATGGGACTAACCCATATGCCCTTCAATAGATTAATAGATATAAAAAATGTGGTACATATATATGATAGAATTTTTGTATTAAAAAAATATTCCTATTTGGTCATTAGCAAAACTTGTACCTGACCTTGATGTTTTATTTTAGCAATGTTTCATTCACTGCTACATCCTCCATCAGCCCCCAACTTAACCTATTCCCTGGCTATAAATCTCCATTTATCCTTGCTTTCTTCAGAACTATTGCCATTTTGTATTAGTTACCAAGTCAAATCTTTGTTTTTGTTGTTTTGTTTCTGCTTTAATGCCTGGCTCTGTTTTTTAATGAACACACACAAGGATGATTTTATTTACTACTTCTGCAATAAGGGAGAATGTCCAAACTCTATTCTCCTGAAAATAAAAGGTATAGGCTTTTATGGGCTTACTGAGATAGGAGTTCTAACCTTGATGACTTTATTTCAAAGCCACAGTCCCCAGGTCCTTGACAAGGGCATTTCTTGCTGGTAAAACTGCAAGACAGTTAGAGATAATTTGTGTGTCAAAAGGGCAGAGAAACAACTTAAATTTAGCAGTTTCCTAAAGCTGGTGCTCTAAGAAAATGGGGGTTAGGTCAAGATGAGGTGTTAAGGTCATTTTGTTCATTGAAAAATTTAGATAATAATTAAGCTTAACAAATCAGGTATTTATTTTCACTCATTTGTAGATACTTTAAAGAATTATTAGACATGAATTCTCTAGAAGACATTAAAAATAAACTGCTTTTTACACAATATATTTAACATCTGCAACATCATAGAAGTATCAATAGGGAGTGTTAAAAATTCTTAACATAAATGGAATTTCAATGAAAAGCAGAACAGAGTCATTCTATACAAAAATGATTAGACAGGCTAAATACAGTTTATTGTGTTGTAAAATTTTGTGTGAATAGTTGTGTGACCAATAAAAAGTTACTCAAGTTTTCTAGATTACATTCATTTTTCACACCTGATCCCAGAGAAGCATATGAAGTTTGGCTACTATGCTTATGACAGACAGTGCTAGAGTAACCATCCAGTAAATGTTGTTTACATTTTGTGCCCCTTCAAATTTCAATTCCTTTAATTTAAAAAATCTACCACCTAAATATTAGGCATAACAGGATTCTAACTTTTAATGAGACAGTATAAGTTCAGTCAATTTTTCTTTCTTTAATAGCAGGATACATTTTTCTATCTATCTTTTTTCTTTCATTATCCCTTCCCCTCTCTCAGAAAAGTATTAAAGCTCAATTATTCTATTGACTCATCATACAGGGAAGAACATATATCACTGGGAAAAACAAGTAAAGAGAATTCATCAGCAGTGTTGTTTTCCTGGAAGTGGAGTTACTCTTGGAAAGATTTGACGATTGTTCAGAAGTTAATTTCCTTCCCTGCTGAAGACAGTGTCTGATGTAAATTACAAAGTTTTTACTGAACATGATTCCCAAATATCCTCCCTTTGACTTGAGCCACACAAATTCCTTAACAAGGTTGACTTACATATCCCCCAGTGCCATGAGAAAGTAGGAAAGCAGAATGATAGGCTCTTCATCAGCTGTGGCTGACAAGTAACACTGACTGGTAACCTAAACAAATTTATTTCATGGTTGTGGAAAATATAAGTTCAAGATCAAGTTTCCATCAATGGTGGTTTCTGATGAAGCCTCTCTTTCTGACTCCATCTCTGGAAGACATTGAGTCTTCATTACCTCTCTATAAAGACCTTGTCTCCAAGAATTCACACTGGGCATTGAGGTTATGGAATATGAATTTCCTGGGAGGGAGATACTGCTAAGTCTATAACAGGTGGACTTTCAATCCAGGCACTATAGACAGAACATTTTAGCTGCAATAAGCCCAGTGTCCAAGAATTTCTGGTCATTGCCTTATAATTCCAGATAAATTCCTTCTTTCTTCTACTCCCTTTTAATTTCTCTCACAGAAAAAACAAAACTTAAATTGCCTACTATCCCAGTAGGCAATACTTCTGGCAAAACAATGTGACATTGGTATCTGCCACATCAGCTGGATCAATTTTTTGTCATATTTAGGAATAACATTTTCTGAGTTAATAAAATTTAAAGAAGGTAATTTTTTACTACTAGCTTTCTTAATACTCAATTTTTGTTTCCTTTTGAAAATAGAAAAATATAAAATGTTAAAAGAAAACTTTAATGTCAATGCTCATATAGTTCCATAACATTGATTCAAACACAAAATTGTAGCTGACATTTATGAAGTCTTTTAAAATACCAAGAATACACATCAACAACTTTATAGATATGATATCAATAATGTTAAATTTCTCATAAATAATCAATATTTTCAGAGCATGTCATACAGAAGCCATCTTGACCCCTGCTGTCTAACTTTCAATAAAATGGACCTGTCCTCACATAAAAGCTTGTGACTTTCCAGCTGTGTCTATGGGTGAGTGAAGCAATCTATTTCTACTGAAGAAGACTAAATCCTCAATGTATAGAACATATTTACCAATTAATATGTATTGTACTAGGAATCATAATTTTTCAAACAATGACAAATATTTTTTAACTTAACTGAAGAATATAAAACTATTATGCTGTTGATTCTTTAAAGTTCTAACAGCCTAGAGCATAAACGGTGTGTTAGTCTGCTTTTTCTTGCAGTGTCCAAATACTTGACAAGAGCAGTTTACAGGAGGTAAGATTTTTTAATTTTGGCTCATGATTTCAGAGGTTTCAATTCATGGTGAAGCAGCTCCAAGGCTCATTTCATAAAAGAATGTAGCAGAAAAATGATGCTTAGTTCCTGACAGGCAAGAAGGAGAGAGAGAGAGAGAGAGAGAGAGAGAGAGAGAGAGAGAGAGAGAGAGAGAGAGAGATATGAAGGGGCCAAAGAGAAGATAAACACTCATAGAACAAGCCCCCAGGGACTTGCTTTTTTCAACTAGGTCTTATGTTCCAGTAATATATTCAGCTTTTAAGGGATCAATCTGCTGACAACATCAGAGCCCCGTAATCCAATCATTTTCCATAAACCCACCTCTCTCCACATAGAACTTTGGAGAACTTTCTAGGTCTAAACCATAACAACCTAGGAATACAGAGTTATAGAGAATGAGTAAAATGTGAGAAACAAATTTTTAAAGAAATTCAGAAGTTAGGCAAAGCAATGCATTTCATGCTTTCATAGTGCTTTAAAAACTGTGAAGCTATCCTCTAGGATCCTATTGACAAGCAAAATTCCTGCTCCTACAGACCTTATTTCTGCTCTGCTAATGAAGGGGCTAGACTTGAATAATACCCTTAATCTCTTCATCTTTCTTTTGTCATTTTCTCTCTTGTTCTATTATTTTCAAGAAGTCAGCTTTTTATTCCTACCAGTTTATCTTAAAATTACTAACTTCTTTGGAAAAAGCACTTTTATATTGAGAACTCATAGCTGAACACTACTTTTAATTTTCATTAGTTGTCCATCCCAGAACTTTGATTTTGGACAAGCTCCATGTTTTAAGTTCTGAATACCTGAATCAAACCTTGGGAAAACATCAAGAGAATTATTTTCTATAACCTGTTTTATCAGAACTGTTGAAACATGGCTACATATTTTCATCTTCTATCAATTTGTGTATGCTGCTTTTTTTTCCATCTTGGGAATATTGCAGTTGTGAATAACTTTAAATTAATTTAAATAGTCACTCTGATGATCTTTCTTAGAGCCCTTGCTGTTGTCTCTCTTTCTGCCTTTCAGAAGGGTACAGAATATATGTGAGATGAATTCAATGTTTAAATCTACATGGTATGCAAACTTGCATTGAAATACAGAAAAGACAATTTCATTATTTAATACAGAGTATGAATAAAATAAGTTTCCTTCATGCCCTATTTCTTAAGGATTATTTCCTGTTTTGTGTGGTTCAGGCTATGGTGACAAAAAGGAATGTGGGACTTCTGGTCTGTTTTGCCACTTTTGCAGGCACTAGATTCAGCCTGTTGCACAAAACTCTAAATTTGCAGAAACCTTTGTATTCCCTGGAAGGAATTTCTGGTTTAATAGTAGCATTTATCTTTGGAGGAATACATCATTATTGTCTCTGTGAATGACTTGACCTCACTTCTTGTATTTTCAACAATGCTTTTAAATATGCTTTAAATATTTCAGTAAGCATTTTTTTTATATTTATTTCAAAAAAAGAGAGGGCTCTCTGGATGTATGCCTTGCTTCATTGTTAGAAATATCCATTTGGAATAGGGATGTAACTTAGTGGTAGAGCACTTGACTAGAATTTGCCATACTCTTGACTCAATCAATCCTCAGCACAGAAAAAATAAATAAATAAACACATAAATACATACATTTATAAGTAAACAAGCAAGTAAATAAAATGTGAAGTCTTATTTTTATAGAAATCTATAACACTAAACCAGCTTGATGATAGGTAGAAAATCAGTGTGAAATATACACAGTTCTATATTTTCATCACACTAAAATTTTTTGTTTGCCATAGAAAATTAGACATCTCGGGAGGTTATCAAGAAACTGTTAGTAAATTTAAATGGTTGGAAGAAATTACCTCAAACAGCTTTCCATAACATATTTTAAAATTTTCCCTTCTTATTTGATTGCTGTTCTCAAAACCTACCTCGTTAATATGCATAAACATGAAAAAGCACATTAAGTATATATTAGTAGTATTTTTGTTTTATAAATTCATATGCTTTCTATTTATAACAAGCAACAGAATTTAAAATGGTTTTATTATGTAGAAAATGTAACAGTTTTTAAATAGTATTTCTCTTATATACTTAGTATTCATGATATATAGATTACCTTATGAGATTAATGTTAATTAATAGTTGATAACATTTGATATCTCTTGGATTACTAAAGCATGACAATTTAAATCAAATAGATTAATAAAGTTTAATTATCTTTTCATGAAGTTTAGATTTCAGAAATTGGAGAAATAGAAGAAATGACAAGGACAATGGGTAGAACTGCTAGTTGCAGTCAGATTATAATAATAATGTGTGATTTACTCCTTGGTTTTGTAGCTAATACCCTCAATTTTTGCAAACCCGACAACATGTTATAAATAGAATTTCCATGATGATTTCAAGCAGGCAGAAGATGGAGTAGATGATGTGTATTACACTCCTCAGCCATGTATGCATTACAGTAAAGGCTACAGATTAGGAAAAGGAAGATTTAGTGCAGGTTTCATTGCTAACTTATCTACTCTTGAAGTATCATCTTTCTTAACTCAATATATTAAACTCTGATACCCATTATTTCAAACAGTCCTCACTCAATTTAAAGACATATATATTTAGCCACATGTGCTTGAATGGTTATTTGGTTTAAAAAAATATTTGTTAGAAATGATTTTAGTAAAAACAATTAACAGGGAAGATTTATAAATCATGATCTCTGTTTTGTGTTTTATTGACCTTAAACCCTAACTGAGATTCTGCTCTAGAAATTAAAGGCAATTCATCTTCCATTTCAAGCCAGTCCAAAAGATTGAATTGTGTTAAATGATGTGCTGCACTTTCTCAGACCTTCATTATGGCCCGATATAGATTTTGCTGAGTTGAACAAACTCACTTACAGAAAGTTTTTATGTTAGATTCATACATTGAGCCAAATTTTGAGGTCATCACATTGAAGTGTGGGATAAAACATCTTAAAAATAAAAAATAACATTTTCCCTAAAATATGCAGCATTTGAAGATCTAAATGCTCTAGACCACAGATATTATTTATTTTGCAAAGAAATGGATGGAAGCAAGTTGTATGTTAAAATTCTCTTAATGGACATTATAGGATATAATACTAGATTTTGTTGCTAATTTTGTTTAAGACTCATTAGACTTAAAAGAAATTCTAAAGTTCTTACTTCATTTACTTACTATACTTTCTTCACAAAGGTTAGATGATTAGAACACACTCACATGCATATGACAACATGGCTAGAATTACAATTGTTTTTCGTTACTAAAAACTTCCATTAATTTGTTTATACTATTTACTCAATAGATAACTATGTTTGAGGATGGTTAACCTGTATGCATGAATACTAAGTAGATAACATTTTAAGGATATATAAATGAATGCCTATATTGATAAAAAATCAATTCTACATTATTTTGAAATTATGGGTTCTTTGTCAGGACTGGTGTTTTATTTAAGGTCCTGCGGTGAGGCATTTTTTAAATGCTCCATACTTGATAATTGCACCATATGTGGTCTGAGGAAGAATACTTGAGATGTTAATGTTGAGACATTAATCATGCTCCTGAAATAAAAATGGGAAAATTTAAGGTTAGGAGTAATAGCTCATGTTAAAATATCTACCTTAAATGTCCTCAAATTATTTTTCCTACATGTAGAAATTTTTTTTATTTTTTTATTGATTATTCAAAACATTACAGAGCTCATGATAGATCATCTTTCATACATTTGACTCAATTGAGTTATGAACTCCCATTTTTACCGCAAAAAGAAATTGCAGAATCACATCGGTTACACACTCACATTTTTACATAATGGCATATTAGTGACTGTTGTATTCTGCTACCATTCCTATCCCCTACTACCCCCCTCCCCTCCCCTCCCCTCCCATCTTCCCTCTCTACCTCCTCTGCTGTTGTTCAATTCTCTCCCTTTTTTCCCTCCCCCTTGCCCCTCACAACCTCTTATAATTTTGTGTAACATTGAAGGTCTCCTACCATTTCCATATGCTTTCCATTTTCTCTTCCTTTCTCTCCCCCCACTCACCTTTGTTTAATGTTAGTCTTTTCCTCATGCTCTTCCTTTCTGTTCTGTTCTTAGTTGCTCTCTTTATATCAAAGAAGACATTTGGCATTTGTTTTTTAAGGATTGGCTAGCTTCACTTAGCATAATCTGCTCTAATGCCATCCATTTCCCTGCAAATTCTATGATTTTGTCATTTTTTAGTGCTGCATAATACTCCATTGTGTTTAGATGCCACATTTTTTTTTATTCATTCATCTATTGAAGGGCATCTAGGTTGGTTCCACAGTCTAGCTATTGTGAATTGTGCCACTAAAATCATTGATGTGGCAGTATCCCCTCCCCAAAAAAAGCAAACCCTGCAATCCAGCTTGTTAACCCATACTTTAACTCTTTCTTAGATAGGCTCACAACCTGGCTGAACCCCATTTATCATTAGCACAGATTGATGCTTACCTTATATGGTGTTTCCATTGTTGTTTGTGACTATTCCTGCAGTAATATGAACTTTTAATTCACACTATCACCTGCTATCCTTAATAATATAGCAGCAATACATAACATCAATGGTTCTGACTTATTCATGCTATAAAATAAAATTTAGATGAGGCTATTTTTTTTTTTTTGGACTGAGATCCTATGCTAGACACCGACAGCCAAAACAAACAACAACAACAACAAAAATAAATATAGTTATTTAAGCTATATGTCACATGAACAAACAGAAACTTTAAGGAGGCAAGTATGTCTCTGAATAAGACAGTTTTTCCTGAAGACAGACACACAGCAACCAAATGGAAATGTCTCAGTCAACCTGAAACTTCATCATAAGGCGGTCCCTTCTGCTTTATTCCTTCCAAGAAAAGTAACTAGAAGTAACCTGATATAAATTAAATTAGTCTTTTTACTATTTGGTTTCCTTGGTTTCACTTTACCAAAAGCAACTGTTATTCCTGGTCCCTAGAGCCCTCATTCTATTTTATAGAACTATTTTCTAGAATTGCTCCTGAAAACCAATTAGAATCATAAACTAAATTTTCTATAATGTTGTTTTTCTACCAATATATTACAGAGCATAACAATTATAAGCTGGGTAAATGTATTTAAAATCATAAATAAAGCAATTATTTGATTATTTCCAGTTTACTTCCCCCAATAAAGAGAATGTTTTTCTTCCTCCTCCTTGTATTCCATTTCGCTTTTCCTTTTTCTTTTTCTTCAACATTACAAACCAAAATACATTATTTTCAGAACAGTTAAGACTTGTCAGATTAACATAAACTTATTGTAAAGAAATAGTACTTTAAGTATATAAAACAAAGAAGATCAGTTCAAATAAAAATAACCTTGCACATGCATCATATATTTTTGTATCTCCCAAAGTGCATTCTGGAATGTTTTAATCTTATTCAGGTTGACTTAACTCCTGGTAGAATAAAACCACCAAGATCCTTAGGAAAAATCAGCAATATTGTTAGGGGTCTTGTCCTTCAGTGGGAGATGCTGACATAATGAACAGGCTGCTATTATATCTGACAAAGTCATTGTGGGCTCCATAGTTATTCATTCTTCAGGAATTACTTCTTACATTTAGCACTTCTTGGATTGATAATGGGAAAATGAGATTAGCCAAGTCAAGGATCAGCCTGGCTGCTCTGGGATGGGGAGCCCAAGACTGTGATGGACCAGGATCTGGATTTTACCTTCTCTTTTCATTCTTTTTTTTTTCTCCGTTACTGGCTGTATTAAAAAAACTCTTCATGCTTGTAAAATTCCCTTTCCTGGTTCATGTAAAAGAGTAATAAAATCATTATAGTTTTCCTTCGCCAAAAGGTACTTTAGAGACTAATCTTAATTTAGATCCAGACACTACTAAGTCAAATACATCAGTGTTGGGAAAATGAATTAGAAGAGAGGTCATTTTTCTTACTAATTTTTTGAAAAGGTGTTGCAGATTGGAAATGCCTTAGGAATCATTTCTTAACGCTATGGCTGCGTTACAAAGTCATCATTCTCCCATTTTGACAGTTGGATTGGCGCTTTCTCTTAAGAAGTGAACATTAGGAATTAATTTTTTACTGACTGCTCCATAGTAAGGTTGAGATTCACTTACTGAAGTACAAAAAAAAAATCAGGATTTCAAAATAACTTTTCTAAAGACTTTCCCCTCCGCACAGGTAGAGGGAATCCCCAAACATATTCTTTAAAAATCATCCTTCAAAAACTATTTGTATACGGTCTTGCAGAAATACACATCCCAATATGAATCACTACATTAAAACATTTTTTAAAATGTTTTTTTACATTTTTCTTCCCTAAAAGAAACAATCTGTTTATATTTCTAGGTTTGGCTTCAAAGAAAAAAACTGATAGGATCTCCAATTGGGGAACCACAGCTTTCATTTCCAAATGAAGCCCACTTTTAGTCAGGATGGTGTGAATGCACAACCCTTGGCATTTAATGAAATAAAGTTTTGATCTTTAGCTTTTGTATTCATAAAATTTCACAAGAACTTAAAGACACAGATGCTAGTCAAATTTGGAAAAATAGAGGGAAAGTATTTCCTAAGATCTGGACCCATGATAAGAACAGATAAGAATATTAAAATCAAGCCATGGATTTGGTCTATTAATTGAGTCCACTGGGAGTCTCAAAAATGTTTGCGAATGTTCTTCTCGGTATCCTAAAGTCTGATCCTAAAGTTCTTCCCCTCAGCCTCTCTCCTCCTTTTCCTCCTCCTTCTAAAATATAAATTATCCCTAGGATTGCTTTAGAGCATTCCTAATCCGGCAGCCATGGGGACCCCACAGAGTCTTCAGATGCATTTCTGTGCAGATTCTTCAAGTATGAACCATCTACTTTATAGTCTATGGGGTCACCGGCTTTGGAGGCACTTGTCATCACTCTGACTGCATGGTATGAACAATTGCCAAGAGTTCTTCACTGCTTTTCAGATGCACTTGTCATGAACAAAATATGTGATTAAGTCCCATTTTCGACAAAGGAATTTTATTTGATTCTCTACTTGGGAACACAAAGGGAACAGAAAAAGGGCATCAGGCCTTCGTTACTCTTTTCCTTTTTAGTCTCCAACATCTGGAATTATATGAGCATAAATAATATATGGATAACATTGGGTATAATCATATTTCTAAAGACACTGTGTTGATTTTTAAAAGAATATAAGCGTTTTCCTGTGGAATGTAACAAGGCAAACTCACTGGCGTGATGAATCATTATCACTCTGATTTAGCAGATAATCTTTAGTTTTCATCTTTCAGACGTGGCTGTAATAAACCGTACTTTTTCAGATACAGCTGCAACAATAGCTTCATCCCCCATTCTGTTTTTGCAAGAGAGCTTTGATACTCTTGCCATCAAGAAATGGGATCAGTGCCCTCTGCTATTGAAGTTGAGTGGGTTTCTGTGGTCATTTCAACCAATGGACTGTGGCAGAAGTCACTCCCTGTTGTCTTCTGAGGGCAAGTCATTATGGAAGCCTTCCAATGCAAAGTAAGTGATCTATGTATCCTGAGGCCACAGAGCCCATGCCAGATCAGTGTGTGTGAAAGGACCACATGGGAAATTGCATGAAGAGAGAAACACACTGGGGCAATCTGCAGGTCCTCCAGCAACTGTTGTCCAGCTTCCCCAGTCCATGTCTGACTCAACCACTGCCCAATTGAGAGCCCTGCCTGAAACCCTGAGCCCCAAAGCCCATGAGATTAAAATATGACTGCTGTTCTTTCAAATCACTACATTCTTATGTGATTTGTTGCACAGCATTAGATAAACTAACAGTGGCAGATGCTTTTGTAAATAGATTCTACTATTTTAGAGCACATTTAGGATCATATACAGGCAGAAAAAATATTTTCTGTTTGTTTTTTTTTTGCCTTCTAAGTTAGTCTTCATTTAAAAAAGAATAATGCCATTGTATAGATCTTGCTTTAAGTGAATTAACAATCAGTAGACAAATATTTAATATATACAAGGCATCTTTCTATCTCCTGTTCTTTATATGACAACAGGAACTCACTGAAGGTAAGTGATCTAAAAATGATTAAGTTGAATTAATCTTTTCAACAAAATAATTTTATTTTAACTTGATATGGTAAAAAGATATTTTTTCTGCAATATATTGCAATATTCATTATCACATGGAAGCAGAGGAAGCTAACCAAAAATTTAACCTTTTATTCAGAAGGGAAATACTGGATCTCCAAGGGCATTCTACTACTGAGGCACAGCTTCAGTTCCATTTTGTATTTTATTTAGAGACAAGGTCTCACTGAGTTGCTTAGTGCCTTGCTTTTTTTTTAATATTTATTTTTTAGTTGTAGTTGGACACAATACCTTTGTTTTATTTATTTATTTTTATGTGGTGCTAAGGCTCAAACCCAGGGCCTCACATGTGCAAGGTGAGTGCTCTCTGCTGATCCACTACCCCAGCCCCTAGGGCCTCACTTTTGCTGAGGCTGGATTTGAACTTATGATCATCCTGCCTCAGCCCCCCAAGCTGTTGGGATTACAAGTGTGCACCATCATGATGCCTAAATTTCACTATTTAAGGATATGAGAGATTGATACTTTATGCTGAGTGTTCCAGATTACTGGTGGACATTGGCTAATGTGGATTAGCATCCAGTGTTACTTACTGCTTTCAACCTGTGGCCCTAGTCAGGTTCCTGCTCATAATACAGTTCCTTCTATGTCCCAGGAAGGAAAAATTCAGATATCCAGTTTCACTGAACAGGAATAGATTTAAAATAGTTCTTCTATACCAGCAATTTCCAAAGAAAAATCTGTGTATTCCTATCTTTTCTGGTTCAGTTGAAATCTTTGAAAACAAACACCTAATAAATTTACCTTTACTATCCTAAGAATTCCCGCCTCACAGGTTTGGGCAGAATGATAATGTTTGTCTACAGGAATCAAGTTACTATTGAAATTCTTCTAAAAAACTGTTCTACAAAAGGTTGTCAAATTTCTGATTGAACAATTTCAGTGTGTGAGGGATGCTTAAGTATTCCGTCCTTTCTGTTTCAAACTCTTAGTACTTCTCATAGATCCTCATATGACATGGACAGATTCGCCTTAGCATCTTTGTGGAAGGCTTTTCCAGACCTGCTCAGTCCTCCTCCCCAGTGTCCCCACGTATTTCTACCATCTTTCTCAGCTCTGTTTATTACATCTCTCTTGTCCAGGTCCCAACCTTCTGGACCCATGGAAACTCTGCTTCCCTAGGCCCTGAAGAGCCTGGTGATATAACCCAACAGTGCCAGGAATACCATGTCCCAAAGAAGTCTGAACAGTCAGAGGCAACTGCCTCTTGTTTCTCTTGACCTCAAGATGTCCTGTATGATAAGCAACCAACCATGATTTTGGTGGAACTGTATCCCGAACAAAGTATGTGGTTTGAGTAACCAAGTGGTGAAAATAGGAGATAATCAGCTCCTGTCACCGTCACATCACAGAGACCCATTTAAAGAATTGATGCACCCCATCCCTGTGGTTAAGAGTCTGTTCCTTGGGGAGAATGTTTCCACAACGGTACACAGAGAAGGTTCTACTGATGCAGAACTCAAGATGACCACATGCCCATTTTTTTACACCTTGTATCAGTGAGCCTGAAAATATAGACAGGAGATTCTGTATTGGCTTGGATAAAGAATTCTGATTATCTAGAGGAAAAAGGTTCGCTACCGCACAATAAGAACACAGAAGATTGTATTTATAACCCAGTTTATATTCTTGAGAAACTCTTGTTTCCAGGTTCAATAACCAGGAATGGGTAAATGAAGACCCCTGTGGAATGAATATTAGTGCCACTCCATCCATTTTGGTACCTAGGCCAGCCGAAATAGTGGTTTAAGGAAGAAATTTAAAAAGGGTAATAAAAAGGTGGGACGGTAATAAATTATTAGAGTTCTGGGTCCAGCTATAGCAGGAGGGAGTGTGGCTTGGCTAGCTCATCTTCCTGACATCTTTTCAGTAGACTGACACTTGTCATCATCCCCTGAAATGTCTGTCCTTCATGTCCCGTCTCAGGGTATCTACTTCTTGTATGTGAAAGTGCAACTCAGAGGCTCAAGTAACAGACTAGGAATTTATGGGTCTTCCCTGTTTGACTTGGACACTTGCTTAGTGGAGAATTCTGGCCACTGTCACTGTTGCCTCAACTCCTCATACTTCCAACTCTGTCACCTGCTTCAACACTTATGGGTTCCAACAAGGTTTTCATTGTATCTACTGCAATAAGAGTCCCAGTAGCTCCTGATGCCAAACAGGCAGATCTACAGAGCTTCTTGGTCTCCCCAGTGATTGATTGCTCAGAGGCAAATTTGAGCCAGAAATACAGGCTTTTAGTGGTTTTATCAGATAACTTTTGACCCAATATAGAAAAGATATGAAAAGGATCCCAAAGAGAGGTTCCTCTTTTTCTCTCCCCACAGATTGCTCAATGCACTTCTCTATAGACATCTCACATGTCTGAGTAACGGTGGTTTTCTTATGAGGCTCTGGACAACTCTGTAAGGTAGCACCTTGTATTTGTTTTCTATTTTTTTTTCTACCCACTTCTTACTTTTAATGACCTTTAGTGTTCAGGAATTATATAACACAATAAAAATTAACATGTTTTCTAAGGAATCGTGCAAAAGAGAATAACTTTTTCCCTGAATAACCTATTTTGCCAATGTTCTTGTTATAAGATGAATAGAATAAATTTGCAATAGAACCTTCTGCTTTCCATAACATATACCTTTAGTAACAGAATCTCAAATCATAATAATTTTATTACAATTCCCTCTTAAGCAACTTTGGTAAAAATAAAACATCATTTTCACATACACTAGTCTATTGCTGTTCTTCTCACCATTTACAAATTTATCACAGTTGACCATCCATGTTAAATTTAATCTATCAGTTTAGTCTCTTTAGAATTTCATCTTTCAAAAGTTGAGGTTGCTCTCCCAAAGCAATTCAACTAAACATACAAACAATATGCAAACACCCAAGTCAATATTCATAGCCAGATGATTAATAAAACTATTGGAAGGACAGAATTGAATGCAACCTGCTATGACTTACAACTATAGACCACCTTAGAGATTAATATTGACTGCTGTTAGGCAACACATTTAATACAGTGGTTCAATCATTTATGAATGCACCCAGGTGAATTATTATCTATTTTGTCTTCAAGGATTCTTACTTTATAATAATCTTCCATCTCACCGTCTCTATCTTTGAAAAGAATTTATGGTAATTTTTTTCTATTCAATATAGAGAAGCACTTGAGAATTCAATTATGACTGATGATTTTATTTTAAAGCCAAATTAATCCCCTTGGAAAACTTGAAGAATGATGAAAAATGATCCTGATCAATTTAATGCCTTAAAATGTGCATAATTTTTGAATCGGTAATTCTACTTCTAAAAATTTACCCTTAAGGAGGTATCCATGAATGCATGTGAAATATACCTAGGTAGATTTTTTTTATAGAAGCAAAATAACTTCAATATATAATGTAAAAAGTTTAACTAAATGAAGTAAAGCAAACCTACAAGTCAGAATAAAATTTACTCATAAAAATGGGTTCTACGAAAAGTTAATGCCATAGGAAAAAAAATCATATTAACTGAACAAGTAGCTGGATCTCTATCTGTTCCTTTTCAGTTAGAATTGTGCTGAGTGAAGGCAGCAGAAATCTTGATTTTTAAAAGATCAAAAAACTCTGTCTTTCTATGGCTAAGGATATTGTTGTGCTGTTACCAAATGTCCCCTCCCCAGTAGAGAGCTAAGCAGCAGCTACTGGGACAAGTGGTCCATATATAAACAGACAATGAAAAATAAACAACTAATAAAATAAGAATTAAAAGCAAAGCAAGGGCTCTGAGGTTTGGAGGTTGAGCCGTCTGTGTTTTGTTTTGTTTTGTTTTTGTAGTTGTAGATGGACAGAATGCCTTTATTTTATTTGTTTATTTTTATGTGTTGCTGAGGATTGAACCCAGTGCCTTATGCATGCTAGGCAAGCGCTCTGCTACTGAGCTATAGCCCCAGACCCAAGTCTGTGGTTTCATTGTTTTTTTGTTTTTAGGTCAGTCCTGTGAGGATTAAAGGTTATTTGGGAATTTGTATGAAGTTTTTGGAACCTAAGACGTCAATTATAGTACTGGAAAGAATTGTGTATGGTATGGGAAAGACAGACCTGCATTGAGAAACAGCTAAATTTAATGCAGTACCTAGAGAATATAGAACTGACAGGTAATGAATTGAAGGTGAAGAACTTTTCACCTGAAGAGAAAGAGAGAAAATAAAGCATATTTGGCTGTTAACATAAGTACCTACATTAAAATTAAATTGTCTTCTTCTCAGAGACTATTGCAGAGGGGGAATGATGTGGACAGTGGGTATCTCTGGTGCCTTTCTCTGAGAGGCCCGTGTACAGGGGGATCTGCAGCCTATGCTTTCAGGACCACCTTTCCTGTGTATTCAGACCTTCCAACTCTGACACACACCTTAGTCCAAATGAAAGCAGACCTTCTATTCATTGGTATTAAATTATAATGGCTGGCACAGCTTTGGGTGAGTGTGTGTGGTTTTTTATTTTAAATTTTTAAATTTTTCTTGAGGTATAACATGCATATACACAGTGCGCAAATCACAAGATGTATCTCAATGTTTTTTCTCAACTTGAACACTATGGATAAGGAGAACTCAGATCAAGAAATAGAACCTTCCAGCCCTCCAAGCCCCCTTCCCTTGTACATTCTCAGTCACTTTCTCATCCCCACAGAGGGGGCTTACTTTTCTAACTTCTGACATTAAAGACTACTACTTTGAGTCGTTTTGAACTCTGTATTTATGAACCAGGGAATAGGTTCTTAGGTTCTTTTTGTGTGTTTGGATTCTTTCCCTCAACATCCTGTGTGAGATTCACCTACGTTGTTGCAATAGTTGCAATTCTTTCTCCTTCAATTTTTTTTTATTGTGGAATAAACCACAGTTTCTTAGGCAACTATTCTGTTGACAACTCTTTAAGTAGTTTTTCATCTGGTACCATTACAAAGAATGCTGTCAGAACATGTTTGTTTCCTGCACACATGTGTATATTTCTGTTGGCTGCCCACCTTCTAGAACAATTGCGGCATCGAAGGATAAGCATATGCCTTGTTGAGTAGATTTTGGACCAGCGGAGATTAAGGTGCAATTTTCTCTGGTATATGTACATTTTAGTAAAGATTAAGAACTCTTAAATTCTTAGGTTAACTCTCTAGTTGTAGAATTAAACTCCCAAGGAGAAATTCTGATTGTCAAGGAAACTTAAACTTCACGGGGACCATCTAAGTCCAGCTCAGCTTTGCCTATAGCTAATTTTCATGTTGGCACAGGGGGAGACCATAAAAATATTTCTGCTAAAATTGCAAAATTGTTTCCATTCTGAAAATAATTATAAAATTTGATGAAAGTCCTAACTAGATTTGTCACAAGTCTAATAGAGTAGACATTTCTGGTTAAATTATTTGTTTGAAATCCACAGATTTTTATTTTCATGTAAGACTGAACTTTTGTTTAAAATTATAGAAAGATAATTTTAAACAAAAGCTAAGTTAATATTAATATTAAAGAAGTATTAGTGCTTTAGAACCAGGGTTTCCTCTGAGGTCACAACACATTTAGAAAAATATTTGAACCATAGAAAAGTTTTAAAATATTGTATGAGTTTCACAGGAAAATCTTTCACTCTTGAGATGAATAATACAGATTATATTTACTAAATGTTAGATTTTTATCATTCAAAAGTCAAATTTATTTAAGGAAAAACAAAACTTAAAATATAAAAGGAAAATAAACACATACATATTTGCTTTTACAATAATCTTACAGAATAATGCATATTTATTCCTTATAATATTATAATATCTTAACAACATATAATAATAAATATTTACTAATTCTCTAGAAGTCAGTAATTTTTTTTCTAAATTTTCTTGTACCTTTTTTGTATGAAAAGTGTGTTACACTCATTATATATTTAAATTATTCTTAGTCTGCATTCTCTAAACAGAAGCTCTTGGATGTTGAGAAATATCTGGATCTTTTATCCAAGGATCTAGTCTAGTGATTGGCTTAAATCATAGCCTTAGTATATATTTGTTAAGTTGAATCTCCTAGAGTAGTCTAAAAATGAACATTTTTGAAATACTATCTTTATAAATGGATCTTATGTATTCACTCTCTGTTTATGATGTGAAAGGAATCTAAGTATTGGCATCACATCCAAATTTGAATCCATCCACTAAAGAGCCTGAAAATTTTTTTAGGCTTTGTGTTTCTTACAGATTTGGGATAAAAGCAGTTATCTCGCGAGCTGTGCAGATGAAAAGTGGTCAGATAAAACACTCAGTGACATTGGGGCCGATGGTGGATACTCCCTAAATATTAATGTCTTCCCCTTGCAATGGTGAAATTTTAGTAAGTTTGTTCTTCACAAGAGTTTGCTATCAAGGACCTCAGAATTCAATGAAAAGGAGAATGCAAAAGACTTCTCCACAATTCTGATGATGTGGTTACCTGCTGCAGCTTCTGGCTACCCAGAGGGCATGTGGGGAGGGAGGGACAGAGGAGACCACAAGCAGAGAAGAGCAGGGCTCTGGAACTGGTTTGCCCACACCACACTGTGAATAAGTGCATACCTCAAAGCTGCCTTTTCTTTCCTTTCTCAGCCAGACTGTAAATGGTAAACAGCTTGGTGTAAGATAAAGAACATGGGCTTTCAAGTTGAAGAAATTTAGCATTACTATGTTGATTAGATATGGATAGTTGCATTAATTTCTCTAAGTCTGTTTCTGTTTGTAGAATGGGAATAATAAGACTCAGGATTGTCGGTATTTAATAAAATGACATACCTAAACTCTTAAAGTATATATCCCATATTAGATTAAGAAAATATTAGTTTTTGTCTTGATATTTTTTCCTTCTTGTTGAAGGTTATTAAGTCCCTTAAGAAATAATAATTAACTAAAGTTTAAAAATGAATCCCAAGAAGAACACATTTTCATAATTAATGTTAGCGGACCCTTCCTCCCCAACAAATCTCTTCCCACAATATGCCTTGCCCTGGGAAAAAGGGAGGGTAGTAGTTTTTTATCAAAAAAAAAAAAAAAAAAAAACTTTCCTAATATTTAAAAAAAAAACTTGAACATGGGTTTTTAATCCATTTATATGAAAAAAGAAAACAACTCTAGGTTATAAGTTTTACTAATCACCTTCCTCTAAATAGTACTTTTTTTTTTTTTCATTTTTGTGTCTTGCCCATGAAAATCACTTACCCAAATGTGGGAACATGTGCCGTTTTCTCTGATCACAACAGCATCTTCCTTCTTTTTTAGGGAGAGGAAGAAACATTTCTTCCAACGGTATGGATAGAATTGGCCATCTTCTCAAAAACCCCACCTTCCTGAGAACAGTGATGAGCCACAGTGGCTCTTGATCAGTTGGTGCACTTGGGACTCTGACCAAAGGATGCAGTTCTCAGTCTCTTTGAAAAGCAAACTTGGAAAACATACATTTTAGATCCTCCTGACTTACATCCCCCAATACAACTAAAAGTACAACAAACTGCACAGATAAGGTGTGTAATTTGATCCATTTGACGTATGAGTCCATCTGGAGAGTCGTCAAAACAATCACAAAACTAAACATTTCCTGTCCTACTTTTGGAAAGAACTAGTCTGAAATTGGAAGTTTTTGCTTGTGGACCTACTTGTCTCTCAGTCCCTGTTATGCCCTGCTAGACTTAGGATCAAATAGTCAATCAATCTGTACATCTGAGTGGTTCAAGTTGGGTTCCTATCATTTGCTACCAAGAGACATGCATAAGTGTCCTGGTTATTAACACAGTCAAAAAGGTTTGGGGCAGTCATTTTATAAGCAAAATTAAAAATTAAAATTAATTTTCGAATTTCTATTCATGCCAGGTAAAATGTAAAGCAAAATTCATCTGAAATGCTCACCTGTTTTTGAAGAATCTGATGCAGTTCAGAAGCCATTTGCTATTCTTTTTATAGAAAAAAAGATTCCAAAAGTAATCTGTAAGATTTAATCTATATTTCATTTTTCTGTCTTCCTAAGCCCTGGTAAACTATGTCACCTTTTAAAAACCTGCTGTGCTGAAAGATACTGGAAGCTGTAAACTGTCTAGATAGTCTTCCTGCAAGATGTAGTATGGCACATCCTATTGTGATCACTGGACCCCTGACAAACAGAAGCCTGTCACTAGACTACACAGACAAAGAAGAAGGGATTTAGGAGGGAAGTAGCCTATTGTCTTCTCTCTGCATGCACAGATTTTAAAAAGATAGTCATCTTGCTTTAGGTAAGAACTAATTTAGAGGAAATAAAAATGAGAGGAAAATATTGTTAGAAAGACTTCTTTCAAAAATATGGCCCTAAATATCTTAACTTAGCCTTTGCATCATCTAAACTTGACAAAACATCCTGGGATTGGGTTTTGGGATCTAAAAATTGTGATAAATTAAAAAATAAATAAATACCAGGGCAAAAAAAAAAAAAAAAAGAAAAGAAAGAAAAAGAAACAGTAATATAAGCTTGAAACATTTTAGTAATGTTGTTCTCTATTTTAAAATGACTGTGATCATTATTTCAATTTATGCCTAAAGTTAATAATATTTGTACTCTTCTTTTTTTGACATGATTGTTGATTGCTTGAAAACATACATTTGTACTGGTTGAAAAAATAATACAACCTATAAATAGAATAAGGAAATGGACTCAGAAATAATAATTTAAATTCTTATGCATAATTTAAAATATGAAAAGCAACTAACAATTTCACAGAAACACCTAAAATTTACTTTAGTCATCCGTTAGTCAATTGACAAGCCCTCCTCCATCTCCAGGAACCGTTTGAAAAGCCCTGTCTTAGATCTCTTTCCCTGGAATGTACAGCTCATATTTGTTAAAATTAAACAAAACAGAGAAAAGAGAAGACAGTTGTTACATTTCTCATCATCACAATTCCCTAGATCTCACCGGATGGAAGACTCGGTGCTCATAGTCATTTTAAAAGTTCTTTATATATGTCTCCCTTTTAATGTCAATCAGAGCTCACATCATACAAAGAATGATAAGTATCATTTGCAAAATGGTTGGCAAATTTACAAAAATTTCTAGTGATGTTATTTCCCTAGAGTAAATGTAGAAATCTTCAGCAATCTGGTATGTGTTAGCATTTTGGTCAGAGATCATAACAGCAGTAACACTCCACAAGAGAAATAACATTCTACATTTGACCCAAAGGAGACGCAGAATTGACTAGAAATGACATTTAGCACAGAAACAGATGATTTATGCAAATCAGCTCTTTGGATCCTGTTTGTCTGTGGCCTTGCCCATTCCTCTAGCTGTGTCTCCTCCATCCACGGCAAGCTGCGTCTCCTTCACTAGATGGAACGTGTTTTGTTCATCTTTGCAACCTGGGTGTTTCGTGCAAAGCAAAGGCTTAGTTTTCTAAATAGAGGCATAACACCTTTAATCAGACTTTCATGGACTGAGTAAATATACTAACTTACCAGGTAGGGATGGAGATGCAGAGAAAGACGTGGGTGATTATGGTGCTTTTACTTCACTTTAGTTAGCATTGAAATATTTGGGATCTGGAGTCTTCAATAATAGTTCTTATCTGGAGTCTTTTTGGGGCCACATCATTCAAGGGAAGGCAGCACAAAGATGAAGCAGCAGCTATGGAGGAAAACAATGTTGGACATGAAGTGGGTGTGGAAGACCATGGCCAGCCCATTGGTCAAGACCTTTGGGGAGAAAATCGAGTCTTCAAAAGATCTCTGTTAGCGTGGGACTGAATTATAATTAGGCATTATGAATAAGATGAAATAATAAAGAAATTAAAAGATGGAGCACATACAGAACTGATCAGGAAGGGATTATCAAGAGACTGTTACTCAACTAATCATTTGCAAATGAGCATATTCTCACCCAACACTGTTTTCAGTTATGATTGAATGGAAGCTCTAATTGAATAGTCCTTTGTGGTATCCAAAGTCCAAGACTGCAAGTAGTTCTTTGTATAGATTCATACATTTTCCCAGAATTAATTGTAAGACACTCATGCTTTCCCTGAACAGAGGCAAGCTGGCTTACCCAGTTTCTGGCAAATTTATTAAGCAATGCAGACTTCCCAGCTAATCCCATGGTTTAAACAATACACAGTTAACACAAATTAGTGAAGAAACAAATGGAGACATAGGTCAGTTGTCCAAAGAAAGATGTAAAAATAAAGCAAAATAAAATACATTGGAAACATGCTGAATGGGTCAGGGCTAAAGCCCAGTACAAGTTAGGACAAATAAAAACCCATCAACCTGAAAACCTCCTTAGGTTTACAAGAAGTCTTTTCTGATCTAAAACTGTATTTATCTTCGAGATGGAAAAAAAGAGGAGCAATAAATCTCTCCATATCAAAGGTCTGTTTAGTAGAAATAAATTGAAAGTGTTTGGCCAATTAGACTGAACTAAATCTCCCCTAGGCAAACCTACTATCAATATATATTTAGTTTCCTGACATATTTAAAGGTAACCTGGGAAAGGCTGGCTAGCTGAAATAAAAAATGAAATTCTAAAATTTGAGTTATCTTTCCACTCAGTCCACCACAGTAATAAAAAGCTGTTTCTGGTCTATTCATTTTGTTGAAACCAAAAAAAATAAACTGGAGATAAGCAGATAATGCATGACCTAGGAAGAACAAGGTATTGTGGTGAAAGAATAGAGAACAAGTTGCCGAGAACCAGCTCCCAATTCCAGTTCACCTGCCACAGTTGTGTGATTTGGGCCAGTTCCCACACTCTAACTTTCAGAGGCTGCATGTCTGCAAGTAAGGGGATGAAATCGAGGTGGAGTGACTCACACTTGTAATCTCAGCTACTCAGGAGGCTGAGGCAGGAGGATCGAAAGTTCAAGGCCAGTTTTAGAGAGACCCTGTCTCAACATAAAATAAAAAAAAATAAACAATGGTTTGGTGATGGAGTGCCCCTGGGTTTAGACAGCAGTACCAAAAGTAAATAAATAAATAAATAGATAGATGAATGGATAAATAAATAAATAAACAAGCACATAAATGGATTGTAATAGATTATTCTCAAGTTCCTTTGAAATTCCCAAATGTCTATAAATCTAAAGGAATAAATGAAGCTTTGTAGATAAATTATTGGAATTGTTTCACTTGCACATAAAAGGAAAGATCCAGCAGTAAGTTTCAAGATGCCTCCAAAAGAGACCCTTCATTATCAGAAACTCTTCCTTCCCTGGCAGAAGTCTTCAGACTTCTGTTGGAACACTCCATAAGTAGTACTTGCTAGCCTCAAAGTAGGATGGTATAAACAGGACCCAGAGTTAGAAGACTTCCATACAAGGCCTTACGTCTCTGATGGAGAGTTGGAATCGTGTTTTGATTCTGAACTTTAGTTTGCCATACAGATCTTCCCTCACTATTACCACATTACAGAGAGGTAAAGAAGGAAGAAGGACTTTGCACCTTGAGGTTCATGGTGGGGAGTGTTGTCAGGGTTGTGTGACTTTTCACAAGTTATTCAGACATTTCTGAGTTTCAGGTTCTCCGGCTGAAAAAATGGTAGCAGCAACTTCTCAGGGCCAACTGTAGATCCAATTAGGGAGCTTTCCTCAAACAAAGTACTTTAACACACAATAATGGGAAATAAATCACCCGGAACATTCTGGTAACTCTGTCCTGGTTATAGTGTATTTCTATATCCTCTCTCTTGGGCATGTGTGTTTTCTTCTCTGTTTCTTTATTTGTCTCCTGGAATGGGGATGCATTTGTGCTGAGACAGTTTTCTTTCTTCTGGCCTCCCTTTCCCTTCCCACTCCTTTCTTTGTGGTTGAAAGAGTGCATCATTTAAAAAATACTTCTGGCAAAGAGTCTCTCCATTATTCACACGGGGACTAACACCTCCTCAACCTTGTTTTAAAAAGCATGGACGCTAACAACTAATAGTTACAAACAGAAAAATTAAGAAAATTACACATTCCTCAACCTTATTAATTGTACCATGTGTTCCAATAATGGTCAGAGAAAAAAAATGAAGAAAATTACACATGGTTTTAATTGGTAAAAATCTGAAAACATTTACAAATTTACACTTTGTTAAAATGCCTAACAATATGTGTACCTTATATAACTTGTGGAGCCAAAAAAAATAAAAATGGAATATCCCTCTCAGATATGCTAAATGGAGTGAACAAATATATATACATTGCTATTATATGTACCTCATTCTATTTTACCCAGATGCTGTCTATAAAAAGCCCAGCAATGAATGATAATTTAAACTATAAAGCTATATTCAACACACTGTAAATGAGTAGACTAGTGTATCCCTTCTGTCCTCTGAATTTCTCATTCCTTACTTGACATAAATACCTACTTATTGGTTCTCTTTGTTCCGTTAGGTGAGAAAAGACCAAAAATGTAAGGCTCTTAAATGGAAATGATAATATGGAAAATGCAATAGACATGTTTGGCCTGTCAGTCAATGTCACAAGTGTGAGCATGGAATTTCATAATTTACTGATCAAACAAGACACATTTGAAACTAAAAGTGGGTTCTAGTAATAGATATATCAGCAAAATAGGGTCAAGCCAGATCTTGGTCAAATGGGGATATACTGGTGATGTGTCACCCAAGTTGTGTCGGTTCAGCCTCTAAAACAGTTTCTAACTGTTCAAAATAAATCTCAAATGTGTTCTGCTCTCCACCCATCTCAGTCTCCAGTACTCCAGGGATCCACTGTCAAGTTGCTTAGCCTCCCCAGTTTGTTGTAGTAGCCTCTTCCCTTACCCACCAAGCCTCCATCAATTTCCCAAACAGCAACTGAAGATGTACTTTTAAAGTAAGATTTTCAGCTGTCATAGAGAGTGCCTTTTTGCTGTGTCCTCAACCTGTAAAAAGGAACAAATAAACCCCCAAGCACATTTTTTATAAGGGTACTAATTCTATTCATGAGAACTGTCTCTGTGACCTCATCATCCCCGAAGTCCCCCATCTTAATGGATTCACCTTTGGGTTTAGATGTCTACAGAAGAATTTTAGGGGGATCTAATCTAAGCATTCAGACCATGGCAGGTTTTGGGCTGCCGCAGAACACTGGTGACCTTGATTTCCTTCACAGTCTTAAAGACTCTTTAGGGGCAGTGCAACCCCATTGCCTGGCTCATACCTGTTGGATTTATGAATATGGTAGGAATAATAATAATAATAGTAATAATAATAATAATAACTATTATTATTATTATTATTACTATTATTATTGGATAACTGATGAACAAATTCTACCACAAAGGGTTTGAATCTCCTAAGGTTGAACAGTATGTGTGTAACTAGGATTTGACTTTGAGTCAACTGGAATACAAAATCTGTTTTTAAATCATTCCTCTATGTTGGACATGTGGCTTAGAACAAGTTACCTAACCTCTTAAAGTTATATAGTTATATACCTATGAAATTCTCAACGTGAGTGCAAGGAGAGCTAGGTAGGGATGGACCAGAAGAAATCTGTAGCTCATTTCAACTCTAACACTGATTATTTTAAGTGCTTCTATACAAGATGTTTAACAGGTAGGAAGTATTTGACAAGTATACAGGTATGTTTATTTTGAATTCTACAGAAGATTTCAACATAGAAGCTGTGAGAATATGAAAAACATTTCTACATTTAGCACTGCCTTCGCCTATTTTTAAAATGACCCATTCTTTCACTTTTTAGGAATTCTCACTATTAATCTAATTGCCAAAACAGGTAGGCCTGGTATTTTTCTACAGAAAAACTGCAGTTCCTTGATAGCTTAAGCTCCTCAGCTTTCAACGTCCTTGTTTATCCACTCAGGAAACTGGTTTACTGCCTCACAAAACAGCACAGTCAAGCGATTATACTTCATTATGGCCGAGTCAGTAGCTGGGCTATAGACTCAGGCTGAGTTAACTCACCCAAAGTCAGTCTGGATTTCGTTTATTTCATTTGGATTGCAAAGTGATGAAATTGTGCACACCATCCACCACAGGTTTCATTTATTCAGAGAGAACATAAAACTATCCACCATTTCTCTTTCAATGTCAATGTAAAATATTACTTGGATTTTAATATAGAGTCCCTCTGGGTTTAGAAAGAAAAAAGGAGATATTGAAAATTTGGCTAGATATGCTTACACATATATTTAAGTTACATTAAAGATTGTCTAATTTCACCAATTGGAAAATCACTGTTAAAAATTTATGAAGATGGTTAGCTAGCTATGATATAAATTGTAACAAATTTCTGGGGATCATCTTTTCTAATTGATTTTGCCAGATATTTCCAAGATGAAATGAGCATTTACAATGAACTATGAAAGGAATTCCCTTTTTCAGGCTTACCCTCTTCCTTTGTCTTCTTCCGGTTCTTACCAGAGTTGCTCTGTGTGACCAATAGAAGACAGCAACAGTGATGGCAGGTCACTTCTAAGACTAGGTCATAAATGACACTGCAGCTTCCCGTTCACTCTCTTCTTTGATTTCTTTCAGGGATCACTTGTTCTGAGGAAAGTCAGCTGCAATTTTTTTTTTAATGTGGTCCTGGGGATTGAACCCAGGACCTCGTGCATGCCAGGCAAGCACTCTACCAACTGACCTTCCCCAGCCCAGCTGCCATGTCTTAAAGGAATACCCTTCAAGCAACAGCTAAGAGGAACTGAGACTCCAGCCAGAAGCCATTTGAGTGAGCCTAGTCTCTCAAGTCTTCAGATGCCTGCAGCCCAGGACAACACCCTGACCGCTGTCTCACAAGAACTGCCAAACTAAGCTGCTTCCAAATTCCTGACCCACAGAAACTGTGAGCTAGTAAAATGCTGGTGTTTTTGATCAGGACATTTTGGGGCCATTTGTTATACAACCATAGATAACTCATACTTAAGGAGCTAAGTTGTTTCATTTATTATTTATATAATCTTCACTGTTTAGGAAAGTCTGCTCAAAATTTAACAGTGATACCTTCACCTCCTGAATGTAGCCCTCTTTGGTCTAAGGCTTATTTTTTTTCCCTCTTCTCTCATCTCCCCCTTCCTAAAACAAGATTGGGAAGACTAGTGTTATCTTTTCTTCTTCCCCTAGTTAATTGCCCTGGGACACACCCACTACAGGAAGGAGATGCCTGCTAAGACTCTGGGAAGTGAATATCTCCCAAATTAACAAGTGAATCCTGACATGCCATCAGAGTGCCCTAGGGCCCCCTTTCAGAGCACACCTGGAATGTAACCCTTGAAGTTCCCTTAAAACCCCCGTGTCCCTCCTGATCAAGAGAGTCACAGACTGTGTTTCTCCTTTGCTAGCAAAGCAATAAATCTTCTTTTTTTCTTTTTCTCAAAACCATGTCCTCATTATTAAATTGGCATTGATTGGCACTGGGGACAGGGATGTAGCTTTTGGTTCCAAAAACAGATAAAAACTTCAGTCTCACCTATGTGAACTACCTAGTATTATTTTAATGATAGCTTTAAAATACAAAATACAGTTTTAAATTTTTGTTTATGAATTTGGAATCTTAATGAAATATTTAATTACTCAAAATTAAAAGAACTATAGGGGAAAAAAAAAGGAGGCGATTCAGAAAAAAGGAGAACAGAACAGATGGAAAAATTAGTCCCAATAGAAAAGGCACACATTATAATAAGAGCAACCAGAGAAGTCATTTTAAAGGTTTTTGTGTTTTATGTTTTCATTCGTGTGCTTTGGATTGAGGAAGGCTTTTTCCCAATGAATGCTTTCATAGAACCCTGAGTTAGACAGTCATAGCTAATATATTCCTTTAGAAACCACAGAGTAAAACAGAAGAGACTGGACAAGAATGGAGAAAATGGAATTGAATGGGCCTTCCACTTAAAAGTCCATCAGATGTTATTCAATAAAAACTCTTAAAAAATTCATCTTAATAATAAAAAATCTTCAATAATGATTTCTCAATCTATTAAGATTTATCTTTCAATAAATTACTTTTAACATTATTATTTGCCATTAACACTATTTGTTAATTTTTTCATACTCTTAATCATATGGAAGAAATTCCTTTTTTAATCTTGACTTACTAAGAATATTTTTTCTTAAATAGGTTGTGGAATCCTAACAGTGTCCTTGTTCTGGACTCAGGGGAATAGGACCCCAGCTCTTGCACTTCCTTTGCTGGTTTCACTCTGGCCTTTGCCAGGTGTATCCTCTCCTGGGGGCTGAGTACAAAGGCAGAATTACAACGTAACCAACTTTCACTCAAATTCGTGTGTTAGCATCCAAGTATGAGCATTATAAATATGTAAAATGACAAATGTCATAAATTGACAGTGTGAGCGTTGTAGAATTGTGTATTGCTAAAAAATTATCAATTTTTTTCATTGTTTTTTATCTATTTATGGAAAAACAAATATAAATTCTTACTGTCAAGAATAAAATAAATATTAAGTAAAAATATGGTATCTTATTCCCTTGCAGCAGCCCAGCCTGATCTGACAGAGATTGACAAATTTTCTTTGTCCATACAGTGTTTCTTAAAAACCTGATGCTGGCAAATAAGTCAGCACTTACAAAAATTCCCCTAGGAACCTGTAAGTATAAAGGAAATAATTCTACCCATTCATTCAATCTATGATATCAGACATCAAATTGTAGAGTTCTTGTTGCCATACTACTTTTTTCCTGCTCAAACTCTGATTTCATTGTTTTTGCTTCTGAAAACTCCTTTTTAGTCCACAAAGCTCATTTTCCAGTTTTGCAATTTTTTTTTTAACATGTAGTGAACACTGTGAACAGTGCCTCTTAAGAAGTTTTATTATTCTTTGAAATGTATGAACTGCATTCTGGATTTTCAGTATGCTGATAGAATCTGTATAAGGGAGAAAATGAAAGAGAAATAAAATATATGAGTCGTTTTAAAAAAATTTTGAACATTGGCAATATTAAAAATCTGGGGAGGGGAAATATTAAAAAATTTCACACAAAATATGTATTTCAAGTTGCTCTGAGAATATTTGGAATCAGCAGGCAAATAAAACAAAAAGAAAAAAATAAAAAGAAATGGAGAAAAGTAGGATTGATGAAAAAAATAAATGTCGCATGCCTGATGATGTTACACACTCTGTCTCATTTAACTTTCCTCAAGCCTTTCCACACTGAGTTACCTGTGTCTTTGTTAAACAAGTTGTTCACATCACATAGTTAAAACCAGACAACTGACATTCAGTTGGGCATGTTTGCCTAACAGCTTTCTGTTTTCCTGCAGGATCATAATGAACTCTCTCGTACTTTACTTGTATGTCCAAGATGACCTCTGGCAGGACATTTCAAACATTTTTCTTTAGAAAGAATTTAGAATAAAAACACATTATTTATGAACCAGAAGATGAGTAAGCAAATCCATAATCATTGCAAAGTAATCACATGAACCAAATATTTGAGGAGGCAGACAAATGTTATTGTTGATTGGAGTGCAGTGCAGATTTTTGATACAATGGATGAGAACAATTTTCAGACCCTGGTATGACCTTCTGCATTTGGTCCTTCACGTAACTGTCCCTTGCTTCTTTCAGAATCCTTGTTAATGTAATGCTGTTGAAAACACTTTATCTTCTGCAGCATATAATCAAGAGCACAGAGCATGAGAGTCAGGGAGACATAGGTCCATCCTGCCTCCTCACTTATGGGGGCTTAATGGAGTCTCTTCTCTCTCAAATGTGCTTAGTAACACCTCCAACAGCCGGTGTGGTGAGGGATAAGTGAGAGGCAAATGCTAGTGCAACACCTGACAGGCAGCAACCCCCACTGACGACCCCTGAATCTCAGTTCACCTAATGACATGGAGAGAGAGAAAAAAAAAACAGCCTCAGAGGATGTACAATTTGTTTCAAAGTACGCACAGGTCTGATTTTACTCGAAATATAGCCTTGAAACCTTCAGAGTGTTGCCAAGGAAGACATCAAATGGGGAATCAAGTTTTCAATTTCTCCATTTTCATCTAGCCCAGATTCTGAGAGCTTTTCAAAATAGGAAAGAGTGGCAGAAGCAAAGACCTGCTCACACAGTAGCTGTTAGAGAGGAGGTGGGGAAGAATGCAATCATTTGTAATCTAGCATCTCACTAGACATTCAGACAAAGGCCTCTGTTCAATAAATAAATATATAAATAAACAAGATACAAACTACATCCCAGCTGCCCTCAAGCCCAGCTATTCAAATTCTCTAGAGCAAATATCAGTGTGTTTCTGATCACTGCCCAGCTTGACGTCTTACTCATCTCTCATCCATCATATAGGCCCATTCTTCTAGGAAAATAGTTCTGTTGTGGGTTTGGCAATGGGCTTCAGTTCAGTTCAGCAAAGCTGCTTTCTTTTGTTCAAAGGAGAGATGCTGTTTACAAATAATCTGTGTATAATTAGTTACCTGGTTTTAAAACGTTTTTATTTTTATTTCTTCTCTTCCTCATGGAGCCATCTGGGAAAGCTGATTACTCCTAAGTCATTATAAGCTAATATGCAGTCTAGGTAGGCTGGGTTTTGAATGTCTCTGTTAATGCTGGTTAAATACTTAAAACTAATTGTAGCATTTTAATAGGAGTCATTTATTACACAATGCTTCTTAAGGAAGAATCTTATAGTTCATGCTGATATATGCTACCACTTATGTATTTATAAATTTTAGTTTATATGTTCAAGTTCTGTTATGCAGGTGTGTAAGAAAGAGGTAATTCTCTAATGAAAGCAAATTACATCAATGCTATAAAATTGTCACTAATAAAAGGAAAGAAACCCTAAATCTCAAGCAAACCTTAAAACAGTAACGAAATGATTTCCACCAATCTTTATTCTTTCTAGACGTAAATACATGAATTCTTGCACTAGTGATTGATCAAATCTAATGTCATTCAGACCACAAATGTATCTGTGCAAAGTTGTCACACCTATCTTAAATTAAAGCCAAGGAATCTCCTACCCCTCCAAATCGTAAATGAGTTAACCACAGTTCACAGTCCCAAAGCTTCCAAAGACTCATCTAGTTCCAGAGAGACAGCTGATTCCAAAATGAACTTCAAGTTCTCTTTTATGTCCCTTTGAGATAAACAAGAAATGAACATCTACTTAAAATGGAATTTGTGTTATGGGTGTGCATGTGGTTTCTTTTCTCTCCTGTAGGAGCAAATCCGTGCTTGTTTAAGTTTTTGCCTTCATTCTCTGCACCACAGTGTTTAGGTTCATTATATGAAATGCAGATAAGGATCTTGAGTTCCTCCTGGGAGCTTTAGTACATTTAAGAGATCCAAATAGAACAGAATGAATTATGGTTTCTTCCTAATTCTAGTAAACATTCACATACATATGTTAAGAAGAACATTTTTAAAAGTTTAAAAAAACGTAACTGACTTTTACTTGACACACTGGAAATAAGACTTCTATCTCATCAGATTTGGGTTCATTCCCTTGAATTTGCACATAGTTCTGCACAGAGATGTCTTAAAACCTTATTAATGCATCTAATTAAAGTAATGACAGAGAACTTCCACAAGCATCTAATGGAAGAAAACAAAGATTAAATTTAAGTTAATCAGCTTTGAAATGTAAACAAGCACATTCAATCATTAAATGATTTCATTTATTTTTAACAGGTTCTTAGAAGTGAGTCTAATAAACATCCCACCATGTTTTCTTCATTTGCCCCAAATGTTTATTAGCACCATTAATCCATTAGTAAAAATCCGAAGGGACATTTCATGCCCGGTGTAAACCCATTCCAAGTTTTTGATGAATGATGGTAAGTAGTTAGCCAAGATTTTTCACATAATAAGTTCTAAAATAATTCATGGATGCTTCAAAAGTAGAGGTGTCTAAAAAAATTAAAATAAAGTAAGAAACCCGGCAATAATAATAAAGTTCACCTCAGGCTTCCCGTCCTAAGATGTCAATTCTTTACTTAGAAAAGGGACACGGTCTTTTTCATTGAGGAAGGCAGCGAAGCTCAAGTTCTTGAGAAACATGTCAATAGTGAGTTTTGAATCTTTTCCTAAAACCAAACAGTTCACAACGGAGGGAAACATTTCTGCATTTTGCAGATTTTGGAGCTGAAAGAACCAATTTCAAATGATGAGGGTGGAAGTCACTTGGCTGGTTTTGAGCCTCCAGGATGTGGTAACTTTTCCTCCATCCACACACCAGCAGCAAGAGTCAGAAGCCCAGACTCATTTTGACACAGGGACAGTCTATTCCATTCCTTTGGTTCCCATAAGCAATGGTTTATTTTACTGCTTTGTTTCGTTCTGTAGTTAAAATAGTTTGCATTTCTAGATGAACAGAAGTTAGCATTATCTCACATTGAGAAGATCTGCAGTGCATTATCTCAGGTTGCTCACCTTTGATTTCTATTGCTACAATGCATTTCCTGCCTAGACACAGATTATTCATTGTTTTTAGCATGCTGACTCTCACTTCACATATTTCCTACTCAATAAAATACATTAGCACACAAATGATCAAGAATTACTTTATTATTGTGATAATCAAGTTCTTTCTAATATAAAAGTAAGCTATTTCTAAATTCAGAGATACTGTTTATTATTGTTGTTGTTGTTATTATTGTCCTTATTTATTCATCTGTCCAACAAATGTTTTTTATTGTGGTAATAACAGTTAGCATGGGATCCACTCTTTAGTTTTCAATGTACAATACACTGTTATTAACTATGGCACAATGTTGGACAGCAGAGCTTTAGAGGGCGCCCACTTGGCATACCTGAAACTTTGTATCCATTGAAGCATTTTTACCCATTTCCCTCAACCCTCACCCACAACCAACCATATTCTGCTTCTTGCTTTTGTGAGTCTATTTCAGATGCTTCATATAAATGGAATCATTTAGTGTTTGTCTTTTTATGACTGACTTATTTCATTGAACATAATGTGCCCAAGATTTATTCATGTGGTAATCTATAGCAGTTTCTTTTTCATTTTATGGCTAAATAATATTTCATTGCATTTATATACCACATATTTTTAATCCATTTATCCATCAGTGGACAGGCATTCAGGTTGTTTCCACATCTTGGCTATTTTGAATGGTGCTTGTCTTAGTCCATTTTTCACAGCTATCACAGAATACCACAGACTGGATAATTTATAAACAATAGAAGTTTGTTTACTTTCCAGTTCTGTAGGCTTGGAAGTCCAAGAGCATGGCACAGTCATTTGAGAAGGTCCTTTGTGCTGTGTCATGACAGCAGAACAGCAAGCAAATATGCATGAGGTAGAGAAAATCAGGCCAGATTTATTCTTTTAATCAAGAATTCCAACAGTAACTAACCTCCTCCTTCCATAATGGCACTAATCCATTCATGAGAGAGGCACTCCCATGACCTAATCACCTTTTAAAGGGTCCACCTCTCAACCCTGTTAAAATGACAGGTAGACTTTAGCATGAGTTTTAAAGGGGACACTCCAACTATAGCAGTGCCACACTGGACATGTTTTGGAGATCCTGATTTCAATTCTGTTGGGTAAATACCAACAAGAGATCCTACTATGTGACAGTAAATGTTTAGGGAGTGAGAACACATTTGTTATCAGTGAAAAAGTCACATGTGGAAGCTCCTGCAAGTGAACTCCTTCTCCTAGTCTGCTACGACATTGAGATGGTTCAGAACATCCAATCTCTATACACTAGCCAGAGTAATTTATTTTAGAAATGCAAGTGCAATCATATCACTTTCCTTATTCAGACACTTCAGCGTAGCTCTTTGCCCTCAAAATCACAGCCCAGATCCTTGCAATTCCCATGAATCCCTGCACCGCCTGGCCTCTGCCCCTTCTCCACCCCCTCGTGCATCTCTACTTCTGCCACCCTGGCATCTTTCAACTCCCAAATGCATCAATTCTTCCCAAGTCTGTTCTTTGAGCAGAACACTTTCTCCCTTATTTTTACTAAACCTGTCCAAATATTTTGTCCTTCAGATCTCAGTTGAAACACAACTTCTGTGGGGAAATCTTTCCCGAGTCTCTCAGACGAGGCTGGATGTCTCTGTTACTCAAGCTTGCAGTGACCTTGACCTTTCTGTAGTGATGCTCATCTTCTCATCTTCCTTTTCCTTTTCTTGTTTAAAATTAACCTCCCTCAAAGGACCAGAATCAGGGCCCCCAGCACAGAACCTCTGTTGTAACTTCCTATGGTCCTCTCAGAGGGCAGCACAGAACCTGGTACACAAGGGATCTCAAACATTGGTTGGATTATTCTGAATGAACTCTGGAGTGTCCTCTAGGTCAATGGCTTCCAAGTCTGATTTAGTCATAGGATCACTTGTGCTGACAGTTGTAGAAACAAATTTAAGTCACTCACCAATGTTTACAGCTTGTAAATGTGAAAAACATAGTGATACAATCACTGCCCCTTAAAATCATACTTAGAATAGAATACAATTCAACAATAAAAAAGAAACCAACCATGGCACATACTACATCATGGAAAGAACTAAAAAAATCACTAACTAAAAAAAAAAAAAAAAAAAAAAAAAAAAAAAAGAGCCAGACACAAGAGAGCACATGTTATATGATTTCATTTATATGACATGTCTAGAAAAAGAAAGTTTCTGGCTACAGAAAATATGTTAATGGCCCCACAGGGGTAGGAATGGGGATTAACTGCAAGTTGGCATGAAAGATCTTCCTGGGGTGATAAAAACATTCTAAAGCTGATTTATGATGATAGTTGTACCACTCAGAAGAGTTCCTAAAAAGTACACACTCAAAATGGGTGATTTTTATGATAAGTAAAATTTACCTCAATTAGCTACTTAAAAAACCATAAAACTATAGCTGGCCCCCAACTGATTTTTGAACATTACTATAATTTTTGTTCTTTGTAACTATGCTTCCAGTTTGGCATTTTAAAGCACTTTAGGCTTGTATTGTTTTCTGATAACATGAGTACTCATTCTGTGAAGGCATGGGCTACCTGTGACAATTGCATTTCTCTAAGAGAATTATGAACACATCAAATAGGTCATCACCTACCAATTGGCTTGCTGATCCCCAGTTATATGAACCTCCTCAGAGATGTGTCTTTTAAAATAACTCTATAGTAGAAAAGATGAGACTTGGAATGGGAGAATGCTGTCTGTATGGATAAAATGGAAGAAAGTCTGAAGAAACAAATGGAAAGCATCACACTTTCAGGCAATTATAGACTCTTGGCTGAAATTCAGCTTCAGGCTTATCTTGTGGGGAGGAATTTTTAAACACTTCAAAGTCCTACCCAGTGTTATAGCTGTCACCCTAATCTACCCCCAAAACATCCATTTCAGAAAGTTAAAGTTTCAGGGTATACTGCTGAAGAATTCAGTAATTAGAGCAAAATATAACTGTGAATGCCTACAGGGAGTTTTTTTTTTTCTCTTTTCTTTTGATATTATGGGTAAACTGAACTCAAAAGTAACTGAACTACTAGGATCTCTTAAAGCCATATTGCAAGTAATGATAGCTCATCCCTGAAGAAAGGTCAACTATGCCTCAAAATAAAAATACAAGATTACTCTTAATATCAAGTTACACCTATCAGTTATGTCGATTGTGAGCATTAATTAGCTTCTAGAAAGAGAAAACAATATTAGTAGGATGGACAATAATCCAAAGATTCAGGATCTAGGGGCTCTCATAAAAAATAACACAGATCTAAGGCTCCATTCTATTTTTAGAAGTATTTTTAGTAGAGGATGTCTATCTGATATTGTGGTTAATAGTTTCTGGGTCTCAAAAAATGTTAAAAATAAAAAATATGTGTTATTAAATTTTAATAGCAAAATGTTATTGACAATATATTACCCATTTTTAAGAGTTGACAAAGCAATAAAATACATATTTAGCTTATTATTTAGATTTTTTTACCAATAGTCTCTTTACTTACTATTTCCAATTACATAATATCAGGATAATATTTTATCTTTCTAACCCTTTATGTTTTCTCCTTATTTTGGAATAAATGTAGGTTAGTATAAATTATTATGTTGCCTCTTCTCTTGTCTAGCCCAAAGCACATCTACTACAATAGTTTGGCTTAGAGTCTCATTTGATTAAGTCACAAAAAAATGTTCTGACTTGGATTTGTAACTCAGAAGCTGTTATGATTTGAATCTAGAATAAAGGTTTATGCTTTGAAGTTTTGGTCCCCAATCCAGCAATGTTCAGAGATGAGGCTTTTGGAGTTTGATTGAATCTTGAGGGCTCTGATCTCATCAGTGGATTAATCATAATGAAGTAAACTACTGGGAACTGGGTCCCTGTGTTCATGCTCTGGAAAACTCTATCTCGCTCCAGCCCCCCAACCCCCCTTTTTCTTTCTCTCTGCTGCCTGGTTGACATAAGGTGACTGCTTTCCTCTGCTGTGTCCTCTAGCCATGATGTTCTGCCTCATCTCAGACCCAGAAACAGTGGGACCAAGTGACAAAAGACTGAAATCATGAACCAAGATAAATCTTTCCTCTTCTAAGACAATTTTCTTAGTTATTTTGTCATAGTGACGGAAAGCTGACTAACAAAGAAGTCAAATGTTGTATCTAAATTATTTACCCTTTTCTTCTGGTATTTAAGATAGAGATAGAAACATTTCTTATCAAAACTCTATCAAATTTCTTCAAGAATTTGGATGGTCAAAATTAGATACCAGTATGGTTGTTTCTTTATGTATTGCTATGAATCAGAGTCCGCTAGAGTAACCATAGCCTTTCCCAACTCATAATAAAACTAGAAAATAAAATCTCCTCTTGGGTTAAAGTAATGGAAATTAATTACTTTTATCTGTTCTAAAACATGTTTAGGTGTTTTATAATGAGTGGATTTTATGTAGATAAAAGTGGTGGTACCTTGGTTTTTCTATTCTCTAGATTTCATTTACAGAAAATAGTGAGGGAGATGACCTGGCTTGTAAGTATCTCTGTTTAAGAAGTGCTGTTGGAGCTGGGCATGGAGGCACACTCCTGTAATCCCAGCGACTTGGGGGGCTGAGGCAGGAGGATTGCAAGTTCAAAGACAGCCTCGGCAATTTATTGAGGCCCTAAGCATCTTAGAGAGACCCTGTCTCAAAATAAAAAATAAAAAAGGATGTGGATGTCTCTCAGTGGCTAAGCACCTTTGGGTACAATCTCTAGCACCCTCCACCAAAAAAAGTATCAGAAACTGGCCCTTCATAAAATCTATAAATTTTGTAAGGTATTGAACCTGAATTTCTTATATGAAATCAAAGATTAGATAATATGATCTTACAGCCCTTCCTAGTTCAACAGTACTGTGATGCTTATGTGATGAAAACTCAGAAGGAAGCAGAGTATGAGCCTTGTCAATGCTTGCTGTGGGTCATGCATTAGTGAGACAGCATGACTGTAAGTGGTGAATGACCAAAGCGTTCAGAACCTTGGCAGGCCCAGTTGCTACTAGAAAATATGACCCTATTTATGGCTTTAGACATCATTTTTTTTGCTTTTGTTATTAATTTTTATCATGCTTTCTTATTTATGATTTGCTGTCTGTGTGTGCAGTGTGTGGTCTGATGAATAGATCAGGATTGTGTACAGAATTGCTATTAGAATATCTAATAATAAATTTGCTCCAGAAGAGATGTTTAAGGTCCACTGGTGTTTGTATTTGTGTGTACGTATGTATAAAAGACTCATGGCTGTTGCCTGTTGGATGTTTGTCCCTGCCTTGTTTTGGTATTAGCTCCTCCCCCTAATTTTGCCATTGACACAACTCTCCTATATTCAGAGTTGTGTGAATTGAGGACTTGACCTCACCCTAAACTCCAGATGTTAACAATTTATTTAAGACATTTTGGCAGAGTGGTTTTGTCTTTGACCACACTGATTCATTAAGAAATGGGCAACTGATGAGCCAGACCAATGCAACCTGCTTTTCAGGCCTTATTGGAACTATTAGAAAGATGGGTCTTTCTTCATAGGATTGGTGAGATGGTACCTGGAGGAGGTAGACTATAGCTACAGGCTGCTGTCTGGCTTCCATGAGTGACTCCCTAAAGAGAAGAGATCAAAGTTAAGGCCAGGGTAGAGACTGAGAGAGAGCTCAAGACAATTCTTGGGCCACCCCTCCTAACCATTCCTGAAGTTTCTCCCTATCTTCAGGTCTGTGAGCTAATGCATCCATTTATGTCAGACTTGAAGACTCATGATAAAAACAAAACATGTTTCCTCTATACCACAAAGTCTCCTGAAAGTGATAGTAGCAACAGCAACCAGTTTTTTTTTAAAGTATTCATGTTTAGTCACCTAGATGAGTGCTTTCCTTGCAATTTAGGCATTATTATCCCCATTTATGGATGAACATTGAGGCTCATGGGCTTACCCAAATGTCTTTAACCTCTAAGAGAAACTGATCCAGGATTCTGGATCATTACTGCATTCTGACTTTCTCACATCATCTAGGTTCCTCCTAGCATCTGCTGATGGGATAAAAACTTTTTGGCAAGAAGACCATTAGGGAAGAGGGAGAAGGAAAGTGTGATGATGATTTTAATTCTGGGCTGAGTGGCAGCAGAGTGACCTGTTGCTGCACTAAGGCTTTGACTCATCAGAAACCATGTGCTGAGAGTACAGAAAACCTCACCAGGGAGGAAGGAAAGATGATTAGGAGATGAATGAGAGTCAAGTCCAATGGATTTCATCTATTTTCACCTTATATCTAAGCATTAGGCCCACTGGTTTAAATTAAAAATGAATAATAGGTATAGTATTTATCATCTAATCCAAAAATTTCTGTTCTTGTCATGGGCTATAATGAAGTATAATCATTTCACAGGATGTGTAGTACTTCTCTAGTATAAAAACAGATTTTTCTAATTATTGTCTTGATGGAAATAAAACAACACGCTGATGGAAAACACAATTTAGGTATTCCTAAGTATAGACACTTATATCATAAATTAGTTGATTGATATTTTGACATAACTGATTCCATGTGCTATTGGTATATGTACATAAAGGATTACACACTATAAATCCTTTCTTTTCTTTTCTTTTCTTTCTTTCTTTTTTTTTTTTTTTGGTGGGAGAGTCCACAATTATATTGCAGTTTCACTGGACTGAACCTTTACTTGGTCTTTTCCCAATAAAATAGAAGTAATAAACACCAAAAAATTACAGCCAGTCATGGTGGTACACACCTGTAATCCCATGAGCTTAGAAGGCTGAAACAGGAGTATCACAAGTTAAAAGATAGCCTCAGCAGTTTAGCGAGGCCTTAAGCAATTTAGCTGGATCATGTGTCAAAATAAAAAATGAAAAAGGGATGAGGATAGAGCTCAGTGGCTAAGTGTCCCTGGGTGGTTCAATTCCTAGTACAAATAAAATAAAATAAAATAAAATAAAGCATCAAAGATAAGAAGTTTTAACAAGGTGTCATGAACATCAGACTTCTCTACAGATTAGACTTTATTATTAGTAAAAGTACAAATATAAACAAATTCCAGACATTTCAACAGCACAAATGGGCTTATTGGGTGGAGACAAAGGTATAGTATGTGATGGTTGGTACCTTCAGAGAAATAGAAATGAGGGTGACCAATGGCCAGAAATGTCACTACTACAGGAATTTTCCTGGTGGCAGAGTGATTTTTTATTTTAGGGGCAATTTAGTTTGAATGTTCACTTTTAATCCAGAATGAATCCAACTCTGATTTCAAGTAAAAGTTGTTTCAGATATTGATTAGAGTAGAGCAAGCTCCTCTTCCAAAGAAACCAATATCACTGAATTAATTTATTGCTGTAAGGAGTCCAAATGCCTCTTCCTAATCAGCAGGTGGCTCTCTTCCAAGCCTTCCCACTTTTGGCTCCTCCATCTTCCCCAGGAGGCTTCCAAGGTCATCCCATTCATCTGTATTAAGCCAAAGGCAGAGCAGAGTGCAAAGGGCTCATCTGCTGAAGGTGAGGGATGCCTTCTGCTCCACTGTCATGCACCCAGGCCCACCGTGGAGCTTGGAAATGAAGACCCTTCTTTGTAACTGCTCCCCAGAAAAACTCCACAAGATATGGATGGTTTTTGAGGAGGTGAGGCACATGATTTGGTGAACCATTCGTGAGAGTAAGAATCAACTGAGATCAAACTCCCTGGTAGGTCCTCCTGGTCCTTCCCAACTGCTCACTCATCACTCATTTTCTTTCTGTGACAATGAAATCCATGTGAATTTTCCAAGCTTAGTATAGACATTTGGAGTCAGAATGTGTATTAGATTTGTGATACACAACATACACACACACACACACACACACACACACACACACACACACATGTTTTCTACATATAAACTACCTACATAATTTAGATACAAGAGACATAAGATTTTTTCATCTCTTTGGTATTACTTTAATTCTCCTTGTTAAATTTGACAATAGAGCAAACTTACCTTTAAATAGAACTTTTAATTATTTTATATTTAAATAGAACTTCTAATAATCACCTGGAAAGTAAACTTTCTCTATAGTATTTACTCTCCTGGCTTTTTATGTTTAAAGATTGGGCTATTCTATAGCACTAAAGTTAACTCTCTACCAGGTTGTACTTTTACTAGTTGCAAGTACTGTTAAACTGACTAGAGAAATTGTTTCCTAAAGGAAACTCAAGTGCAGGGTCAAGAGCAATACTTGCTTATATTGGACATCTGGTTCCTGTTCCGATGGTGCTCATATCCCCTCAGAAGGCAGATACAAGTCACAACTTCACTTTCTTTCCAGATATGACATAAAACAGGAATGAGGCTGAAATACTGCCTTCATGAACAAGATGAAGATCCTTAGTCTATGTCCCCCACTGAATATACTGGTTTTCCAGACTCTATAAATGAAAAGATCCAGTTATATAACAGGCCTTCTGCAGAAAATAGGCCCACCTCTGTAGCGCATTGGAAAAAGTTTGTTTGAAGAAACAGACCTGATTTTCACTAAAACATTTCCAGGTTTATAAAGAGGGTTTTTTTGTTGTTGTTTGTTTTGTTTTGTTTTGTTTTTACTCTAGGAGGTCTTTTCTAGAAGTTAGTTATTAAAGACTTGAAATAAATATGCTGGCTTTCTCTGGGAGAAGAGAGAGATAATAGAGGGAGGTTTTCTACATTCCTTTATCAGTACAATTAACCGGACAGTAGAATGGCTTTCTCTATTCTCATTGTCAATTATTCGACATTTTAAAAAATATATTGATCCAATTGTCAAGTCCCTAAAATTCTGTAGCTGAGAGATGTTTAGGACAGGATAGTAGGACATAAACTAGTTCTTATGTGTAAACTTTTGAAATGAAGATAGACTTCACTTCCTCAGTATTTAATTCTAAGATCAGGTTTGTTGTAAAATCACTTAATCCAAAAGCATTGGGTTATTTCTGAGACATATATTTCTGTTTAAAAATCTATTTTTAACATTGAGTATGGGAATTTCTGTGAGCATGGTATGCTTTGTGAGCAAAAGCAGCACTGATTTCATTCCTTCCTTTTTAGATTAAATGCTTTTGTGTTTTGGGACTGATGAAAGTAACTATTAATTTGTCTAACATTCAAATTAGATAAAATTCTGTTTTATTAAGAGTAAGTTCTTGTAAATAGCAAATAAGCAAGATGGCTTTCCCATTTGCTTGAAAAAAGAGGTCATCAACTCTGGCATTAACTTGTATACAATTTTAGTTCCTAACATCTGTTCTCTGGAAAGTTTAGGTATTGTCTCTTTGATTCTCTTCTTCTTACCCATCCAGATTTATTCTAATATCCAGAAAAATTCCCATGCTTTAAAGATAGTAGGAGATAAATATTATGTCTATCCTAGCTGAATTCAGTTTGGGACTTAGTTTAATATAAATTATTAAATCATATTGAGAATAAGATCAGACTTGGATTTTTTATGTGCTAAGTGTCTGTTTCTAAAGTTGTAATTGTTAGCCTTTCCAATGCAATATCAAGTGACATCCTTACATATGATTGCTTAGGCCTCAATAATAATAATATTGTGCGAATTATTTTACAAAGAGTAGGCAGTTGCTTCACTTCTAATATAAGAAGTGTGAACTGAAACTTCTCTTAAAAGGAAAAGTTGGCATAACAAGAGAGGCTGTTGAAAATCAGTAGAAAACAAGAGAATGGGCTAATGGTGGGGGAAACACTGAAAATAACTGAAATTCAACAGCTCTTAAAATAGGTGGGAAAGTGGCTTTTGTATCAGCAAAGAATCACAAAGTCTACAGAACTACCTTTGAACTGTAAACCTGCTCCTATTCTCTTCTGTATTCCAGACTAGTGTCTCTTCCTCTCTGAGCTGGTTGCCTATGACTTGACAGGACAATTCAGTGGTTTGGCCGGAACCTGGCTGAAACATGTATCAAAATGTTTAGTGGCTTTCACTTGCCATGGTTCAGCAGTTTTCATTTTTAAATGGATATTTATCTTGTTGAAATATTTACTTTATTGTGGTATGTTGAAATATTTCCCTATTCTGCCAATGAGATTCTGTGGTAAGATTAGCTCTGTCTTTTTAATGAAAATTGCTCTGGAAGTTTACTTTATGGGTGTTGTCTTATCAATCACTCAGTTACTCATTCACATGGAAAATAGATAAATATAAATACAATCAACAAAAAGAAAACCTCAAAAAATTTCATAACTTATTATAGATACATAGCCCAAGTATGGGTGTACTGAAAATATGGCTTTTAAATGTCAAAATTCTTAATCTCTCACTTTTCTAAAACCTCCTTTTTCCTTCTTAACTATTTTTTATTCCCAAAGAATGAATCCAATGATAACCTCTTTTTTAAAATATTTATTTTTAGTTGTACTTGGACACAATACCTTTGTTTTATTTATTCATTTTTATGTAGTGCTGAGGGCCTTGCACACATTAGGCAAGCGCTCTACTGCTGAGCTGCAACCCCAGCCCCATTGCCTCTTCTTATCTGCATATTCCTTTTAAATCCCAGATTTTTTCACCAGCTTTGCTATAATGATCATTTTCACTACCAATTGTAGGTGATTTTACTTAAAAGAAAATACTTTATTTAGCAAATTAAAAAAATATAGATCAATGCTGAGTTAGCAATCTTTTATTTGGCCAAATTTCAATAGTGTAAAAATAACAACAAGCACCATATTTTTTTTTTCATAAAACAAAAGGCATTTATTTTTATTTTTATTTTTTGGTACTGAGGATTTAACCCAGAGGTACTCAACCACTGAGCCACATCTCCAGCCCTTTATTATATTTTATTTAGAGACAGGGTCTTGCTGAGTTGCTAAGTGCCTTGCTAAATTGCTGAGGCCAGCTTTGAACTCACAATCCTCCTGCCTCAGCCTTCAGAGCTGCTGGGATTATAGGCGTGCATCAACATGCCCAGCAAAAAAAGACACTCTTACATCAAAAGTTAACAATATAGATTTATGAAAATCTTGCTACATTATTCTTACTTTTGACATTCAGTCTTTCTTTCATAGAATGTGTAAGTCCGTGTACTGATCTATGAGAATCACCCTTCTGTACTATATGATCACAAAACATACCTTAGTTACCTAGTTACTTTGTTAGTTTCATATTGTCTGGCGTATGTTTGAAATGTCTCTAAGTAATTATGTACATCCCTCCTTCAGTAATGTTAGCCTCTTACACTCTAATATGTCTAAATAGAGAAGCATCCCCAACTGAATGAGAAAATTGCCCTGTCGACTATATCCAAAAGCTATATAAAAGGGGTAGACAACCTCTCCTTTATTTCTTCAAATGAGAAATTACTATGACTATATAGTGCTCTACACAGTTATTACTCTGCTTGTAGATAAGCCAACATCCATGAGTAAGCAAATAAGTAGAACTTGCTAAGATGGCAGTCCTCTGCCTCATAGCAACAAAACAAAACAAAACAAAACAAACAGACAAACACAAAACAAAAAATGGCAGGAACCCACAAACACATAAACATAGTAAACCAGAATCAAAAAGCAAGATCTAACTATATGCTGTTTACAAGAGAATCATCCTATAGGCAAAGCTATCCAGAGGCTGAAAGTAAAAGGATAGAAAAACATATTTCATGCATATGGTCCAAGAAAACAAGAAGAAGTAGCATTTTTCATATCAGACAAAGCATATTTCAAACAAAAATAAATCAGAAGAGACAAAGAAGGCCTACATCTGAGTAAAGGGAACAATCTAATAAGAAGATATAATGATGTAAATATTTGTGCCCCAAATGTCAACACATCCAAGTACATTAAAAAAATACTCCATGATATTAAATCCCACATAGACCCCAACATAATGATTCTGAGTGATTTCAATAAACCCTTATCACCTACAGACAGGTCATCTAAACATAAAAACAATAAAGATATCGAAAACCTAAATAACACTATAAATCAAATGAACTTAATGAACATCTACAGAATATTCCACCCCCAAACAGCTGAATTTTCCTTCTTCTAGATTGTGCATGAAACTTTTTCCAAAATAGATCATATGCTAGGCCATAAAGAAAATCTTAGCAAATACAAAAAATAAATATATAAAAAGAAATAACCCCATGTATCCTATAAGATCATAATGGAATGAAACTAGAAATCAATAGCAAGAAAAAAAATACAAACCACATAAATACATGGAGATTGAACAATACTCTCATATGAAAAATGAGTAAAAGAATAAATGAGAATACAAATCAAGAAATTCATAAAAACAAATGAGAACAGATACAACATATCAAAATCTATAGGACAGTATGAAAACTGTTATAAGAGGCAAATTTATAGCACTGGGTGCCTACATTAAAAAATTAGATCCCAAATGAACAAGCTATGCTTCACCTCAAGGTCTTAGTAAAAGAATAAACTAATTCCCAAATTAATAGAAGGCAGGAAATAATTAAGGTCAGAGCTGAAATTAATGAAAATGAAAGTGAGAACAAGAAAAAAATACATAGGATCAACATAACAAAGAGTTGATTTTTTGAAAAGATAAATAAGACAAAGTAACCAAGAGAACCAGTGAGAAGACCCACATCAACAAGACAGAGATCAAAAAGGAGATATCACCACAAATGCTTCTGAAATCCAGAGGATTATCAGAATCAATTTTGAAAATTTCTACTCCACTAAATCTGAAAGTTTATAAGATGGTAACATATTCTAGACACATATGACCTGCCCAAATTGAATCAGGAAGATATATAAAACCTAAACAGACCAAAAGCAAGAAATGAAATTGAAATAGCAATTAAAATCTTCCAAAAATGTAAAGCCCAGAATCAGATGGATTCTTAGCTGAGTCCTACCAGACCTTTACAGAAGAACGAACACCACTCTTTCTCAGATTATTTCATGAAATTGAGAGGGAGGGAACACTACCAAATATATTTTATGAAGATAGCATAACCCTGACATCAAAACCAGACAAAGACAGATAAAAGGAGGAAAACTACAGACTAATATCCCTGATAAACATAGATGCAAAAATACATAATAAAATATTAACAAAAAGAATTTAAAAACATATCACAAAGATAATATACCATCATGAAGTGGGTTTCATTCTCAGGGTGCAAGTTTGATTCAACCTACACAAATCAATAAATGTAATTCACCACTTAAGCAAAATTAAGAACAAGAATCACAAGATCATTTCAAAAGATTCAGAAAAGACCTTTGATAAAATCCAGCAACTGTTTGTGTTTTTAAAAAACTGGAGAAGCCAGGGATCAAAGGTAAAAGCCTTTATGACAAATCCAATGCCAACAGTATACTAAATGGAGAAAAATTAAAAGCATTTTCTCTAATATCAGGAGCAAGATGAGGCATCTCACTCTCACCACTCCAATTCAATATAATCCTTGAAACATTAGCCAGAATGATCAAGCAAGAAAAGGAAATCAAAGGGATATGAATAGGAAAAGCAAAGGTAAAACTCTCTCTGTTTGTTGATGACATGATCTTATATCTAAAAGGCTCAAAAACTTCAAGATACAAGATCAACACCCATAAATCAATAGTTTTTCTCTACTTCAAAAGTGATTCAGCTGAAGAAGAAATCAGAAAAATTATTTATTCACAATAATCTCAAAAAATATTTTTCAGAGGGAATTAATCTAACCAAGGAAGAAAAAGGAGATCTATAATGAAAATTGCAGAACACAGAAGAAAGAGATTGAAGAAGACCTTAGCAAGTGGAAAGAGATCCCATATTCTTAGATAGGCAGGATCAATATTGCCAAAATGGCCATATCAACAAAATCAATATAGAGATTCAATGAAATTCCCGTCAAAATACTCATGACCTTCTTCACAGAATAAGAAAAAAAAATTCTTAAATTCATTTGGAAGAATAAGAGACCCAAAATAGCCAAAGAAATATTAATCAAGAAGAGTGACACAGAAGGTATCATGATTATACCTGATCTGAAATTGTACTACAGAGCCATAGTAAGAACAATAGCATGGTATTAGCATTAAAATAGGTATGAAGGCCAATGGAATAGAATAGAAGACACAGAGACAACTCTGATCTCTGATATTTGATAAGATTGCCAAAAATATATTTTGGAGAAAAGATAGCCTTTCTAACAAACGGTGCTGGGAAAACTGTATAGCCATATGTGGAAAAATTAAACTAGAGCCCTTTCTCACCTTGCACAAAACTCAAATCCAAATAGATCAAAGAATTAGGAATTAAACCAGAAATGTAACAACTGCAAGAAGAAAATATAGAGTCAACACTCCATCATAAGGTACTGGCACCAACTTTCTTAATAAGAGCCCCAAAGTGCAAGAAATAAAACCAAAAATTAATAAGTGGGATAGCATCAAACTAAAATGCTTCTGCACAGCAAAGAAAACTATTAAGAGCATGAAGAGATATTCTATGGAATAGGAGAAAATCTTGGCCAGCTACTCCTCCAATAGGGGATTCATGTCCAGAATATACAAAGAACTAAAACCAAAACCAAATAATCCAATCAATAAATGGGCAAAAAAACTAAACAGAATTTCAAAAGAGGAAACACAAAGGACTGACAAATATATGAAAAAAATGCTTAATATCTCTAGCAATATCTCTAGCAATCTGGGAAATGCAAATCAAAATTGCACTGATATTACCTCACTCCAGTCAGAATGACAATGATCAAGAACACAGACAATAATAAATGCTGACAAGGTTGAAGGGAGAGAGGTACACTTGTACATTGTTGGTGGGACTGTAGCCTAGAACAGCCTCTCTGGAAAGCAGTGCAGAGATTATTTGAAAAACTAGGGATAAAACCACCATGTGACTCAACTATCCCACTTCTTGAAAGTTTCCCAAAAGATATGAAATCAGCATACTGCAATGATACAGCCACCTCAATGTTTATAGCGGCACAATTCACAATCGCTAAATTATGGAATCAACCCTGATGCTGGTCAAAGATGATTGGATTAAGAAATTATATATGTATATTATTGTGACATACAAATGCCGCAATTTCATTCTTTTTAAAAAAATATTTACTTCTTAGTTGTACACAATACCTTTATTTTGTTTATTTATTTTTATGTGGTTCTGAGGATTGAGGCCCAGGACCTCACATCTGCTAGGTCAGTACTGTACCTCTGAGCCACAATCCCAGCCCCACAATTTCATTCTTCTTTTATGACTCAGTAGAGTATAATAGATGTAATATAATATATATATATATATGTGTGTGAGTGTGTGTATTATACATATATACATATATAGAGTAGAACTCTATATATTTAATAGATGTAATGTAATAGATGTAATTATATATATATATATATATGTGTGTGTGTGTGTGTGTGTGTGTATTATACATATATACATATAGAGAGTAGAACTCTATATATTTAATAGATGTAATGTAATAGATGCAATGTAATATATATATATATATATATATATATATATATATATATATATACATACATACATGTGTGTGTGTGTATTATGCATATATACATATAGAGAGTAGAACTCTATATATTTACTATAAAATATTATATATATAATATTATATAGAGATAATTCTACTCAGTCATAAAGAAGAATGAAAAAAGTCATAAAAAATGAAAATGTGACATTTGCTAGAAAATGAATGGGATGGAAAACATGCTAAGTAAAATAAGCCCAACTCAGAAACTCAAAGTTTGAATGTTTTCTCTCATATACAGAAACTAGAGTGAAGTAAAAGGAAAGGAGAGGGAAGGATGGGATGTCATAAAGGCAAAGGGAAGATCAGTAATGCAGAAGAAGGAGATCCAGAGGCAGAATGGAGGGATGAGTAAGGGGAGGCAATGCAGAATGAATTCTTATAAAGTCATATTGTGTGCATATATAAATATATGACAGGGAACCTCACCTTTATTCCTGGGTAGAAAGAACCAATCAAATATAAATTAATAGGTGGGTGAAAGGAAGTCTAGTAGAGTAGAGAAAGGAGAATAGGAGAGGGGAGGGAGAATGGGAGGGAAAAGAGCAGGGGAAATGGGGGGATGAAGAACTGAAATCAAATTCTATGCATGTTTGAGTTTCTTAGGACGAACCCAACTACTATAACTATAAAGCTCTGATTTCAAAAAATGTAGGCCATAGACTTTAGATTCAGAAACCACAGAGGCTGAAATCTGGGCTTTTAAAATAGCGGCGCGCCATTAAATCAACAAAACAACTTTCCGCCTTGTAGCTTCATTTTCCTTCATTTTCTCCATATCAGTTGGCAGATTCTTTCCCTCTGCTCTGAGTCTTTTCTTTACTTATCCTTGGCTTCCTCACAGTTTCTACTTCTTTAAAATTCCAGCTAACAATATAGCATTGTGAGAAAGATCATGGGTTAGGAAGTGATACAGATCTGGGTTTGAATCCAAGATTTACAAACACTTAAGTGTTCATATGTAAGATCAAAGTAATGACTAATTTAAATTTAATGATACAATGATAGTAAAGTAGCATTGGAAGCAGTCAGTAGTGTTGAACATAACGTTATTACTGTTTCTGAGGACAATAATAGTTTTCTCTCAGAATTTTCTAACAGCCTGGGTTCCATACTAACTCCAGATTACCTAACTAAAGTTTTTTTTAAAAAGTAACCTATTTGCTATGTCATCTTCTAAAGCAGAATAGTTTATAGTACACAGCTACAGTATAGATGACTGTGTTAGATTATTATCTTGTTCAAATATTTGTGGGAAGGAGGTAGAAGTAAAGATATAATAAGTAATGTAAAATATGGGCTTATGAATTTTGCATTTTAGTAGAAACTACAGGCAGCTCTGTCTCACTTGTAAGGAATTGTGAGTATGACAGATATATAGATCATTCAAGGAAGAATATAGACGTTTCTCTTCCTTGAAGTAGATCCATCAGTGTCCTTAGTCTATAATTAGCTATTTCTGTAATATTAGGGTTTGAAAGATCCTGGTATCTTACTGGCTTGAAAAAACAAACACATGGAAACCAACCAAGTAAAAGCAAATGTACATGAATTTCAAGAGTATTGAACCTATAGACATGTTTATCCAGGCAGGCAGAAAACTCGGTAAGTTTATTCTTACTGCATCCAAATCCATGATAATGCCCTCCTTTTCAAGACAGAGATATAGAGACAGTGTAATTACTGATGGAAAGCTAGTGCAGATAAAATAAGAATAACCTAAGCTCTAATTCAAACCTCAAACCATAGGCCCAACCCAAGACATTTTTGGGTTCATATAGGTTCATATAACCTTGGACTTTTAGAAAACATCATTTCACAAAATAACACTTCTTACTTTGTACCCTTAAGATTAAGCAGGGCAAATATAGAGTAGAAGAACAACTCCTGTTTAGAGCCTGGGATCCTGGCTGGGAGTGGGCAGTTGCTTGCCAGTTGATGAACTAGAACAAAGAGATTCTGCAAGGGATATATGTGGGTAATCCAATTTAACACGCCCTGGAAAAGCCCAAAATGCTATCAAATGACATGGAATTTAATCGAAGAAAAATAAAACAATGATTACACAATATCAAACCAAGCAGGGCAGGTGTAGATTAAAATTTCCCATCTACCTACATCTTTATCTTTCTTGTTATTTCACTTTCTGCCAAATTTTATTGGATTTATGAGATAATAAGTGTATCTTTCTAACCCTCTTCTGTCATTTTTTTTTCTATTTTCTTAGTCCAGTTCTGTCTTATCCTTTCCTTTCCTTCTTTTCTTTTCCTTCCTGAAGCATTATGAAGGCCTAAATGCACAGCATTCTGGTAGGCCAGACAGGGAAATATCATAGGACCCCTTATTTGATTCCAGGACATGTATCTCCAGCTGTCTACTGTTTCTCTAAACAGAGGGCATTGCAGATGGCAATAACAGAGACCTATCAATGTCTTTCTAATTTGACTTCAGAAAAAAAATCCTTTTTTTCTTCCTTTTCATTAGAAGTTTCTACATTTTTTTTTAACTAAGCATACTTGCTGATGAGACTACAAGGGCATCCTACTGTTTCCCAGCTGCCTCCCCTCCCTTATGCAATGGTCTCTTTCCCTGGGCTCTGTATGGTTCTGGTGAGAATTGCTCTCTTGGCCACAGCTGACCTGTCTAGATCTAGGCATATGCGAAGATGATTCTGCCATGCTTTTCAAGTGAGCCTAAAAGAAGAAAGGCATCCCTCTTCCCAAGGCCTTGCTTCTTGCAATACAGAGGAAGCCAGTCTCAGAATGAGGTTACTTGTCCACAGAAAGGGGATGTGAAAGTGGAGGAGAGGCCCTGGTGCCTTTGGTGTCCTCCACTGACTGTACCTGAGGCAGAAGCCCCGGCCACACTACACTTGATTACGGATTGCTAGCGGGAATTGCTTACGGGAGAGCCAATGAAGAGTCCAGTTGTGAGTGACCAAAGATTTGGGGACACTAGAATATTAATGATTTTTTTTTCATCCAATTAGTTCAATAGAGTTGTTCTCATTAAAATAAAGAGGTTTTGACAAATAACAATTCAGAGATAGTTCAAATCTCTCTCTCTCTCTCTCTCTCCTTCTCTCTCTCACACACACACACACACACACACACACACACACACAAACACACGTACACAAAAAGCTGTGATTTATTGAAATGATAGATTTCAGTTGTCCCTAGAATTGCTCCTATCACTGATTCTCAAAGATATGACAGATATTTGAAACACTCATTTGACCTAGGGTCAGAGAGAAAAACAGCTGACTGACTGTGAGCAAGATAAATTAAACTCTATTCCCATTTTCTTATTTTTAAAATGAGACAAAAATTCTCCCCAAGTTGTGGAGTTATTTTGAGGATTGAAAAAAAAGTGGTATTTAAGTACCACTTTCGGAAGTGTGTATGGTGCACAGTAAATGCTAAATAAATGGTAGCCATTATTATTGAGGGACCTCTTGAGAGAGCTGTGCAGGAGCAAGCTTCTCTGAGTCACTTTCAATCGCTTAGTGATGCAATAAACTGATACAGTTTAAGCCCTTGAATTTCCCCTCCAGCTGAAGGGAGGAGCAGCCCAAAATTAAAGTTTGTGCCTCAGCAGGAGTTCAGTAGTGGAAGTTAACTAATGCAAGACTGACTGCAGGGAGGTGCCCTATGGTGATGGTGAGGAAGGGACTTATTTGAAACTGATTAATCATACTGTGTTGTGTCATCTCCCCTGATTATGAGAGTTGGGGTAACAATGTTAAGATGAAGCCTCAGAAGTTAATGTCCTTGGACTTTTGCATTTTGCAATTTATGTGGGAACATCAGCTCCTTCAGATTAAGAAAGTTACCTCCTGTTCCATATTGTTCATTCACTGGACAGGTATTTATCCACTCCCTGTTACAGGGAAGGCAGTGGGCCCAGCTTCACAGTGAAACAAAGAATGAGGATCCTTTGCCCCCATAAAGCTTCCAATCAAGTCTGTTTCCTAGGTTTTTCATTGTGACTAATGTTCATGACTGATTCTAACCCATTATTTCTATAGCTATTTTGTAATTAATTTCTTTCCCCAAAGAATACTGCAAGTATATCATCAAAGGTAAATGGTACTGTAGGAACAGCCGGAAAATCTTCGTAAACTCAACAAGTCAAAACAACCTTACCTGTCCAAGATTGTATTAGCAGAACCATATTGGGCAGTCGCAGAAAAGAAGGGGGGGGAGAGAGAGAGAGAGAGAGAGAGAGAGAGAGAGAGAGAGAGAGGAGAGAGGGGAAGGGAGGGAGGGAGAGGGAGGAGAAAGGGGGGAAGAGAGAGAAGGGAGAGGAGAGGGGGAAGAGAGAGAGAGGAGAGAAGAGAGGAGGGGAAGAGAGAGAGAGGAGAGAAGAGAGGAGGAGAGTGAGAGAGAGGCCAGGAGAGTAAGAGAGAGAGCATGAACAGGGTGTTGATATTTATGGGCTTAATGCAGGATGAGGAGGAGCAAGGCGAGTGGGCTGTTACTTCTTCATTGTCCGAGAGTTCGCACCATTTCAGGGATTGGAGGTGAGCCATTCAAAGTTCGTGCCATTCACAGGCATTGGAGGTGATGGTTCCTGCGCCATTCAGTGCGTCATGGACCTGAGCTCCTGGAAGAGAAGTGCTCTAGGCGCCATCTTTACCAACAGGTACTGATAACTAAATGATTACCATTTCCAACATGAGCCAATTCTGTTCTACGCTATCCCTTAGCAGCATTTGTAATAACCTAGAAAATGGCCTGGTTCACCTGTGATGCTAATTTGGAAGCTAATTCTTCAACTCCTCCAAGCACCACATGATACTCCTACTTATTTTCTGGTACCAAGTTCATGAGTGATTAAATCAAAGGATACCACTTCAAGAATGCTTTTCCTTTTATTTTGAGGTGTGTGTGTGTGTGTGTGTGTGTGTGTGTGTGTGTGTGTGTTTTCTTAGATGTTTCTAATTATATAGCAACACTATTTTTTCTTTTTATTTGTTTTTGTCTTTCAAAAAGAGACATACTCATTATGTTTATAGAATAACATACTAGCAGGTAGTATAGAGAGAAAGAGAAAGACAGGAGGCTTTTAAAGTACATTTGTAATGCTCAAAATGTTATTTTGAGTTCGTATCAGGGGTCTTCAAAGTTACTTACAACATGATTAGAATTTATATGTGAAAAACTGCTGCAGGGAAAAGAACAAATATTCTGTGGATTTCTATTTTGAGGATAAAAATTGACACGCCCCCCAGTTAATAATTGCGTAATACATGGGTAGTGGTGTCAAGGAGAGAATATTGTCAAGATTTCTATCAAATGTGTCATCTATTTCATCATAATGAAATTGAGGTATATGAATATAATATTGTCAATTCAATGAATCACTTGCTTCATTTTCTTTGAATTCTACCTCCTGTGACCTATGGAGGATATTAAGTCACAATTAACTAATGAGTCACTTACAGAACTTTACAACAACATATGCATAAAATAGACTGTGCTTTGCCCCAAACTTACCTTACCAACAGCCAGCAAGAAGAAATATAGAAACAGGTGGTTGTATCTATGGGAGTATGTACAAATGTGCAGAAACACATGAGAGATAAAATTTAAAAAGCAGATGGTTAAAATAAATGCTATTCAAAGGACCATGATTGGGTCTCATGGTGAAAGAAATCTCCTTTCTTTTCAGAAATTACTCAAATTTCAATAGAAAAAAATAGCCTGGAAAAAGGCAAAAGGAGATGAATAACATTTATTCAGCACTAACAATATCGAAGTACTTAACCAGGTCTGTTACAAGGACCTTCATATTTCAGGTGTTCATTTGGTCATTATAGATCCTATTTTCATTATATCTAAGAACTTTCAAGACTCATAGCTTACAAGACTTATAGGATAAGTTGTTGCTAAAGCTCATCAGCTCATGAATAATAATTCAGAATGCAAACTTCAGGTTCAATAGACTTTAAAACCCATGTTTTTTACTTTTTTGGCTATCTTAGGTAATGACACAAACCATTAAGGGATAAAAGTGTTTGTTGACTTTGCTCAATAGGTTAGGCTGTCTATTAGCTTAGAAAATGAGAAGCGTTTTACATTCTGTCTCTGGCACTTCACCTAAAATATGGCATGCCATAGAAAATTCCTGAGACTCTTCTAAGTTTGTTTGTTCGTTTGTTTTAATGTGGGGAGAGCCACCTTTGGCCTTCCCATAGTGGGATGAAAAGTTGTAGGTTTCTTTTTTTTCTCATCTATTTTATGCTCAAAAATTATTGTGGAAGCTTTCCTGATGCCATTTATTATTTAATTTACCATTTCATATATTCTCCATTGAAAATTCAAAATGTAAAGTTACTTATGGTAATTATTAAATAACAGTGGAAATACAGAACTAATTTGAAGTTTCAATAAATTCACTAATATCATTTCTTCTGATACTACTATCATACCTTCACTAATGTGGCTTTTTTTCCTCCCATCAATCAAGCATGAGTATTTTTTATTCTGTATCTAATGATGTCTGAATGAATAACTTAGGGATATTAGGCTTGATTTCCACAGTAAAAGTAACAAGTCTGGTAGAATAAGCTTATCAGCTCAAACTTTGAGCAAAATAATTAAAAATATTCTAAGCACCATTCAATTCCTTTTTCCCCATTTTCAGCAATTCTGTAAGTGAATATATTTTTGTCATTTTGAAATTGCTCCTTGACTCGTATGCAATCTATTTCAACAGTTGGATTTACATGAGTTTAACATGTTATCTGGCTGGTAAGGCTGGTCCAGGGCCAAATGGGGTGTTGGAAAGAGAAGTGATCAGGAAGAAATGTTGCCTCTTGGCCTTTTCAAGTAGGTAAAGCTTAACTATGCACTGTTAGAGGATAGACCCTGCAGGAGCAAGGCTGGGTGTGTACCAGGCCTCCCCCTCCAACCCTTACATTCTTTTCTACCATGTCTAGCATACACTGTGTTCTCCTATAATTATAAATGTATGTTTCCCATCACCACAAAGACTTCTCATTGCTTGAAGGAAATACAGCTTCAAAGAGTTTAAATTGTGAAGGGCAGGCCTCCTCCTGAGAGCTACCATTGCTCCGGGTGATTCTTCCTTTAACTCATCCACAGTCATCCCACCGGCCAGCTTGGCTGGATGCATCTTACCATGTCTAGATCAGCCTGGGGATTTGGTGGTTTCAGTTTTCGAAAAGGAGCAACTTTGAATTTTTGATAATGTAAATCTCAATATTGTTCTTTTAAAAATATTCTTCGTGGCAGGTTTCCTTACTGTCTTAAAAGGGAGAAAGCCTTCTTGTCTTTTGTAATTCTCAACTTCACATACAAAGGATTTCTGGAGAAAACTGGCACTTTGATTACAGGGTAAGTTTCACATTGAGACAGAGTTTCAGTTTTAAGTTGCTGAGAGTTGAAAGTAATGTAACATGGACAAGAAGAAAGGACACGGAAATATAAGTTTAAAATGTGACGCTATAAAAAAGAAGACGGCATATTTTATGACAGAGCAGTTTGAGAGAAAACTGTGCTTTATTTTTAACAATCTTTTTTTAAGCTCTAACAATTAACTTTCCCGGATGCTTCTTCAGGATAGCAGCTTTCAGGGAGTGGAGCTGTGTCAGTCAATAATGACAATAGCTCACACAGTCTCGGGCCAGGCACTGTGCTAAGCTCTTCTTAAAGGAAATAGCCCAATCCTTTCCATCAACCTCAGTGTTACCAGTGTCACCCCATTTTACAGATGAGTATTATTTTATGAGATAGGTTAAAACTGAGAGACTTGCCTCACATGACACAGCTGGATTGTTTTAAATGAAGTTTGGAAACCAGACTGTGTGACTTGTAACATTATTCTTTGCTGTCATGAACATTTCTTGTTTAGGGAAAATTTTTTACATGTCTTTGAAAATACAGAACACAAAATCCTACATCTTTCTCTACAAGATTCAGTCACCTTGTTGGTGTCTAACCTAAATGATACTCCCATTAGGCACCTTTGCAGTGATATATCATTAGAATGATTTATAACCCTAGAGAAAAATCATCTTTCTTAACTGAAAAGGATAGACTAGAGTAAACATCATTTATTGAGTGTTTACCACACATCAGGTATTGTGTTAGATGCTTTACACAAATGTTCTCATCTAATCATCTCACAAATCTATCAGTTAGGTGTCGTTATTCCCCTTTTGCATATATTGTGATTTGGGCTTAAAGAGATGATGTAACTTGGCTAGAAGCACATGATAAAGGGTGTGTGGGGGGGGGGATGAGCCCTGCCTGTCTGACTCCAAATGTCATGCTCTTGAATATAACACTAAATTGTCTTCCCACTAACAGGGGCATCCACATAAACAGATCCATTTATTGATCACACATGTTGAATCAGATAGTCCACTGGGAAGTTTGCATATGTTATTTCTCAACTTTTCATATCACTTATAGGGGCTGGAGTGATAGAGCACTTACCTATCACCACAAAGTCCTGGGTTCAATGTCAAGCACTAAAAAAGAAATAAACAAAAATAAAAACAAAATCACTGAGAATCAATACATATACTCATTCCATCAATGCATTTTTTTTAACATATTCAGTTTAAATGAGATAAGAGGTACCTTTCAGAGACCACAGAAAGACTTCCAAGCAGGTCCAACTGGTGCCAATTTTCCTTTATCCATTCCATAACACTATTAAGGCAGGAGGCCCCTCTACAGTTCCACATCTCAGAGCAGCTAATCTAATCATGATACTATAGGGGGAAAAATGTTTCACAACCTTTGGTGATTATTCATGGAAATTTTCACACACCAACCTTCACTGTTAGAAAGGTCATGCTGAAACTTTAATGTAAATAATGTACGCTTCTCTTTTTAGACCTCTGATAAGCATGGAAACTTTTCCCCAATAGTCAGTAATGGTTGTAATAATAATGGATTTTTATTACCCTTTTACTGTTCAAAAATACCATTTTTCACAGCACTGCTGAAAAGTAGAATTATCTTTTCTGCCTCAGTAATATGCTTGGTCCTGAGCTGGTTTCAGCACAGTCTGCTTTTATGATCTTATCCTATGGCATTGGTTAGGGATGAGAAAATTTTATTTACCTCCCTACTGAATCTGCAGTGTCCAGATAAGTAGACTCATTTTTATGGCATCAAATGTTTTTTAGGTACTCATTCTGATATGTTCTCACTGAACATTCTGCTCTCCAAACACAAATGCGTAAGGAAATGCAAAACGTTATGAAGTTATTTTTTTTCTGGGGAGGATGCAAGCCATGTTGTGATTATAGATGAAGCATTTCTCAAAGTTCCAAAGATGTTCATCATTTACCCAGAGCTAGAAGCCACCAACGACTATGGAGATCTCAGCTCTAAAAAGGCAAAGGAATAAATAGTACACAGGGAAGTAGAAAGAATCAATCAGAAAAGCCAATAAAATCTGGGAAATAAGCATAGGCCCAACATGACAGCTGCCTCCAGATCACATGGAAAGACTGGAGGATCCAAGCTCCCACGCGTGGGCGTGTTGTGTGAACCAGCCATCAATGTCAAACACAGTACCCTGAGTCATTTTATCTCTGATTCACAAGCAGGTCTGGGCCATCCCCGTGAGACTTTAATTGCTTGATGCAGAAAATGGGATAATGAACCTCAAAGCAGCCCAAGATCTCGTTTTGGCTTTCTTCTAGCCCTGGCTTAGACTCTGGCTTGTCTGTGATAACTTGCCTATCCCGAAATGCTGAGGCTGGCCCTGCTAAGCGTTGCCAAGCTCACTCTTGAACTTGGCAATATTGAGCTGTTTGACCATCATCTGCTGAGTTAAAAAGACTCCCTCACCCTGCCCATCTCGGGGGCCAGTTTTTTACGAGGTTGGATTTAAGAACCACCACTCTAGCACTGTCCGCCTCAGATCCTGCTTTCTGCCAGCTCCGCCTCTACTTTGAGACAGATACTTTCCTTTGTTTCTGAGTCTCTGTTTCCACATTGTCATTTAGCACAGGAGATTAGTTCCTCTGTTTTCTGGGCTGGAGTCTCACATTTAGTAATCTTTCCAATTCCTCAAGATCTAGAAAACTAGAAAAATTCCCTAAAGTTTTCTGACACTAGAATTATGATCTGAAATACCAGTACTGTGGGTACTGTGGGTCTGCCCTCTGTGAAATTATCAAAATTTAACACTTACCTGACTACAGTTGTAAATCCACTCATTTCTGGATGTTCCTCTCAATCTCCTCATATCATTTGCCTTATTGCACAGATGTCCGTGGGTAACAGCACAGGCTTTGAATGCCAAGCAAGTGTCCTAGGCAATTTCTTTCTTTCTTTCTTTCTTTCTTCCTTCCTTCCTTCCTTCCTTCCTTCCTTTCTTCCTTCCTTTCTTTCTTTCCTTTCTCTCTTTCCTTCCTCCATCAACACATGCATCTAAAATAGAAGGTAATAATAAATATGCCCCCACATAAAACTGTTGTGATTAAAATAGTTAATGTAGGTACAAAACATATATTATTCAATATATACTAAATACATGATTGCTATTTATTTCCCATTAGATATAATATAACATGTTTATTTTATAAATGAATCAAAAATTTTATTTACATTTAAATATTCAATAATGTCAGATGATGTTAATTTTTGTCATATGCTGGGTCATTTCTTCCAAATTTCACTTCTTCTAGGCTTGATACTTCTGGATTTAAGTCTGGTTCCCAGTCTATTCTGTCTTATTCTACTGAATGTAATGTGGTCCTGCTCAGCAAGAGCTGAAGAACTCAAAGAGAGTAGGTAGGCCCAGAATAAAGGAAGAAGGATATTCTAAGGTTGACAATTCTAAAGATTTACTCTAGATATGTAGAGTTCTGAAATGGAGAAATATTGGTGATGATAAACAGGATTGCCAAAGATGCTGGAAAATAATACCCTCTTCCCACTTTACTTACCCCAGTGCTTCCTAACTGCTATCAGCAGAAGAGCATTGATAAAAGAAGTCATAGGCCATTTCTCCATAATTCCAACAACTTTCATCTCCAGACATACTTGCCTCCCTCAAGGGAGCCCAAAATAGCAGACACAATGGGCAGATGGTGACTCTTGTCAGACCACCAGAGAAAAGTTCATACAGCACTTCTTAGGCATTAGTTTTTCAAAGCACCAAGGCAGTAATTCTGGTAAACTCTATGGATCAGGAAATGATATTTCCTTTATGCTGCTTTTTATTCAAAAGCAGTTGCCATTCTTACCCCGCTGACATAGGAATAAATCTATAGAAACAAAGTCAAGAAAACTTATGTGCAATTTCCATTAATAAGATCCCTGTGGCTGGGAAGGAAGGACCAAAGCCAAGAACAGCCATCAATAAATTTCTCAGTGTTGCTGAGTCAGGAGTTGGTAGACTGAAGGGTTTACTTAGCTCAATTTCCGATTGAGGATTGTGACATTAGAGTTCATTTAGATAAAGCTTAAAGATTTCCTTTTTACTAATTTTAGTTTCTGTGTTTTCCTAGTCATATATCCTTTGCTTAATTATTTTCTTTAATGCCCAAATAATCTAAGTCTAATACATCAGCCTATGATTTTGTGAAAGATGCTTCTTCTGAACAGAAAAGAGAAATAGGGTAAATGTACACCTTCACTATTTCTATTGTATTTCAGTAAAGAACCATTATAGAAGCCACCAGAACATATTCTCTCAATTAACCTCCAATAAGTGGTGGGTAAATTGTCTAGGTCATTGGTGGACAAAAGAATATCATAATTTGATTCATGAGTTCAGGCTTTTTAATAAAAATGGCAAAACAACAACAACAAAAATATATAGCAACTTTCAAAGGCATTTTTAAAAGTTAGATTTATCTGGAGAGAGAGGAAGACCAAATGATCATGATGCCTAAGTACTTTGAATTGAAGATAGCTAGATTTTTTTTTTCAGAAAAGTCAAAACTTTAAAGAATGCTGTATTCTAGAAAGAATGTTGGTTGACATATGGAAGGATTTCTTAACTTCAAAAAGAAATGGCATTCTAACTCATCATCGGGGGCTCTTGCTCTCCAAAGATATTGAAACGACTTTCAGTATGGTTATTTTATCCATGAAATTGTATGAAATTGTGCACTCTGTTTCTTGAATTTTGTGGTAAAGTGATAGCCCCAATGCAGTCTTCCTTTTCTATGTGCCAAACACTTTATATTCATTCTCTCATTCAATTCTCCTCTAACCCTTCTGAGATTAGTATCACTAGTCTTACTTCACAGACAAGTAAGTTTAGAAGTTAAATAACTTGCCCAAGATTTCAAATGATAAAACTGAGAATTAAACACGTGTCGCTTTGGTCCCCAATTTAAACTTTTAACAGCTAAGTGTATATAGGTCGGTCAAATTTTAAATGGTAATTTTGAAAGAGTGTTTGACAATAGTCTTTTCTCCCCAACGTCTACACTCAGCTTCAATTTGTAATTCCTATTTTTACAGTGTCTATTTCTTCCACTCTTTTCTTGAATCCTAAGTACAGGATGTGGTCATTGAGTCAACCATTTCGGTCCTATCAATATTACATATTTGAAGCATAACTCAGCCTGATACGGAGAAGATGGGTATGTCCTGGTCAATTTAATTGCCAGGACTTAGAAACCTAGAAACAAAGCTCAAAGCCTTTGAATAAAATAACCAGCCTGTTCCTGATGGCTACACCCAGGTTGTTCTTTCTACTTACTTCCCCATAGAACATGCCTAAGCCACATAATTCAGATTATAAATATTTTTTTAGGTAAATGCCTATCAGCTGCATAAGTCGGGCTGGCCTGCGAAGACTCATAGAGCAGGTCAAGTTCATTTCTGATCTCCACCCAGCAGCTTTCTCAGCATCACAGTGCCTGGTCCATTTCAGGATTTTGTTTCCTTCCTTCTTATCCCAGGGACCAGTGCTGACTGCTTGAGATGTTTGAAGTAGCCTCACTTTGCTCTCCTTCCACCCTGTTCCTCAAATGTGAGGGTTTCCTCACAAGCACTCTCTTACCTACTTCATCCTCACTTCATCCCAACACCAAGGCCTTTCATGTTTGCTTCACTTTCAGGCAAGGGCTTTCCAGCTGGGAAATTTCACCATCAACAACTTCAGACTAACGTATTGACATCCATCTTGCCATCCCAGCAGAAAGGTGTTACTCTTTTCAGGAGAGACTGTATATCAAATCATCAAATATCCTGTAGCATTCCCATCTCTGATTCAGGAGCTGATGAGGGGCTTGGAGAGCCCTGGCTGGTCAGGGCTTGGTCCCATTTTCTCCACAGGGAATGGGTAGTGAGAGACTTATCTGGAATAGATAGAATAAACTTTATCATAGACATAGATTTCCATTAGTAAAGTAAAAGATAAGTGTTACCATAATTTTAAAAAAGCCTTGATCCTATTTTGCATATGTATTGTTCCTTATTTTTCTTGCTGTTTGAGGATACTTTCTGTCTTACTTCATAAGTCACAAACTAGATGTGAATCTTTAGTCAAGGACAAGTTACTTGTAATGAAAGTAGGAGCACAATCAAGCATTTAATGAACCATTTGACTTCTACTCCAAAACATCATTTCAGATTATGTCTGTATGCTATTTTATTGATGATTCTATTTTTATGAAAATTATAATTTCTTATTTCAAATATGCAATTCTATGTCTTAAGACATTTGAAAGGTAAAACTGATCATTTTTGCTGAAAATCCATAAATATAAGATAGAACTAGCTGAAGTTGCTGATATTTGACAGTTTTATATGTTCCAACCAGATACATATGTGTACACATATGTCTGGCATATTGTTTATATGCTCCATATATTACATGTTGTGATGTTGGATTCATTACATTTTTGACAACTCTTTTCTGTGTTTGTGGGTGTGTGTGTGTGTGTGTGTAAAAATAATCAGATTAAAGTGATTGTTGATTTGATGATGAGTCACTTGTTAATCAACTCTTGATTAGAGTAGATTAAATGATGAGCAACAGAATAACTTACTGAATAAGTGCTGTTGTTATTTGACCATTTCAGATAACCAAAATAGGACTTAGCATGAGGGCTTCTCTCTCTCTCTCTCTCTCTCTCTCTCTCTCTCTCTCTCTCTCTCTCTCTCTCCTAACAGCAAGATGAGAGCAATCAGTTAATAATTTCATCTACTGCTCAGCACTTCATTATTACAATAACAAAAATTAAACACCTTTCTATATTATATCAAGCAAAGTAAATGATTCTCTGAAATTGAAGGCACACCTGCTTTCTGCAATTCCTGTAATATATCTGTTTTATTCATGTCCAAGCTAGGCTTTTTAAGTGTAACTTTGCAGATATAAGTATTTCTATTCCCTATTGCTCTCAGCTATAGGTTTTATGCTAGATGTGAATTTTATAGGTGCCAAATGGCACATGCATCTACACTGCAGAGTATTAGTTTAAAAAAGAGTAAAAACAACAGCATGTTTTAAATAATGTATTATTTTATTAGGTTTTCTTCAATGACTTTAGTGAATTCAAGTCCTCTACTATTATTTGACAGCATTTGAATCTCCCTGAATATTCTATGAATTTCTCAGAAGCCAGGTTTCACATATTTCTTTGAGCGACACGCTATGTACATTACAGGCTAGAGCTTGGTAGCATATGAAAATATGTATAAACTTTCAATTATGGTACAGTACATCACTTGATAAACTATGTCATTTTCTGAGCTAACAATACTGACTTCCATTTAACGTGGTGAAGAGAAATCAATTTTAGAATTTTAAGCAATGATGCCTATAGTGAAACAGCAATTTTAAATTTCAGAAGGAAATAGTATTTGCATTTTGGCCAGATCACAGGTCCTATAGCAGTCAATTTTAAAAATTGAAGTTCCTCAAACTGTGCAATGGTGAAGATATATTTCCATAAAACCAAGTTGCTCTATTGTAGCAAATGTTTATTTTTATTTAAAAACAGAAGTTCTCCTATCTTGATAAATTGTAAATGACTCACACCTGCCTATTTCTGAAACTTTGACCATCTTCTGTTGTAGTCCTTTGTTCTGCCTTAGCCAGAACAGTTAAGTCAATGAATATTTCTATGGAAGACAAAAGAAAAATGAAAAGAAGAGCTTTCATTTTTCAGTACTTGTCAACATACACAAATGAGATGCATTCTGGAGTTTTTAGAGAAGAGGTCGGGTAGGTCAACTAGTGCTTTGGCATAAGACCATATTGTTCTTGCCAAGTGAGACACTTAATTTATTTGAGTGAAAACACATCAACATGGCTAAGAGGAGTACTTCTATGAGACATGGTGCTATTTATTTTTTGTTTTATGAGCACTTACATCACATTTCACTAGGTGCCAGGCATTGTTCTAGATACCTTACAAGTAATAATTCATTTAATACTCATGATCAGCCTATGGAGTAGGTATTGTTTTTATCTCAATTTGAAAAAGGGAGTACTACAGAAAGAGGAAGTCACTGAACCACAGTGACATTGTAAGCAATGACATCTGTTGAAGTGCTTTGGAAAACACTGGCATAGTCCTTCCTGGTCAAACCTGATGGGTTTTAGTTTAATCCCTGCTTTCCCCTGTGTTTGTCCTGAGCTGGGACTTCAGTTCTAGAGGCTTGATTTGTGGTTTGTGTCATTACATCTGAGTCCCTACCATCCTGATTGATCTTAGACTGAAATTCTTTCTCACAAGTTCCATATTAAAAAAATGAATTTCCATTCCTAAATTGTACCCTTGGCTGAGGGCCAGGTGCCTGATGGACCAATTGGTTTGGTCATTTATCCCCACCCTTGAACTTTTAAGGATTACCTATTCCTGAAGGATTTTGTCTCTTCCTATCAGTCAATTTCTGTTAGTCTCCTACCTTGACAGCCTATCCCAACTTCCATTTTATTTATTTCACTTTTAAGTATTGAAAACTGTAGCCAAGATAATATAAATAATAACCATAACAGATCTTCAATATTTTGTGACATTTAAAAAAGATTCTTTAAATTTAATGTTATAAACAAATCAGAATCCTTTGTAACTGATCCCTCCTTAAAACTTGTATCTGGGTAATTTTCCCATGCAATTTTTTTTAAAAAATTACATATGTATTCACACAAAAAATCATGGAATTCTTTGATTTATACTTGAAATAGCCTCACACTGCACATATCATTTGAAAACTTGTTTTTCTTATGACATAATTATCTTCTCTTTAACTGTTGATGATTCAATTCTAGTTTATTCTTGATAACTAATGTGTAGTATTTGTTATCCAATTACACCATAATTTATTTATCCATTATTTACAATACTGGTAGGGATTAGGCTATTTCTAATTCTCTATTAAAAGCCACATACTCTTTAAAAAGTCATGTCTACTTGCACACCTGTGAGATTTTTCATCTGGCCCATTGTCTTACCTTTTGCCTTTGGGATCCCACTAAGAATTTCTTCTAATCCCTTTGAGTCCCTCATATGTATTTAAATTAAACTCTGGACTTATTTGGCTTTCACCGTCTTTCCATTATTGTCTCCTTTTTATGTCAGGACACCACATCATTCAGGCTTCTCCCCTGCACTTAGTTGTTATGCCTCCTCTGACTCCTTCTACTGGGTGACATTATTTTCTGTCTCTCTTATTTCTCATGATCTTGATAGTATTGGGGAATACTGGCTCGGTATTATTTAAAATGCTCTGATTTATCCGAAGTGTTTCTCATAATTTGCTGGAGGTTATGGATTTAGGGAAGACCATCAGAAAAGTGGGATGTCTTCCTTGTGTTGAATCAGGGGGTACATGATATCAATATGTCACCTCTGGTGATATTAAACTTTATCACTTGATTATGATAGTGTCCACTGGGCTTCTCTATTGGAAAGTTGTCTTTCCCTTTCCATACTTTATTCTTTAGAAGTAAGTATAGCCCACCCTTAATGGGGGTGGGGAGGGCATAGTTCCACCGACCAGATGGATATTCATAAAGAAAATAGCACATTTGTATATATATATGAAATGGAAATTATTTTCTTACATTGGAACTATTTTATTACATCTAAAGTATTCACCTTTGGTTACATTAGTTACAAAAGTTGCAATTTCTAATATATATCATAATATTTAATTCTTAAATAAAACTGCTATGCCATGCTTCAAAAGATGTCCAGCAGAATCTAAATACCATAGCTATTTGATAACCACTGTTATGCATTTTATTTTATTTTTTTAAAGAGAGATAAAGAGAGAGAGGGAATTTTAATATTTATTTTTTAGTTTTCGGCAGACACAACATCTTTGTTTGTATGTGGTGCTGAGGATCGAACCTGGGCCGCACACATGCCAGGCGAGTGCAATACCGCTTGAGCCACATCCCCAGTCCACTGTTATGCATTTTAAAAAGCCACATTAAAGAACACTTTTTCAACAGTCAAAAAATTTACATCATTATTTTTCCTTTTTGAATTCATATTACTATTCCAATTCCCTCAGAGAAAATTTTAAGTAATTTAATTCTTTAAGTATTTTGCTGATGCACTTTTTATTTTAAAAAAGTATTTCTTTTGAAATAGTTTTAAAATACTGACTTTACAGTATTTACAGTATTTTTTGTGACTGTAAGGTTCTAATTTGTTTTAAAATGTTATTCTGGATTTACCTTTCATTACAACTGGTTTTAATACATGATTGATCACAGTAATATAAACATGTAATACATTTAAAAGCAATTATTTAAAGAAATAATAAAATTATGCTACTGACAAAAACAGTCTCTGAGGCTTTCATAATGGTACTCAGGTTTAAAAAAAAAAGAAAAAAGACCTGTTTCTTCATCCAAATGCCTTTATGTATTTGGTGCTATAAGATGTTCAATAAAGGAAGATAAAAATGGTTTTAGTATTTATGTAACTTGAATATCAATGGAGTATTGATCTTGAAAATCTCCAGAAAATATGATATTCATAAAGAAAATAGCACATTTGTAAAGATCATATAGATATTAAAATTTATCTCAAACACATCATTTCCTAACTATATCAAAATTTAACTGTAATTATGATAATTATCATGAAAAAAATTGAACTGAGAGTGTCTAATTGATTATGAACACAAAAGACCATGTTAAATAAAACCGTGGGTCATTTTTCAATTCCAAACAAAATTTAAACTGGTTCTGGGTTGTAAAGAATTAAAGGTTGCTTTAGAATTAGATGCCCAAAGCACATTTTCATTTTCGATGCGCACCAGACCTTAAAGTCTGTGTTGCTTTATTACATAATAAAATTAATGTGATAAAATTAAACCTAAGTATAAAACTATTTTTGTTCAATCAGGAGATATTTGCTTGTTTAATTCATTACTAGATCACATTGGTTTAGAAAGGATTTAAAGTGAATCGATTCACATTAATTTAGCATTGTATCCTAATCAAGACAAAATATTAAGATGATTTTTGCATGAAGATATTTCCTGACTTCCCAAATTAATCAAATATCTTTCAGACTTTATTTACATATTGTTACACATAACTTTTGGCTTCAGTCAAAATTGAGACTTAAGTCTAAATTAATTATAATAGAGATATATTAAATATACTATAGAGATATGACTAGATTTTAAATTAGCCACATTCTCAATAAGATTTCCTAAAAATGAGACCTGGCTGTACTGGAGAGGATTTTAAGTAGTTGAAATATACTCTAAAATGCTTCTTGCTGGAGTTGAACAATGGGATCATTTTCATTAACCTTCAAAACCTCTTCAGCCTTTGCAGTAGCCAGCCATAATTTCTTAGACCGTCTGTTCTACTCTAGAATAGAAGATAATAAAGTCAAATTTTCAACATAGTTCTATAATTCTGGCTCAAAACAAATTACATGCATACTCTAAAAAATAATTTCATCTGTTTATATTTGTAAAAAATGTAAACAATGCTAGTTTGTTAGTCTAAAACACTGTTTAACTCAATTGTGGTTATTAAACATGAGCTAATCTGAAGAAGGATGCGTTGAAAATAAATTAAGAATTAATTTCAAGAAATGTCTGAGATAACTTTTTGTTTTCTGAATGGGACTTAACTTTTTGAACTATTTTATACTGCTATTTGGCTGGCTTCAACCAGACCAAATGTTTGCCAAATTTCTCAGAAGGGAAACTTACAGTCTCTGAGACTACTGACAAATACATTGTCAGAATTACCTACTTCCTGGAACTCTCTAAAAGTCCTTGAAGAGGAAACACGAAGGAAGCCATGTATTCAGGTATTTCTAGGTACTGTCATCTTGGACATCTTTATAAGCATGTGTGTTAGACACACAGGCATACTGTGCATGATCTTTTGTCCCCTAAGGAATAAAAGATCTTCCTTCCTGAGGGCTTGATGAAATTACAAATTTTACTTTTCATTTTATTTATTTGTTTACTTTTTGTATTACCAAGGTCTGTAGAGCATTTGAAATAATCTTAAAATAACATTAAAACATTTAGGAAGCCATGTTCTTGTGGATAAGATAGATTATACATGTGGTACCCAAAGTTGAGTTTATTATCTTAGTGTCAAACGACAGTTAATTACCAATTTTGTCATGATGATTACATAGATCCTCTAAATATTGTATTAGTCTCATTTATTTTGATGAGCTTATATGCTGTTTATATATAAATTCCACCATGGTCAAATGTCACATGTTTTATATCCATCATGACTAGAGTCACTTGGATAGCTTTACAACACACAAGGGAGACAAATAGAAGCATCCTACTTCAAATAACCTGTTTCCCCCGAAGCCACCCCAGTGTTTAAACAAAATTCATGTAAAACTCCTATTCCATATCAATAAGGAAAAAAAATTCTGTCTCCAAGTCTTCTTTGAAATCCCAGGGTCTAATGTGACCAAGAGTTCCTATTTGTTGAACTCTATCTCAGCCTTATCTCACATCTTGGTACTTACCTCTTCAATCAGCTCTGCATCCATATAAGGAACTTGTGGCCAAGGCACACTTGTGTTCCACTTGTTACAAAAAGTTAAAATGCTACATGTTGCATCCCTATTAAATGCGGTTGGCCAGTGTCTCTGGGAATGTCTCACTGTCTCTGTCAACAGGGCTCACTGACCACAGAATTCTTTGGCATCTTCTCTCTCCAATAGTTTCTTTCCAATATGCTTATCTTCACCACTATTTTTCTTTATACATGTAGCACTTTGTATCTCTGTTATTTTGGAATCCATAACTCTATGTTATCACAGACCCACTTATATAACCTAAGGGAAAAAATTTTCTTTAATAATAAGTTCTCTGACTATCAAAAGAGGAAGTGATTCTCTTAGACCTAATGCATATTTTCTTTGATCAGTTAGAAAAGAAGCTTTCCCCTTAATCCTGTGTATTTTATACCATCTAAATGAAGTACAGTTCATATAGGTTTCCAACCACCACCTGATAATTCACACAAAAAGCTTTTAAAACATTCTGATAGAGAAGGAGATCTGATGCAAACATTTGATTTATTTTCAGCGCTTGGCTATAGAAAATATACTGTGATTTTTTTAGACCTGTATTTGCCACATCTAATGATTTTGTTTTGTTCTTATGTATCAATTGTACAGTCAACTTCATTGACATTTGTAGAGTCAGATTGCATTGTGGACCCTCAAAAAGTTGAACAAATGATTTCAACTGTTTGCAGTTACTTCCAAGTGTCGATATTATTTTTGTCACTACTTTCTAGATACCAACTTTGGCATAAAATGGTTAATGACACCCTGATTCTTAAATTCTTCTCACTTATATGTTGGTTTCTCTGAGCCAAAACTCATAAAAAGATACCAAGTTTTTTTTTTTTGTTTTTTTGAGGGTGGTGGCAAACCATTTTGTTTGTTTCTCAACTTAGAATCTCACTGAGAAAGTCTGGTTTGACAGGTATTTATATTAGCCCATTATCTCACTTTTGCCCACTTTAAAAAATTTTTAATTTATATACTTATCCCAAGTGTAAAACACATGTTATTTTTGGCTACTATCCCTGTGCACTAATTTTTGTTTGCTCCACCTTCGGAGTCTGATGTTGAACTAACATCAACTACAAGGGAAACAAGGCAACCTCTGAACTTCAGCTGTCAGCAAAAGTTGAAAAGAGCAGTAATGGGAGCAAGATGTGGGGTGAAGATGCTATTCCTCAGGAGGGGGCCTCACCAGGGACGGCTACTTTATATAGAGGATAAGCCCCACCACTCAGTTCTTCACACCTTTCACTGGAGAGGGGAAAACTTAATAGGCCATTGAAAATTTTGCCTTCTCACTTTGGAAATTTCTAAAAGTGGTTATGACTTCTTTCCCTAACCTGATCATGAATAGTGTTGCCCGAACAAAGAAAAGTCTAATATTCAGAGTTTTACAAAATTAAGATCCAAGAGTTGTTAAGCTTAAAAATCAATTTATTCTTAGAAATCTTGATACCCAGAAAGAAGAACATGCCACATATTGTTCACTGTCTGTTTTAGCAGTCATCCAAGCTCTGTCTGCCTCTATGGGAGAGGAAGTTGTGTCCCCTTAAATCTCAGATGGAATATTAGAAAGTAAATAAGTGTTATTGTCCCAAGTGGACCCAGAAGAAAGGGAGCTTGCTTTCATGATTTGAAAATTAAATTTATTTTTTAGAATAATTGTTTTTAGCACCAACTTTGACCTGCTCCAAAAGCACCTTAGTTTAAATTCACTTAGGTGTATCTGCTTGTTTTTATATAAAACCTATCACTAGTTAGAGCAGAACATTTTATATGATCTTTATAGAATGAACTCATGTAGAATCTTCTTTGGGTGTACCATATGATGTCATAGAACCCATTTCATTTTATCTCATATAATACCATTTGTTCTTATATTTATTACCTTTTGTTGTCAGAAACTTAGAGTCTGATTTTTTCCCCACTCATGAATTTCCTATTAAACTTGATTCTGTTAGCATTTTAGAGTATTAAACACATGATTTTTAATAGGTAGACATGAACTTCTCAAAGAAAACAGGAAGATTGGGAAAACTGGACAAAGAACTAGCAAGTCAGGAAAAGGGATTGTTAAATACTCATTTCACATCATGAAACATAATTGTTTCTGTAAAGGTATATAAGAGTTGATGCATGGTATTTCAGAAAACCAGTGTTTGCAAAGAGGCATAAAATGGATTAACCACTAGCTTTAACCATGGAGACTCTGCATATAGCCAACATCTTTGACAAATCAGAACTGAAATCCATCTCTGAACAGAATACATGTACTTTAGTCGGTGTTCTCTAAATATCTAAGAAGGACATAACCAAATTGAGGTCAGAAGAGGTAGGCCCTAGGGATTTGGAAAGCAAAGTATGTTGTACAAATCAGTGTCAGATCCAAGATAGCTGATCTTTGAATCAAGACAATTGAGAAGTTACTATGTGAAAAACATTTAGCTCTTGAAAACCAAAAAATGTATTAAATTTTCTGTACTGAAGAAGGCAAAACATTTTTGAGGTCCATTAATAAATGTACATAATTATCTACACTAAAAGTCAGTATTTTAATTTAATTTTATTTTTAATTTTTGCAGTGTTAGGAATTGAACCCAGGACTAAGCAAGCATTTCACCCTGTAGCCACATCTCCAGACCCACAAAGTAAGATTTTGGCTAATCTTTGGCCTATATAGAACATTTTCTACAGTCTTTTAAGGAGAAAGATAATTTCAAATTAGTATGGAAAGGGCAAGTTGTAATGAGTGAATGACATTTGAACTTTGAAAGTTGTCAAGATTTTAGCTGATGTTCATTGTGTAAGAAGATGGCACCTTCATGTGGTAACCAAAATTACAATATTGCAGAGTTGGGAAGCTGTCAAAAGAAAAGTTATATAATGGGAAAATGCCACAATCTAGTTTGAAGTTTGGTATGTATATAGGCAAATAATGACATAAGATATTTTATGTAGAGTTTGCCAAAGAGCATCTTCTATTCTGTAATGGTTGTTCTATTATCTTTGAAAAAATACTTGTTATTATAATTTTCTTTGATTTGATTAAATGATGAACCTCAGAAGCACTACACTACACCCACCCTTATGCTCTTAAGATTTGAAGCATATTGGGTAGTGATCTCAGATCCATTCAGATTGTCAATATCACTGGCATTCTGCAGAGAAACAATGGCAGAATGAGATGCTGCTGCTTTGGATTTGTGGCACATCCATGATATTTTTCTTTTAACTTATGTGATTGAAGCTATTGTTTGTGACTATAAGTTTTTGCGTGGCCTGCTTACCATGCAGGAAGAGATTAATCCTCTGTGGTCCAATAATTTTTTTCCCACATTTTGGCACTACCGCCAACACGTGCATTGAGGTCCCCCATGACCATCAGGTTGTCAGATGGTAGAGCAGCTGTGATGAGTTTATGCAGATCTCTGCAGAATTTCCCCCTCACTGGAATCTGTGACAGGATATTTGCATCGACAAAAGGAATAAATGGTCATTTGATAAATCCACACTTTGACCCTCCAAGTTGGAGACAAGATCACTTGAACACTCAATGCCTGAAAATCCTTTCCTCAAAGTCTCAGTTCTTCTCATGATATATCTGTGATCATTAGGGAGACATATTAAAAATATTTGTTTCTAATATAATTTCTTAACAGGAGTTCCTTCTCATGTTTTTGCAATTAAGAAAAAAGACCAACAGAGAGCCATATTTTCATGATCTGCCTCCCAGTGTCTGAAACAACCCCACCCTAACTGAACTTCCATCTTGGAGTGTTTTACTATCAGCTCTAAAGGGGGAAATTAACCCACTTACACTTCACAAATACACTTATAATTGCAAATTGAAGCTTACTGGGAGGCTACAGTAATTTAGCAACAAACCAGACTGAATGTGTCTGTGGACCACATTGGATTGAGAATTAAGGCAGATTTTTGCTCTCTAGGGAGAATCTTCAAAATTCCTTGTCCATGTTATGTCCATAAGATAGAAACAGAGTCTCAGGAGGATTGGTATTGTGTTCATTAAGGTGTTTATTTTATTTCTGTCTCTTTAACTGAGAAACAGGACAAAAAACATATGTTAGGGAAATGGAAGACATTTCATAGCTTACAATATTAGGATTAAAAATTATAATATTTATTGTAAAAATGACTCCAATTACCATTTTACTGGACAGAATCTTTGCAAGATGTATGCAAACTAGAAATGGAATTTCATCTTTAACTCATTATATTTCCATAAGAAGCCACATGGCTGGACTTTAAAGCACAGTTCCACCCTTTAGTACATTATTTTTTTGTTTCTTGCTCTTTAAATTATAACAACAGCTTAGTTCTATAAAAGTTCTGATTTGAAATGCCATATTTTAGTAAATGAAAAATACAAATCTAATTGAGGAAAATACGAAAAAAATTGGAGACTAAAATCAATTTTAAAAAGAAAGGAAATAAGCTTTTGATGCCAAACCCTCCCCTGAAATGAAATTTCTTAACTTTCTCATTGAGGATCACCCAGATGCTTTCTTATGGCATCCTGTCTAGAAGGAGATGACCTGAGAAATGAGAAGCAAAGTCCTGACTTGCTGATGGTTGTTAATCTCTCAAGATTTTTATGGTATAGTCCCTTCCTGTGAAGCAAACTTAATTGAGGAGGAAGAGAACAGAACTTCAAATGAAATTAAATGAAGTTTTCATTTAAAATGGAGAAGCTGAGCTACATTATGAGTGGAGAAGGAGACTATCAGTTCTATCAGGCTCTGTAGAGCCAGGGTCTCTGAGGGTCTCCCTTTGTTGAAGACACCCTCATACACCTTGTAGGGAGCCTTCTTCTCACTGCATCCTGGTTTGTGCTCACCAATCTGCAGGCAGCTGCTTTCACCAAGCTCTCCTCTTTTACATAAAGTACTGACGAGTCCAGTGGTGAGCAGGATTTTCTTTCCTTGTTATGTTTTGTTTTATAAAGGGCCAGATTGTAAACATCTTGGCTTTGTGGGCCACATAATCCCTGTCACAAGTATTCAACTATTCAACAGCAACTATTTAACTGCAGCCACAGTGTAAAAGCAGCTGTGGATACTAAAAGCCTACCTGTGTTCCAATAAAACTTTATTTACAAAAGCACATGGTAGGCTATATTTGGGGAGCAAAGTTTACCCAACCCCCAAATGAGTCCAACAAAATCCTATCTCTCCATGCCTGGCTGCTTCTCAAACCCCAAGCACTCACATGACACATGCTCAAGGGAAGACACATGTACTCAACCTCACGCAGCTGTGAGCTGCTCAAGTCAATAAGGAAAATTCTTTTACTTTCTAAAATTAGTCTCCACGGCCAGATCTACAAGCTGGTCAGGCTTCAGTGTCTAGATTCAGGCAGTTTCTGAATCATGCAGTTCTTTCTGGGATCTAAGAGAGGAAGAAGAGAAATAGGTTATATGGCCATGGTGGGAAAGAGAAAGGAATATTTTTTTCCCCCTGTGCCCAAGAGAATTGGCACCACTATTTGTTTCTCTCTTAAAATGTCAATATGATTTACAAATGCATGTTTAATCAGGAAATTAAGTTATCTTAGGAATTGCTAATGGAGGAGATTCTGTCAGAATCCCCATTGCCATTATTAAATGCAATAGAACTGCTCCCTTCAGCATTTTTTCATATCCTCATTATGTTCGTCTACTAAATCTTACGTAAAAACAGTTCCTTATTTTCATCTCATTGATAAATCTTTAAAAGGAGGTAATCAAGGTGAAATTTTTATTCTGGCATCACCTACTTCCCCTTTCCTGTGTTATTCTTCTGGGTAAAGGGGACTTAGTTCTCAGTCCCCCTCTAACTTCAAAAATACGTATATGAAGGGTTTAACCAGAGGCCTATTCTGACTTGGTGAGATGAAGAGACCCCGGAGAAGGGGCAAATGTAGGACGGACAAAAAGTCTTGGGAGGCTAGAAACCACTCTCTTTCCATTACCAAGAATTAGATCTCTTCTCAGTCTTAGTTCTGATTTGCCACTGGGTCCTTTGGAATTCCATAGAAATCTCTCCACGAGAGGAATTTTGTGGAGGCAATGACTAAACTCAATTAAACTCTTGCTATTATTTCTAGACTCTAATTGGAGAATAATTCTAGGACTGAAAAAGATTTCATGGTTCATTTAACCCAATGGTTGTCAAACCTGGCTGAGCATCGCTATCTCCCAATGTCTATGTTAAAAATTAAATTTTCAGGCTCTGAAGAGAGTCTGATTAAGAAATTCTAAGTGGATCTTTACTTCCAGCCTGGTTCCTGTATGAATCTGATGCCTCTTGTTCACAGGCCAGGATTTGAAATCACTGGTTTAATTTACCCTCTCATTTTAGAGATTAAAAAAAAATCACCCTTGAGAGGTTAAGTGAATCATCAAAGTTCACAGAGCCAGGAAATGGTCATGTCAGGCTCTAGATCAGTAAATATGGGCAAGCCTACAGCTACTTCTTACTGCTGGGCCTACAGCAAACTCCCTTCATCAGGAACAGGACCCTTCTACCTGCACTTGACAGCCTTCTCAGCACAAGACTCCAGGTGGCCAGTACTGACGGAGTGAGTTGTCACATAAGATGAAACTTATTCATTATTCCAAGGTAGAGCAATAGAGTTGTCAGGTACCTAATTTTGGAACAGATGGTCTTGTATTTTGCATTTTTATCGGTTAAAAGAAAAAAAAAGAGACATTCTATTCTGATATTTTTGAATTGTCTTGATTATGAATCATAGTCCTATGAGAATAGATATCTATATTTGTAAATCCTTGCTATCTGGGTGGAGGGACATTAGGGTTATTTTAAAGATAACAGTAAAGTCAGTGGACTATGGGGGTAGTTCTATGGGGGTAAAAGAGCAACTTCTTTGGTACACAGAATATTGCTGGAGGTATCATTCCTATGAACATTCAAGTTGGTGCACATACAGGTTAAGAATATCTCCTAGGCTGGGCATTGTTGTACACATCTAAAATCCCAGTGATCTGAGAGGGTGAGGCAGGAGGTTCATAAGTTTGAGGCCAGCCTCATTAATGAGGCCCTAAGCAACTTAGTAAGATCCCATCTCAAATAAATAAATACATATATAGATAAAATAGAAAGAACTGGAGATGTTGCTCAGTGGTAACGCACCTCTGGGTTCTGGGTTCAATCCCTGGTATCCAAAAAAAAAATGTCTCATGGTTTTTTGTCTATGACATTGGCAAAGGAATACAACTCAAATCCTTTATCACTGGGTGGTAGAGTCTCCTAATTAATAATGTAGAATGCTGTCCTATAGTGAGAGAGTAGATGTGTTTTTATGGTCATTTAACAACTGATAAATCTATACAGAAGACATTACAAAAATACACACAAAGTGTATGAGATAAAAGGACAGCTTTCAAATGGAAGCTGCTCAATGGCTCATCCACAGCTATTGCTGGTGGCACCAATCTATAGGGTCATTGTTCTACCATCGCTGGGAAAACTATCCTAAAACACCCTTCTTTCATTTAAGGCAACTCTAGTCTACATTTAAAAAATCTATGTCAATACCTACACTCTCAAGCCCCCATGAACATAAAGACAGGTGTCTTTTCTTCATGAAAGTGCCTGAGGCTGTATGTTCTATAGTGTTCACCATTTTCTTCAGCAATAGCCCTTTCACCTAGTGGACAGTAGAAAAACATTTGCTGAATGGATACTTGGATTTGGCCTTAGTTATTTTTTTTTTAATATGGTTGTTGCTCTTTCTGCCAACAGCTTCTGCTTTTCCTTCCCACATATCCCTGTGGTTTTCTAATAATTTTTATGCAAATAATGACTTATGTATACATGCAGTGCCCAAAGCATGCAAAGATGCTGGAATTGTTAAAGTTGGTCCATTGGGCATTCCTTAAAAGGCGTATTTGTCCTCTGGATAGAAATAATCCCTTCAGATTGTTCTTCATCTCTTTTATATTTATTACTCTTATATTACCAAGGAGAGTCCATGAGGGTGATTAACTGGTGTGCTTGGGCAACCGTGATGAACTTGAAGCACTGAGTTTGATTTGCAATTGACTGCCAGTTCCTCTCTGGTCTCAGCAGTCTCCTTGAATTCACGAGCCTTCCTACCTCTCCTTCCAGTCTTCTCTCTCTGCCTCATAACAACTGATTCGTATCTATGGGTCACTGGTTTTGACTAGCAGCTGGGTTGGGAGAGTAATTCATTTTGTCATCTGTTACAGAGTCATAGTATTCCTGACTATATATTTAGTAGGTTTATTGGATTAAGGTTTAGAATAACACACTGGAGCAAATAAATGAGTATCTCATGCAAAGCTCAGGGGCAATACACATACACAGCCTAGGTCAAGAGTTGTAGGAAAATTCAGATGTGGAAGTCTGAAAAATGAAGACACATGGCCTATAATTTGTGCCTGATCCTGATATATAAAATGCAGAAAAAACATAAACTCCATAATTTATGTAGAATTCTTCTGAAGGGCAAGGCTGACCTTGAAAACAATCATGAACGCATATACTATCTCATTTATTTTTCTCCTTTCTCTTTTCTCTCTTCCTTTTCCCTTTCTTCTCCTTTTCTTCTGAAAAATAAGGAAATAGTCATCCATTTCTCTAAACATTAATACTCATAACAATATGTACATCTCTGTAGTTTCTTCAATGATATAGCCTTCATTGCTTTAATTATGTGCCAATCATTTGAGGTTCAACATAGTAGATAGCATCAAGTGTGAAAAATGTTCTGTCTCCATTTATGACAGAGGTTGCAGGTTCAGAGTTAACACCTTATCAATAGCTTGTCTAAATATTTAGGCTGGTTACAGGGTAAGTTCAATCCACCTAAATTCCCTGGAACCCATTAGACATTCACTACTAAAAACCTTCCAATGTTATTAGTGTAGTTGGGAGTAACTTGGAAAAAGGTGTGAATCTTAGTGTAAGGGAAAGAAAGAATGGAGCAAGAAATAAGTGTCTATGGTCCTGTTCATTACCAAAAGTCCACATGTCAATGGTGTCCTGCTGCAAATTCCTGTTTCTGCATTGTTATTCTAGGGGTGCCACCATATATAAAGTCCTTCTTTATTAATATTGAAAAAAGAGAATGTTTTGAAGTTTAAAGAATTCTTTCCTTACTTTGAGACTTCATGGATAAATAGAAAAAAATTATTGCTAAATAGTTGATAAATTCATCTATCATCCAGTTATTCAACAAATACTTAGAGGCTATTATATGATAAGAACAAACCTAAGCCCTTGAGATACATAAAACAGACACATAGCTGCCCAGTGGCACTTGCCCATCTTAACAAATTAGCAAGGTCACAGATTCAGACTTATGTTGCACTTCTAGGTCAATAGATCCTACTATTTCATGGCTCTGTGTTTATGCAATTACCAATAAGTCTGGTTAACGAAGCAGAAATTCTTCAAAATTATTACTGAAAATAATTCCTCAACTATTGATGATAGTACTGAAACCCATGCTCACATTAGGAAATCCCATTTTGAGTTATCCATCTGTTTTAATCTTTCAGGGCTTCTTCATAACATACAAATAACCCTGGGAGAAATGATTTCTTAAGCTCTCAGCCAGAGGATCCTCATTAAGGCTGGGGATGTTAGCAAGATAAGAGCAAAACAAGACCCAGCAGTGGAGAAGAGAAAGGGCCTCCCAGAAAAGAAAAAGTGAGAACAGGAAAGGGTCCAGAGGCCAGCTTGCATTCTGTTCAAGTTTCTTCTGGTATCCGGCTACACGACAGTATTTAATTTTAACTAGTATCTCCATACCATTCAAATGAGGAATTCTGTTAAAAAAGTATGTTCTGGAGACACTATTAGGAAGACTTATCTGATATTTTTTTAATTCCAATACAATCTTGTATGTTTTGTTTACATGGAAAGGTCAATAAAGATTTATGAGTGTATGTGAGCCATTAAGAGGAGATGACAATGATCCTGTTTATAAAATTTGGATTCAGATATATAAAAAACAGGCTAAGGAGGCATGTGAAGATTGCGTGCAAATCACACAGACTTTTGTATCCTTGTAACTAGTCTTTCTGCATGACTCGGTCAGAGGTCACTGAACACATCATAACACAAACTAGTAATCTCACTTGAAAATTTCTTAACTCTGCACCTTCGTTGGTTTAAAACTTCATTACTGAGAATTTTGTGTAGAAGGTCCTTTCTAAAAAGGAGTCTGATGTGGTCCACAGAAGTGTATTTTCTTTTGCTTTCTTTTTTGTCCATTTCTAAAATTGGTAGGTATCCTCGGGCGTTCTTATACTAAATGTTCTAAGTAAGCATATAGGTGTAGTAATACAGCTCCAAAGGCATTTAAAACACTAAATTAAAAACAAATAGCAAATCACCCTAATGTCCTCTGTCTTTTAAATTGACCCCTGGCTTTGAAGATTAGTATGTTTTAGGTGGCTATGGAGTGAGTGGATGTCCTTATAGACATAACTTTAGAGACTGATTTTAGAATGTGATTAAGAATCAGCTATGTCTATCTTCCCCACATCATCTTGGGCTCTATATTGCCATCAGCAATGGTCATGCCATTAACCTGTTACTGATTTGTGACTGCTTTGACTTATGCTCAACTCATTTCTTTTGTTCACCTCTACTGCATTACTTTTGGAGATTAAAAAGAAAAGAACGAAGTTAGCTTCATTTTAAAAATCCACTGATGGCTTGGGAGTATAATATAGGAATTTCCTCTTTTCTTAGATGGATGTCTAGTTTATGTAAAAATTTTCTCTGCATCCTTTTCTACCATCTCATGGATATATAGCATAGATACAGCATATCTGTATGTTTTATAACAAGGAGAAAAATATTTATTTAAACTCAGCATGGATTTGTGAATCATAGTTTATTTTAAATGACTTTCCTGTAAATTTTTCTTGTAATTACACCTGAAAGAATACATTCCAAAGAGAAATTTACGTGGTGGCCACCAAATCAAAGGGAATTGGTTGTGTTAAGGAATTTCTAAAGGAAGAAAATCAATTGATTTTCTTGTTTAAGAATCTCATTAACATCCATGTGCCATGGTGTATACCTATAATCCCAGAGACTAGGGAGGGTGAAGCAGGAGAATTGAATGTTCAAAATAAGCCTCAGCAAGTTAGTGAGGCCCTAAGGAACTTAGTGAGAGCCTGTCACTGTCTCAAATAAATAAATAAATAAATAAATAAATAACAAGGGATAAGGATGTTGTTCAGTGGTAAAACTCCCTGGGGTTCAATTCCCAGTACCAAAAATAACTTCATTAATTGCAGTATTTTTCAGATTCAGTATTTTATAAGAGAAAGTTGACTCAGATCCCTTTATTTGCAAGTAACAAAAACTCTAATTCAAAAGACAAAATTTGAAGAATAAGAACATACTATTACAGAAAATTGGAAGATATTAAATAGGACAATTCAAAATGAAATGCAATCAGTGACTTCCAATATCAGAAAGAACCCAAATTCTTTTCAATCCACCATCCTCAGCCTGCCCTAGAAATGTGCATGATTCATCATTACATGGCAAGTATTTGTAGAACAATGGGAAGCCAAAAGGAGTCAGAGGGACCTGCCTCCAGCGCTTTCTAGCTATTCATGTTTCAAGGAAGTTCCTTAATCATTGTAGCCTTCATTTTTATCATCTATAAATTGATGATAGCTTCCCCAAAGGGTTATTAAAATAATTAGTAAGAATGGGAGTACAAACCTTGAATTATAATACTTACTGAGGAGTAGGTGTTAATTTTGTTATTAGCTTAAGAAATGGACTGGTTATGGAAACAGGGTGATGAGCTAACCTGGTCCATTGAGCAACACCTTAATGATCATCTCTCAGTAGATGACTTTTGTATATGATTAATATCCTTCATTTTAATGCTTATTTTTCTGCTTTGTTTTAGACCCTGTGAAAAGAAAGTCTTTATAAAGATACGAACGAGAGATGTCTTAGTCCATTTTGTGTTGCTACCACAGAACACCACAGACTGGCTGATTTATAATGAAGAGATAGTTGACTCATTTTGGAGCCTGGGAGTCTATCATCAAGGGGCTGGCATCGGGAATGAATGGTTCTGCTGTGTTATCTATGACAGAAGGGGAGAAGGAGAGTAAGAGAAAGAGGGTGGACAGGGGTGGGCAAACTTGTCTTTTTATAAGGAACCCATCATCCCCATGGTAACAACACTAATCCTTTCATGAGGGCACAGCCCTGGGGATCTTGTCACCTCTTAATAGTGCCAGCTCTTAATATCGCTCCATTGGCAATTAAATTTCAACAGGAAGTTAGGATAGCACAAATATTCACACCAGGACAAGATGTGTTGGCGAAACAGAGAAATAGCCACCAACCTAGAGGACTTCTTGGATCTTACAAGGAAGTCCAAGAAACCAAAAGCCTCTGCTCATGCATGGGAGCTGGACCCAGATGAAGAGGAAGGGGATGAACTATGGGCTCTGGCAAGCAAGGCTTGCTGTGTAATGACTACCTGCTGGGGTCTGAGAGCACACACCTGATGGCATCCTCAGAGGAGTTACCCATCATAGGATCATCAGTTAGGAAGATGAGCCCAACCAGGAGAGCAAGGACAAGCTGGAACCTGTCCAGCACCTCTGCATTCACTCATCATCTGTCGGACTACATAACCTTTTGAGAGTAGTGGCTTCTACTTCCCTTCCATTCTCCAGATCTCATACCAGCTCCCCTTTTAGCTCCAATTGCTGGAGACAGTGGGGCAGGTGCTTCCCTTTCCTTTCCTTTGCCATGTTTGTTGACATGTCTCCCTTGTTCCCAGAACAGTTTGGAAAATTGTGCCTAAATTCCTCCTTAAAGAGTCTACTTATTGAGAATCCCACTTACGTTCACCTTGGCTTTCTAAGAATTGAAATATGAAATAGATTTTTATATATTTGAAATATATATTTATATGCAGACTAGACATTTTAGCAACTCAGCATCCTCGTGGTGTGAGAAAAACTAACACTGTGCACCAAGAGATTTGGGCCTTGTCCTATTTGAGCCATAGAGTTGGTGGAACTTGGTTTTCTCCATTTCTTTAGTCCTCAACTCTCTTTTTTTTTTTTTAAGAAAGAGTGAGAGAGAGAGTGAGAAAGAGAGAATTTTAATATTTATTTTTTTAGTATTTGGCAGACACAACATCTTTGTCTGTATGTGGTGCTGAGGATTGAACCCGGGCCGCACGCATGCCAGGCGAGGGCGCTACGGCTTGAGCCACATCCCCAGCCCTAGTCCTCAACTCTTTTGGGTAAGAGGATAATATAAAAAAAGTTATCACTCTTCTACATGAAGATGGTAAGACTCTTTACAATCCACCGATTGAGAGATTTTATGGCCACTAAAACCTAATAAGAGTCTAATGTGCTATTAGGTGAATTTATTTTCCATTGACTTAAAAACTATCTCCATGTATTTTTGAGTATAACAAAAAGAGCATATGAAAATAGAATACCTTAGTCTAGTCCAGATTGAACATGAAGTCTCCTTTTTAGCACTTGATCTAAGCCAAATGTCCAAGATGCAATTAAAGTTCTCCTACTTAAGATTCATAGCCAGGTATGATGGTGCACATCTGTAATCTCAGTGACTCAGGAGGCTGAGACAGGAAGATTGCAAGTTCACGGCTAGCCTCAGCAATTAAGAGAGGCCCTAAGCATCTTTGCAAGACCTTGTTTCAAAATAAAAAATAAAAAGGACTGGGGATGTGGCTTAGTAATTAGGTGCTTCTGGGGTTCAAGCCTAGGTACCATTAAAAAAAAGAAATCCATATACTGCCCGCAGGGAATCCCTAGCTAGAAGTTTTTGTGGTTCCTTGCATCTGCAGATGTTGTAAATGCAAATCCAAAAACTCCCTGTCCTGTTGCTACCTCTCCCAGTAGCTGCCACCACCTCAGGATTTCTGGGGCTCATTTCTGTCCACATTCTTGGATGCAGAATCTATCCTGGCCACTCTTGCTTTCTTCCTCCTATCAAAAACACAAGAGGAAAACATTTTCTGATTCTTTAATACACTTAGATTGAAATGGTTCAGAATTTCAATATACTCTGAGAGGTATAATGGAGTGCTAGAGATAAACACAGACATAACAGGGACGAAGCGGGGACTTGGAAGCACACAACTTCTGCTTTAGGTCATTTAGAAAGATTTTTGGATTATGAGACTTGATGGTGGACAGATGTGTCTCTATAGTTCTGAGCTTTTAAAAGAACCTTGAAATATCTGCAGAGAGTCCAAGAAATCTATGTCTATCATTATGCGAGCTGATTTGAGGAAATGTTTTTTTTTTTTCTCCTTTTATTCTCAAGGGTAAGGGAATGGATGAATGGGAAAGCACTTATTAAGAATTTTGGCATGAAGGTGCTGCACACAATGCACACACTTCATCAGGCATTAAAATGTAGCAAAACAATTTTCTTGAAAATGTAGCTGCAATTGCCCGTTCAAGACCACACTGGCTCACCTAAGACCATGCGTGATGCATTACCTGATGCATTTTAAGGCATGTATAAGTAGCTACAACTTTGGTTTTTCTTTTTATCAGGGCTGCCTTTCCTCCCAATAGTTCCCCTTATAAAAGGAAAGAAGGTATCTGTATTTTTCTCCCGTATCCAGTTCCAGAGGTATATGGGACATATTGCACACAAGTAATTATTTTAGCACTGAATTTGCACAACTCCAGTCACACAGAATCTGTGATGGAAAGCCTTACGTTCTCATTCCAATGTGCTGTCTTCTTAGCCACTTCAGCTTAGATTTCATCCCTGAGCCTTGGTTTTCCCATTGTCCAATTCCCTATGCTGTCTTCCTTACTGGGCCACTGTGAAGATCTCATTAGATGAATGAGACAAAGCTCTCCGAGTTGAAAAGAGATCACCAAATTATTTTTATTGGCTGTCTCTCTTACCAGTTGGTCCATGGAACCAGAAATGTTCCAAGAGATTAAGATCTCAACTTGTATCTCAATGAAAAACAGTACTTCTAGAACAGCAGTGCCCTCCTCCTAACATCTCTCTGGGGGAGAAATGCCTTTGCTTAATCATCAAGATCACCACTTCCTCCTCTGAGAGCCATACCTGATGATGAATCATCCAGAAATGATGTAGTCTCACCCCTTACTGGGCTGAGAAAATCAAAGATGGTCACAGTATTTGTCCAAAGGGGACAAAAGCTAAAACCAAGGTCCATAGAAAAAATTAACGTTGCAATATATATTTTCACTCTTTCCCTACCTAAAGTTGCTCACCCTCTTTTGTGAGCCTCATCTTTCTCATGCATTCTCATTCTTTCTGTGTTGTCACAAATAACTATCACTTCCTCATTTCTTCATTTATGCCACAGATAATGTGAGAGAGATCAACCTGTTAAGCATTGAGCTAGGAACACAATGGTGCACAAGATGGACCTAATTTTTGTCCTCACAATATAATCTACAGTCAGGAGTAGGCAAATAGAAGTGTAAGAAAAGGAGAAGCAGAAGTTTCCAGCGTTGGAGCACACTTGAACCCAGGAAAGAGAATATTTGTTTAAAAATTAGCATTCTACAGAGAACCTATTCACCTCCCTACCCCTCTGAGAGCTCCCACTACAGTTTTAGGGGATTGACAAAGGGACAAAGATCTAATCTGCAAGATGAAATGAAGACTTGGTTTAGCTTGAAAACTCCATCTTTATTTTATCTCTGGTATGATTTTCCCTCTTTGATTGAATGTCTTCTCCTTTCTACTTTGTCCCCATAGCCTATCTCATGGCCCTGTCCACCATCTTTTTTTGGCCACAAACAACTGGCATCCTAGGCCCCGCTATGATAATTGTAATTTTGAGAGTTACTTATTTCAATATCCTTTGGTTGTAAGACTTGATTGAAATGTTTTGGTTGTGTCTAAATTATTATAGAAGAAAACTATAATGTTAAAAGAAGAAATGTGTGAGGAAGCTCTACCTTAAGTGAATGCAGTAACTTCTGTTCTTTGCTCCTCTTCTCAATGAAACATTTCTAAATAACTCCTTTAGGACTCCCCAAGTCCATGCATTTCTGACTGTACCCTCAATGTTTACTCTCAAAGGATACTTTGGAAAATTTTGAAAGTGTTCATTTAAACTTCATTAAAAATATGTTAACTGGCTTAAGACAGATAATAAAATGATACACATATTTTAATATGTCCATTATAGTTACTGCCACACTAATTTGTGCAACCAGATAAATGTATCTTTATGAAAATCTCAGAGTAATATTTCTTCTGCTATCCTGCAAGCTGTTTAAAAGCTGTTGCCATTTGCCACTACTTATATATGTGAATTAGAAACTGCTCAGTTGTGTAGGAACAAAGTATATAAATAAATCGAATGATGAGGCTTATTTGAATGTCATCTTTGACATTCATTTTCTGAATTTTTACTTATTAAACAACTTATTTAAGTGCATCTGTGATACAGAATTGTTATAAATTTGAACTCACATAACAGAAAATGACTTTATACCCTGGGGCTCTGTCATAAAATTTTTGCTTTGAATAAAGATACCTTTGCTAAATATGTCTGAAAACTGTTGATCTAAGCTCTTGTCCCGCTTCAGTTCTCATGCACAGTTATGATAACTTAGTAGGATTTAAAGTTTCATTGTATAAATACAATTCAAATAAGAATAAGCTGCTGTTGTGAATCACATGGATGATTCTACTTCCCAATGTTTCCCACAGAAGCAGCAACAATTTTGCTTTTAAGAGTGAAGCTGATGTCTGCTGTCTGGTTCTTTCCCTCTACTTTAGAATTTTATATATATATATATATATATATATATATATATATATATATATATATACACACACATATATATGAACTATATATAATATATATAATTTATATATATACACATATATATGTATGTATACATCTTTTTTTTTAAAGAGAGAGAGAGAGAGAGAATTTTAATATTTGTTATTTTTTAGATTTCGGCGGACACAACATCTTTGTTTTTGTATGTGGTGCTGAGGATCGAACCCGGGCCACACACATGCCAGGCGAGCGTGCTACCGCTTGAGCCACATCCCCAGCCCCTGTATGTATACATCTTATGCACACATATATGGGTCTGTGTATATATGTATTATATATAATTGTGTATATTATATAAGCATTATGTAGATATACATTCATGATATAATTGTATAAATAATGTGTATATATATATATATGTGTGTGTGTGTGTGTGTGTGTGTGTGTGTATGCCTACCTGCCTACTTATATATGTATCTATTTATGCATATATGTGTATGTGCAATTATGAATATTTAATATGTATAGACACATGTACACACAGGTAATACATAACTTGCTAATCCATAGGATAGAAGAAAATGAACCAGTAGGATAATATTATATTGAATATGAAAACTTCACTACTTTTAAGTGCTTCTATTTCAATTTGGATGTTTGTTTTTCACAATTTGTGGGCAAATAGTACCATCAAGCAATTTAGAGGCTCAACATTATCTCTGGTGATAAAGTTTTAAGAAGGTGTGGTATGAAAAGGCATTATGTGTTTTAATGCAAAATCACATAAGTTTGAGATTCTTACCTTTGAGGAGAGAAAAATGGAAGGACAAAGGATGGAGGTAAAACTGTTCAGTGTCACCAATAGTTTTAAAGAATTGGTATGGAATTAGTCAAAGTAACTGGTTGTTCCATATAGAAAGTTTGGATTTTGGCTTCCTTTTGTTTGTAGTGTCAATGAATTTTATTTTCAAATTTTAGTAATATTTGACACCCAACTCTATTGATACAGCCTGAGTTCACTCTTTGAGACATTAATTCTACTTACTATCATCAAAGCCAAACTTAATTCTGTGTCCAGATCTCTCAGACTGATACATATTTTTTCCTTCTCATTAAAAATTACAGTATTGCATTTTAATTCAAAGGAATGGCTCCTGTACTAGTCTTAACTTTCCTTACCTCTGACTTCATAGTCAAAGTCCCTGACTGTCCCTATAAAAACCTAATCAGGAAGGGTTACTTTGACATTGTAGGTGTCCATATGGACAGTTTTAGGATAGATGAGTGGCATTTTTCACAATATATCTTAAAATCACTTCTGTTTGTTTTTTAATATCTTATATGTGCAAATTTGAAATTTTATGCTCTATCCTATAATCATGTTTGGGATTTCTCCAGTTTTGTCAAATAAGCAAACACCAATTTTGGTTGTGATAAATGTCAATATTTATTGACAGGGATAACTATTACCAGAGGAAATAGTATTTGAACATTATGAAACATTTTGTTGATATTCATCAACCATAAATTTGCCACTGGAACATTTCGTGAACTGTCAAATAGTTGAAATATTTTAATTTTATATATATATATATATATATATATATATATATATATATATATATATATATATATATATTTTTCATTGTATCCCTAAATGTCCTAATTTAATTAGTTATTTCTCAAACTGCTGTGTAAACGTGATTGGAAATTGGTGATTTACAAAATGCCCTTTTCTTCCTCAATAAACCATGAAGCAGCAGATTTTGTTTGTTTATTTGTTATCATACTACCTCATCAGAAGAAAAAAATTTTTTTTTCTATTTTGTCTTGCTCAGTTCAGCTGAGGCAAAAAAAAAAAAGACTCTGCATCTCTAGCTTCAATCTGCTTGTTAACTCTGCTCCTAATCACAGTGCCATTGACTTTGGAGGAACCATTCTGATTTTGTTATGAAAATTTTATCTTTCCTACTTGATAAAAAAAGGGTCAGAGAAAGATCAAAACTCTCTTTCTTCTGTAATTAGTGGAATTTACCCATACTTGTAATGAGAGAAGTCTTCCAAGAAACAAAGATATACAAACAAAAACATTTAATTATGTTTAAGTATTAACTATTTCTTGAACTTAATTGACAAGTGGTCAGTTCTTCTGCCATGTACTTAGTAACATTCCAACAACTAATTTTCCAAGGAACATAGGCAGACTAAGAGACCTTGGTATAATCTTATACAACACAGTTAATCAATGTTCATTTATGCAGTAACCCAAAGCCCAAGATGAGGGGAGCAAATACGAAAGATTTTTCTGTTGTAGGGTAACTGATTTCTTCCTGTATGATGGAATAAAAAAAAATGGCATAAGTAAAATTGTACTTAAATAACCATAAACACATTTTTTTTTGGTTTGTTTTCCCCTTTGGAATAGTCATGTTGAAAGAGCCTACCTAAATTACAATATTTAATGTGAACTTATGCTACTCTAACTGTTTGAAAATTTTTAATTGCCTCCTTTAAGAACACTGTACTCCCAATGAATGGCAAAAAATTGGAGAGATGTTACATTATTGTGTTATGTTGATTTATATTGTATTTTTTCCCAGCAGCATGAATATATTTAAATAATTGAAAAAATTAGAATTTACTTCAATTTACTTAGCACTAAAGGCATTTCCCAATGTGTTGGAATGTAAGGACAATAATAGGAATAGACACTCTGTAACGCTGTCAAATTCCTGTGAATTAAAAAGAAAGCTGACTACAGGAGCTAATTAAATAAAATGGAGCACTGGATGCTTTGCATCTTCTGAAATGGGAAGAGTTTGATAAGTTCAGAGAATGCATGCATAAGCAAATTAGAATAAAGTATTTGAGAATCAAAGTCTGCTTTTCTCCAATCATTTGCACTTAACCCTAACTACTCTTGCCAATAAATAAAAATATTTGACATGGTCTTCCTACAGAAGATTTAATATCTATCTACTTGATAGATATTAAATGTTACCTTTATCCTCATCGTTATCAGATATTTGTTAGACTTTTTGTGAAAATCAATGGGACCTGGATGACTGTTAAAGAAACATTGAATTTACAACTCTTTCATTTCAATGTTAAACTGGTGGCACCCCAGAGTGTAGCAGTGGTCCCTTCACCTTCTGAATATAGCTCTCATTGCTCTAAGGCTTATTTTAAAAAAAAAATTCTCTTTTTCCCTCTCCCCGTCTCTAAGAAGATTTGGAAAACAGTGTTATATTTTCTTCCCCTAGTTAATTGCCCTGGAAACACCCACTAAAGGAAGGAGATGCCTACTGAGAATCTGGAAGTGAATATCTCCCAAGTTAACAAGTGAATCCTAACACACCATCAAGGGGGCCCACACCTGGAATGTAACCCTTGTTCCTTTAAAAACCCCCTGTCCCTCCAGATCAGAAGAGTCAGGGTCCAAAGTAATAAATCTTCTTTTTCCTTTTTCTTAAAAAACCATGTCCTCATTATTAAATTGGCATTGATTGGCATTGGGGACAAGCACCGAGCTTTTGGTTACAAGAGCCCTCTGTGAACATCACATAGCATTAAGTAAATTAAAGATATTGAACTCTGGATCTGTGCTATAGGAAAGCAACTCTGAAGTAGTTTCTAGATCCTTCAGCCATTTTGTCTAGGGCCAACCTCGTGAAAAATTTGCTCTAAACACCTAGGGAGTATTCCACACCAATTACACGTGCTGCGAGTTCTCTGCTCACAGCTCCATCCCGTCACTCCACATGTGTTTGTTTCATGTCAATGAACTTCAGTTGACTTCAATTTCCTAGCAATCAATATTGATACAAAACAGTCTAACAATGTAATGGCTGTTTGTTATGAAAGTCAATCAAGAGAACAGGACGTAGAATGTATTCCCTGAGTGACAAGTGATTCTGACAGGAGGATATTTCAGTGTTTAACAATCCATCTGCTTCATTCAGAAAGCTGATCTCCCTGCATAAGGTGTTGCTGAAATATCCAGTGAACAACTATGCAAAGGAGAAGGGACTCCTCACTCTAGTATGAAGCACAGAAACACAGGGTCAGACATCTGGGAAGTGACTGAGGGGTGTTCTCCACTGCTGTCTTACATAAATGTCCCCCTCTGAAACCACTGTATAAATAAGAATGAAACTGCTCAGAGTCTTCTAGAATATCAGAACCTATTTTTTTTTAACAAGTCCCATGAAAGGAAATGGGAAAACAGCTTTCTCATATGAACATATGAGCCCTAAGAGGACAATTCAAATATAAGATATATTCTGTGAGAGGGTTACATATTTTTTAAAAAAAATAGGAACTGCTTCATTTAGAAAAGGATAATAAAAGAAACAAGGTAGATAAAGTTTTTGCCTCATATGTAAAAGCAAACAAACAAACAAAAAGAAACCAGGATTATTTTATGATGTCCAATACTTGGCCATTTGTACTTTTTTTCTTGTACTATAAAAGCTTAAGCAAATCATTTTCCAGGCTTACAATAAATTTTTTCTGTAGTGTTTTTAATTTGGACTATCAACTATCACGAATAAATGAATCTTACCAAAATCTCAAGTATGGTTAAAAATGATACGCTTAAAGAAACTACCCCTAGAGAAGTGTAAGAGGCAACTTGTTTTATGAATGTTGGGTAGATGAGGTTTGGATAATTTTTTTTTCACTGAGTAAAATAACTTTTTATAAATATTCTCAAAAATTCCCATACTGCTACTATTAAAGTGAAAACATAGCAATGGCATGCTCCTTCGTTAAGCTAGGTTTTGCACATTCTTTGCCACATTTTCCCCTTTCCATTACTAAATCATAAAAAATTTCTTAGCTTAAAAGTCTTATCTCTACCATATGAAAGATTTATCAAACAAGGGTCAATGTGCTTAGAGGCTAGAAGAATTCAGAGTGAGATTTTATAACATTCTAAAGAAATGAAAGAGAAATGAAAGAAACCTTCTACAGGTTCAAGTAAAACATGGGTATGTTGAACTAAACTAAATGGCCCTTTTGAAAAACAAAAACTTTAGCAAGAGCTCTAATTTCGACTTGATCTATTTATCCCCCCAATCTCTTCTATTTTTTTTTTTTCTTCTCTGATAGCAAGGTTGAGAGCTGAGATTTCTCTTAAGTTCAGGCTTGATCTGAACCAGGAAGCTGAGGGATCAAAGAAGAGTCCAGACTGTTTACTACCTTTTTCTAACAAAGCCTTTGAAAACATCCTTCCTAACTGGCTCCCTGGTTAAATGCCTACTGGGGCCAAAGCACCTGCTGACTTATTTCTCTAATTCACATGACAGCACTCCAAACAGATCTGCAGCCTTCCTGCTTGCCCTCACCGTCCCGCTCCAGGTTATTTGTTCTGACTCTGTTTTCTCAGCATGCTTAATAGGATATGCACAGATGCTATCAACCGCCTTATTGAGTCCTTTGCTGGTGCTATGCAATCCCCCTCCCTCTACTGTACACAATTTGAAACCAAATGAAATTTTGCCTTTCAGTGTGTAAAGGCCCTGAAGATTCTGAGTTGAAAAGTGGGAGAAAAACGGAGTGCCTCTATTTTAATGTTGTGTATTAAAGGTATTGGATGCAGGTAAGTTAAGGCCCTCCCTGCTCAGTCTGGTTGCCATAGAACTGGTGGGAGAAATTCTCTTTCCCCCGCCTACATTTTTTCCATTCCTTTGTACCTCTGACCTCCCTGAGTTCCTCTGAAGAAGACAAATGTGCAGGAAGTGCCTGAAGTCTTACAGGTTGTGTATAGACCTGAGGCAAAAAGTGAGTGTGAGCTGAGTGTGTTTCTGCCAAGAAAGTCTCTTTCCTTTTGCTAGGAAGACAGGATTCTTTTACCATCTTCCCTGACAAAAATAGGCACCTCTAGCTGATCCTAAGTGCACAAAAGTGGAAAAATACTACCAAATGAGCATCTATATGCCTTTGACCAAGATTTACCAACATTATGTTGACAGTTTGTGTTCTCTATGTACACACACACAAACACACACACACACACACACACACACACACACACATTTTTGAGATATTTAAACAAGTCACAAACATCATGAATTTTACCCAGAAACACTTCAGCTGGGATCACTGAAGAACAAGGACGTCCTTCTCTATATACACATACTATGGTGCTCAAACCATTTTACACAGATAAAGTAATGTAATTTGATATACATATTCCGTCTTGAAATTTCCCCAACTTTTTTTCTGATTCAGGATCCATTCAAGAATAATGGATTGCATTTGGTTGATGTATCTTTTTTTTTGGTCACATCTTACATAACACCGAGAATTTTCAAGAATCTTAGCTAGTTGTCAGGTAAAAAAATCCAAAACTATGTATTTTTCCATTTATGTCCTTGGGATTAGATTAAATATTCTATGCAAGGATACAACATAGTGCTGAGCACTTCTCAAGCATTGCCCTAGGAAGTACCTGCTGCCAGTCTTCACATGATTGATCAGATGCGAACTTTGCTCACTTGGTTGAGGCCATGTCTGCCAGATCTTTCTACTGTTAAAGAGCTTTCTTTCTTTGTAATTAGTAAATAATCTGTGGGGTGAGACTGTGAGAACATATGAATATTGTTCCCTAGCAACAACATGCTCAGTGATTTTTTACTATCCATTGTTGATTTTTGTCTCCGGTAATTATTAAATTAAGACGGTCATTTTCCAATTTTGTTACTCCTTCTGTATTCATAAGCTGATATTCTTCTTTAAAAAAATACTGTTCCTTCTATCTTCTCTTTCTTTTCTTTTCTTTTTTTAAAATAACACAGTAGAGGGCTGTGGCCGTGGCTCAGTGGTAAAGTGCTTGCCTCGCACATGTGAGACCTTGGGTTTGATCCTCAGCACCACATAAAAATAAATAAATAAAGATTTTTAAAAAACCACACTGTAGCTGTAGGAATCTTTCTTAATTCAATAGATTTAATATTGAATATATGAAATACATATGACTAAGATGATTTTATTTATTATATTAATAATTCTGAAAACCACACCTGGATCCATTTTGTACTTAAGAAAAAATTAAAAAAAAAACAGTGTTCACAACTAACAAAACTCCTAAAATATTTATTTCATACTTGTACATTGCAAGTTTTTCAAAACAGACATGAAGAGAAATGAGGTCTTTGTTTCTTGGAACTCAATATACTGATCAGATGGCCAGTTGGTTATGGGAATTTTCACTTATGGAGAAAACAGAACTAAGCATAGAATTTGGCAATTTAGACCATGACAGTCTTCTGCATTTTCAGGAAAACAAAAGTCTTCCATATTAAGAAGTTGAGTTCTTTGGAAAGATAAAAATAAGAAACGGATTAGCTAAAATGGAGACAGAAAAAAAAAAAAAAAACAAAGAAGCAGCCAACAACACTAATAAAAGAAACCCAGAAGCAATCAAAATACATAATTTGACTTGTATAGGCTTATAAGAGTGCTGATGGTGAGCAGTGCATTTTTAATAAGAAAACCAGATGTGACATACATTTTATCCAATTCCTCCTTTTCTTCCTTGGCCTGTGGCAATCACATAGTTCCAAAACCAAACCACTGTTTCAAGATGGCAGTCTTCCTCTACTGAACTTGACGTCACTCTGAAAGGAGTGAAAAGTGAAAGGACTTGGCTTTTCTTAATTATGGAGTTTAGGAAATTCTTACAGAAAAGTTAATCTCCTTTTAGAGTTCAGTCCTTTTCTAAAAGAATGTTTCTTGCTTAAAATGATGACAATGATTCAAATATAATCCTTTTGGTTATTATATATTTTTTGTCTTTGCTTTCATTTCCCCAAAATTGTTCTAGCATTTTGTTGTTTTGTAAAATAATATAGAAACCACAAGTATAAAATCATTTTCAAAAAGCAATGCTTTAAAGAGAGGAAGGGGGATGGGGGAGGAAAAGGAAGAGAAGAAAGAAGAAAGGAAGGAAAGAGAAAAAAAGTCCTGTCTCAGGGTACTGACAAAGTCAAGTTAAAGTTGAAATGACAAACAGCTTGATGGATTGGGTCAAAGTCCCTGCAGGTAGAATGCAATGCAAGTGTACATTTAGAGGCAGGAACTGAGTTTCTTGGCTTCTGTTATTACTTTCCCATTGGGGAAATGGTAAAAATTGTTTATGAAATATGCAGACAGAAAAGAGAATTTAAATATGCCAAGGGCAGGCAGAAATACAAGAGGTCTAGTGTGTAAATGAGTACAGTATAGAGGAAAAGACTACTAACCTCTTACTCTTGTAAGAGGTCATCAAAGACAGAAAAAGATAACTTGATTTTAGATCAAGAAAACTTTGAGTCATTAACATGCCATTTAATTTATTGGGCCCATATCACGTCCTTACAACCTTCCATTGTTATCTCATTTAATTTCCACAACTGCTCTACAAAATAAATGCTATTCCCACTTCATAAATTAGGAACCTGAGAGTCATAGAGATCGCCTTATGTGCCCAGTTTTCTAACTGTGGAATATGGACTCAGAGGGAATATGTCCCTCACTGAAGAATACTTCTGTGCAGGTGATGGTACTGGCTGTCTAATTCCAGTGCATGCCTTCATCCAGACCCAGCTGCTCATGAACCAACTTAACAGTCCAGGTGCATGGCTGATTAGTGGGGCTTGACCTAGAGATAAACTAGTGGGGAGAAAGGAACTTCATGGTGCCTACAGCCATGCTGCACACGCCAGCTTTGCTTGGCTACCAAGTATGCTTTGCTGGCTTCCTGAGAGGTTGCAGGGACTATGTCCAGAGTTGAGGTCTGAATATATATTCTTTAAAAATTACTCAGTATAGTTTACTTTTGGAATATATCTTATATACCTTATAAACAAATAATGCAGTTTAAATTCAACTAATATGAGTTGTGTATTATCAGTACTTTTTGGAAAGATTCGATGACAATGCATATTCTGATTACCAGCTTTCTTCCTGGGCTATAACTGCAGTGCCCTTGTTTAAATAAATAGCAATGAATGCCATGCATTCAGGGAAGTGTTTGCAGTGAAATAGGGTTTAGGATTGTTCTTTGCATTGGTCCCATTCCAGGAAGTAACTGACTCGTTTTATAATGGAACCATCCTAAAAGGATAAATCAGGGTGACCCACTTGGAGTCTTGTAAAACAATGGTTACATCTGCATTTCTAAAAAGAAAGAAAGAAAGAAAAAAAAACAACTCTGGAACATCCCAAATCAGAACCATGCCCAGAAACAAAAATATCCACCTCAGAAAAGAGGGCGAGGCCAAGGAGGCATTTTAGTACCCTGTCAGGTCAAGCTGGTCATAATTGGTTTTCCCTGGCACACCCACCAAAGCTGTATCATTCACAACCTTGTCAGAATGCTTCTACCTGCTGTTTCAGAGGTTGTATTCAGAAGCCCTTAGGTTTAAAATAACACCTTTATCTGAATTTTTGTACACTCTTTCCTACAAAAATGGAGACTTTCAGGGTACATACTGTGGACTTGGCTGTTCGTAATGTTAAAAGTAGCCTTAATGAGCTTGGGGCATTAGGATTGGCCTTCTGTTCACAGAGTGTCTTATAGTGAACTCAGAGGTGCCCACAGGAGAAATCACATACTTCAGATTGTGAGCTGAGTGACATCTGTTCGAGTCATGCCCAGTCACTATTATCCCAGATTTAAAATTAATAATAATAATAATGAAGTCTTTCTTTTTCCATTTTTTTTTAAGAATTCAGAATATGTCCTATCAAGGCTTCAGTGCACTTTGGTCCACATGGCAATAAAAGTGTTTACCCAGTTCGAATTGTTTGTGCCCATAAAATGCAGGAGAAATCTGAACTCTGCCTCATTTTCTGAGCATGGCTACCAAGTGGCCTCTGCAGGAGCTTGTGTGGTTGGATAGAAACACTCAAGTTATTTGGATTAGAAAGCTCCTGGAAAGGGTTTTAACTGCTCCAGAGGGTGGGCAGTTTGTTTGGCAGAAAAGGTCACTGGTAAGAGGCTCTCTGATGAAACTCTGTCTGCCCCAAGAAGTGGGGAGGGCATAGCTGTTGCCCAGGGCTCCGTCTCCACAGGCAGGTCCATAACACCTCTCATGCTCAGCCACCTCCTGCTGCTCACGTGCTGCTGTCATGGCTTCACAAAGTCATTAACAGTTTTCTTGTAGAAGAAGTAGGTATAAGTAAACTCATTTTTTTTTCCAGTAAGGGAACTGAGAAGGAGGGAGAATTTTACCCAAGACTACAAACCCAGTATATTGAGAAAATGGCTTTGAATACAGGTATGTCTGAATGTAAATTTGTTCTTTGTAAAATACTAAATTGCCACCTGAATTATTTTTTCATGATCTTTCTGTGCTCAGAAAGGAGTTGAGGAGGGAAGGTGAGGTAAGAATAGAGAAGCACTATTGAGACAAAATGGCTGGAAGCAGCAACACACATACTTTCTATTTTCTTGTAGATAATAAAGAATCACTGGCATGTTTGAAGCAGTCCTGGTCAGATGTAGGGTGAGCGGATCTGAAAATGAGTGGACTGTGGAAATTGTGATCAGTTGGTCAGGCAGCAGCCAAAAAGAAGCCCACATAGAAATGCTGGTCTTGGTGGCCAGGTAGATAAGAGTGATGTTTGTAAGGAGGTCAGGTGGGGACACAGCACCTGAACTTCCCTACCTGCAAACGTACTGGTCAAACATTCACATGAAAGAAGAAACAGAAAGGCTGAGATTTTTGTAAGTGTGGTAGTCTGGATGTTAAGTGTCCCCCAAAGTCCTGTGAGTTAAAGGCTTGGTTCTGCAAGGTAGCACTATTGGGAAGCAGAGCCTGGTGTGGGGTTCAGAGTATGTCCTTGAAAGGGATTATGGGATACTGGCTTCTTATTCTCTTTTTCTTTGCTTTGGTGAAGTAGAGAGTAGTTTTTTCCTACCATGTGCTCCCGCCATGATGTATTACCTCACCACAGGCCCAAAGCAATGGGGCCAAAGGATCATGGACTGGAACTTCCAAAACTATAAGTCAAAATAACCCTTTTCTCTTTCTAAGTTGATTTCTTAGTGTGTTATGTAATAGTGACAGAAAGCTAGCTCGCGTAGTAAGGATACTAGTTCTTATAGCTTAGAGAGGAACATCTTTAACAAATAAAATGTCTGAAAGCTACTTTTCAAATCAGCAGAGACATTTTTGGAATAAAAGCATAATGTTTTTAGTTGGTCAACAGATTAGCATATTTATCTGATAAAGAATGACTGACCTATGTTCCCACTTTGAAGTAAATGGGAACAATTTGGACAGTCAAAGCTGTCACCTAAATGAAGCTGGGCTTTGTTTACAATTTATCATTCTTTAGAAAACCTGTCAACTTTATTTCTCTCTTTTTTTAGTAACTACTATGAATGAACAACATGGAATTAAGAATTTTTTTCTCTATGAATTTATTGGTGGATATTATGGAAGTTGCATTTCAAAATACTTTAGCATACTTGTAATAAATTTTGGGGGCTGGGGTTGTGGCTCAGCGGTAAAGCACTCGTCTAGCATGTTCAAGGCCCTGGGTTTGATCCTCAGCACCACATAAAAATAAATAAACAAAATAAAGGTGTCGTGTACAACTAAAAAATAAATATTTTTTTAAATAAATATTGGGCTTGTTAACTAAGAATGCTGTGGGACACCAACCTTACATGTGACTGAGTCACACTCCCTGGCACTCAGTCGCAGAAATGTGACAGAGCTTTTCCCACCCTTCTTGGGTGCAAGGGTCGGTGTCTCCAGGGTTGGCATCTCCTGCATGGGTGTGTCTTGCTACAGCCCCATGGGTGAAGCTATGCTCACCTGTTCCTTTGTAATATAACCCCTTGCCCTGTTTAGGATAGAATCTTCCATGGAAGTGCCTTGGGTGTGTCCCCTTCTCTTACTGTGCCCTTGGGTGTGGCCTACCCAGGTGTCAGTCAACCTGATGACAGTGAACATCATGAAGATAGACTCAGCCCCCTGAAACCTGACTCAACCACATAAAAATAAATAAACAAAATAAAGGTGTTATGTACAACTAAAAAACAAATTAAAAAAATAAGAAATATTGGGCTTATTGACTAAGAATGCTGTGGGAGACTAACCTTACACGTGACTGAGTCACACTCCCCGGCTGGTTGCTGAGGTCAAGGTTGAAACCCGACCTAACTTCTTTAAGGAAGTTACCTGAAAACACTGAGGACTCTCAAAGATCAGAGGAAGGGAAACTCCATGAGGTGATACATGTAAAGGCCTTGGAGTGATTATGGGTGTAACTAGTAAAGACTGAAGTGAGGGAGGACGAGAGTGGTAGAAAATAAAGGCCAGGGTGACTCAAGAGTTGACATTGCATGAGGAAAAGATTTGGATCCTATTCTAAATGTGATGGGAAGATTTAGGAGGAGTTATGAGTTGGGGAGTGATGTGATCTGAATTGTGCATCAGAAGTATCAGTCCGGTTGCTCTTGACCCAAGTGCTGGTATACCCAGGTGTAGATGGCCATTGTGGTATGGGGGAAGGAGAAGATGGCGGTAATGGAATGGCAAGATGTTATCAGACCTGTCACCCATTTGAAAGTGGAGCTGAGACAAAAGCCTTCTCCAACCATAACTCATGTTAAAGGAAAAGAAATTCTAAACAATAATTTTTAAACAATATCATTCTCATCTTCAACAAGATATTGTAATGAGGAAAATTAACTCAGTTTGACTCTTCTATGAGGCTGACACTCCACTAATGATATCTAGGGCTAACACATTACACTTATTTTTCAACAGAAGTTAATAATAATAATTCCAGATCACATTAATTCAGCATTAACTATGTGCCAGGCACCATGTCTATAGCTTTCTAGATTTTATTCACTCTTTCACAATAACCCAATGAGACAGCTACTATTATCTCTACCATCTCCATGTTGGAAATGAGAAAATAAGACCATGTTGATCATGGCCACACAGATAGACAATAACACACCAAGGGATTAAAACCAGATCTGCTTGACACCAAACACACAGTGGGGTGGGGAAGCAGCTCAGTGGTAGAGCACTTGCCTAAGATGTGCAAGCTCTAGTTTCCATCCCTAGCACCCCAATTTCTCCCTCAACTGCAGCTGTCCCCCAAAAAACTAATAAAAATCTGTTAGTGAACTGTTTTTTTCTAGCATATACAATTTGGGGGGCTATTGATGGCATCTAAGCACAGATATCTTAAGCCATATTCATTTGGTATTATTTGTTAGAGGCTGGTTTTCCATAGTCAGGAATTTAACTAATAAAATGTGAAGAATGCTGAATTTTCTCACTTGACTATGTTTGATGCTGTATGGATTTGACTCTTCTTTAGTAACAATGATGAGATGGACAGTGGTGAGTTAATCTTCGAAATGTATAGCCTCCTTTTATTAAATGTGTATAGAGAGGAAAAGCCATCTTTGGAACTCCATTTTACAACTGGTGACAGAAATCAAAGCAAAATAAATAAATATGTAAATAAGTAAATAAATCAGAAAGAACTTTTACACAGCTACAAGAGAAAGATATTGTATGATGAATTCAATCTTCATCCAAAATCTTGAGTTCTTTTTTTGTCTCCTTCAAATGATCTTTCAGGGAAATGCATAATATAAAGAGTCTCATATCCTATGAAGGACATGGCAAAATTTCTTCAGTATTCAGTTACAATGATCTGTAAAAGAAGAAGAGAGAGGGAGAAGGAGGATGAGAAAAAAGAAGAGGAGAAGAAGGGGGAAGTGGAGGATGAGGAACTTTGCAATTATGGAGGTCAAATTTTCCCAGGGAATCATGTTGGTGAAGTATAAGTTAACTCAATAAGGACACTAGTTTAGAGGGTTCATTCGTACTCTGTTCCTTCCCCTCCATAGTAGAAGCTTGGAGGTAAGTGGTTGCTTACCTCCAAGCAACCACTGCTGTCTCTGAGCTTAGGTAACTCAGATTCTTGTGATTGCACATCCAGAAGTGCTCTTTCCTCATCCTGGATGACTCTTTACGCACTTTCTTACTAAACTCCTATTTATTCTACAAAGAGTTATTTAAATATCATTTTCTCTATAAAAGTTTTCAGACTCTCTCAAGATCAAACAAATCTATTATTTTTTTCATAGGGTATTGCTTATATTGCTATTGCAATATTCTGCTAACCTCAGTCATTCAGATATCACTTTCATAATTTTTCTAATATTCTTCAGCCACCATGTGTCCATCAGCATGAACTACTTAATGCTTCAGTAACAAAAATGTGACATCGCAATTGGTTAACAAAGCTGCACTTTATTTTTGCTCACATTAAGCCTTCTATGGATACTGACAACTCGCCAGGGAAAAGCTCAAGGTAGGGGGAAGAGAATGCTGGCAATCAATGAGTCACCTGTGATATACCACATGTCACTTTTGTTCACAATCCATAGATAAGAACTGGTTGTACAAGCCTCCTCACTCTAAGAGTCAGGGTACTAAATTTTCTCCAGGTAGCAGGAAGGAGAAGAGAACTGGATATGGGTGTGCACTAGAACATTCTAGTACTTATCTATACTAGGATCTGTATGACCTTTTAATCTTAGAACCAATTCACTCTTTGTAATGTTCTTTAAGCATCTGGCATGTGTCAGTGAGTATTCTAAGCATGTCATGTGTATGAACTCATTTGAATCTTCTCACAATTTACAGATGTTAGGTACATTTTGTTATCACTATTGTCCAGATGAAGCCCCAGAGGTTAAGCAAATTTCCCCAAGATGGCATCCAAACCAAGGGGCAGAGGTGGAGCATGAAACCTAGAGCATGATTCCAGGGAGTTCATTTCCACTTAATCTGCATAATTTGTGTGAGGAACTGTAGGACAGTTGTTCTCTGTATTTCATCACTGGCCACACTGACAATATGTACTGTGAGCTGAATTTTTGCTTGTTTGCTTGCTTGCTTGCTGAATGAATGAATGAATGAATAAATGAATAGTTCCAGCCAATACAATGGCATAGCAATGGCACTAGTTATTTTTAGAAAGTAAATTAGTGATTGGCAAGGGCTGGAAGAGGGGACACAATAAATAGGCAGGGGGAGGGAAATTTCATAATTACTAATAGGTATAAGAGTTTCTTACTTTTGTGGTGAAAATGTTCTAAGATCGATGGCATCATTCTAAGAACTATTTGATTATAGATTTAAATGTGTGAATTAAATGATGTATGAAATATATCTGAATAAAGCTGCTTAAAAATGGGGACAAGGAATGCAACTTATATAATGTTCAAAAAATTTTAAGTAAAAACATGAGATTAATTAAGTTACATAATTGTGCTCCTTTAATGATAATGTATCATCTAATGAGATGGTTCAGGTTTATCACACTCTCCATGGTAATCCACGTCTAGAAGCCATGTGGCTGCCCCTGCCCCTCACATCCTCAGAATGCCAGGTCACGATGCCCCCATGCCTGTGGCAGCTGATGCTGGTACTGTTGACATTTTCATTCCAGAGCTGTGAGTCTCAGCTGCTTCTTGGGAAAATTACCTAGACTTTGCTCCACATGATCTGTGGTCAAGGAAGACCATGCCATTAACCGCTTATTTTGTCTAGGTAATACCAAATAACAATCCAATTTTTTTTTAGTTAGTAAAAATAGAGATGAAAATAAGCAAATATTTAATAATTTTACTTTTTATTAGTCCTGGGGGCGATCACTAAATTATTTGGTACCAATTAAGTTTTTTTAAAGCTACTGTAAAGAAAAGCAAAATTATTATTTTTTTTTTGGAGGAGTGGTCAGGTTCGGGAACTGGAAGGCATTTAACATTATGCTAGGAGCATTGAATGTTAACTCATTTAATCTTGTGAACTACTCTGAGAAATTTTAGGACAGTAAGTCTACTCTGTGTGATGCTATAATGGTGGGTATATGTCATTGTGCATTTGTATAAACTCACAGAATGTGCAACAACACACATAAACCCTTACAGCAAACCATGGACGTTGGGTAATAATGATGTGTCAATGTGAGTTCATCAACTGTAAGAAATGTACCACTTTGACTAGAGATATTTATAATAGGGGAGGCTATGTATATGTGGGATGAGAAGTACGTGGGAAATTTCTGTTTCCCCCTCAATTCTACTGTGAACCTAAAACTTCTCAAAGTGAGTCTATTAAAAACATCAAAGACACCAGGTGCAGTGGCGCATGCCTATAATGCCTGTAACTTGGGAGGCTGAGACAGGAGGAGAGCAAGTTTGAAGCCATCCTCAGCAATTTAGTAAGACCCTCAGCAACTTAACAAGACTCTGTCCCCAAATTAAAAAAAAAAAAAAAGAAAGAAAAGAAAAGAAAAGAAAAGTGCTGTGGGTTTAGCTCAGTGGTAAAGACATTCCCAGTACCAAAAGAAAAAAGTAAATAATCAAAGTAAGTGTCACCTGCTTAGTAGTGGTATTATGCTTATTTTTCATAGTTTATAAGAGCCTCAGTTTACCAGTCTTTTCATGAAGACATAGGCTCTTTTAGTCACAGACATAGGAGTCTGTTGGAAGAACTCAAATATCATATTTAAGATTGGATATTAAAATCATTTTCTTTCCTTAGCAACTAGAACTATGCTGAGGCGTGCCAACACTCCTCTGGCTTAGATCCATATAACCCATTTGAGATCATTGATGTGTGAAGCAATGGCAATATTTGAGCACATGCAATTAGATTGAGTTCACAGCTTTTACAGAAAAAAAAATTGCCTTCTTACTTAATATTTAATCATGGCCAATACAGTATAGCGCCATGAATATAGTAAAAGCAAATACTTCACTAAAAAAAGAAGAAAAAATAACTTGGCTAAAAACTAGAAAAAAAATGAAACATTATTTTCTTTATATATTGTATTTGTTACAATAATGTTCTCATATGCTTTGGGGAAATGAGTTCAAATATTATAAATTTTAAAGGTAAAACTGATATTTCCCAATGGTAGTTCTTAAAATGGTTCCCTTCTTTTTGATGATGGTCGTCACTTGAATATATTGCAAAATATCTGAGTGTCCCAAATGATATCCATACGCAGAAAGATATAAAGGCAGCCTCCCATCTCTACTAAAATTTCCTTTAGCAATCAAGTATTTGAGATGTCTGAAAATCTGATTCTTCTCTTTGGCTATTCAGCTTTTATTACCATCTTTCTTTTATTCTTAACAAGGTTTCAATTATACCTGTAACGTTTTCCTCTGTAACATACAATAGAAAAGCAATTGGCCTTTCATTTTGTTCTTCCCGGCTTTTCTTACCATGGTTTTATGATCACATAATAATCGTAGCTATCATTAACTTGCATTTTGAATGTACAAACTGATATTTGGCTTACTTCTTCTCTAGGGTTGTTCATCTATATTAAACATCTAAATACTTTTAAAACAAGTCTAATAAATCCTTAAAGGATCAAATTGGAACCAATACAGACAAATCTAGGGAAATTATGTAGGTGTGGTTCATGTCTAACCTAGAGTCATTATGTTAAATCATGATGTCTGGGGCAGCTGGTTGAATTTATATATTAAACATAAATTTTCTAAGTGACACTTTTACTAATGCAGTATGATTTTACTTTTCTGAACTTCAAGTCTTATTTCATTAAAATGACTCAAATTACTACACTAGAAACTCACAAAAATTTTCATCAAATTTAAGGTTTATGGAACATGTCACCTTAAAGATGTAAAAGCTGTATTGTTCTCATTTCATTTTTCTTTCTTTGTGCCTGCTATTTAAAATCAAAAGACATACATTTGATAGAAATGGAGAGTAAAGAACTGAATGGAAACATATTAGAAATCCAAATGTGAACAAGAATTATTTTATATTCCATACACATGACTAGATCATTTTAGGTATAAAACTGTTAAAAAAGATCAATTTATTTCAGGATGTGGACAATTTTTCTGTGAATATAAAATAATTCTACATTTTCTCTTAGAACTAATATTAATTCAGAGGCTAGATTACCTGCATAATTTTCCATCTGATACTTTTCCAAGTGATTGAAATTTAACAGGACAGTGAAATCTGAAGTTGGGCAGCAGCCAGTATGATGGGCAGGGTGGTGGCCACAGAAAGCACAGAATGGAAATATGTGTAATAGAATGGTCATTATTATTTTAGTTATTATTATTATTATGCTTTTTATCATCCCAATTACCATCTAAGTATGATTTTTTTAAAAAAAAATGCAGAGACCTTTTCAAGCTAAGCACAAGAATGTATTTTCCCTGCATACCACAAGATGAAAGAGATAAAGAATGCACTTCTTAATGAAAAAGTTAACCACTTTTTTTTTTTTGTACCAGGGATTAAACTCAGGGGCACTTGAGCCACATCCTCAGCCCTATTATTAGTATTTTATTACAGACAGGGTCTTACTGAGTTGCTTAGTGCCTTGCAGTTGCTGAGGCTGGCTTTGAACTCACAATTCTCCTGTCTCAGACTCCCAAGACACTGGGATTATAGGCATGCACCACTGCGCCTGGCTGAAGGTAGCCACATTTTATGACCGTTGTAAATCCCACTATGAACATCTTCATAGAAGTGTCTCTTGCAAAGACTGCTAACTTCTTTTGTGTCTAGACTGGATGTAGGGTAGAAAGGCAGAGGGAGCCATGAAAACATAATCCCCTAAAAATGGCAAGAACATGGGACGTGTCACAGGCTATCAAGGATTGTGAAATCTGGCAGGTTTTAAAACTCCTATCTTATCTAGAGTCCCCAGGGCGGGAACTACAGCTAATACTGTGGCATTTCTAAAGTTCTGGAATTTTGCCTATCTTGTCTGCATGATATCCCTTGGGCTTCTTGCATGCTAACTAATCAATATGTGCTTGTTAAATAAATATTTCCTATTCATTTGGAACTAAATATATAGTAATAAATTTCAAAAGTAACCAGTAACTGTTTCTTCCTTTCCCTTTACCTCTTTGCTGTATTCATCAATCTTTGTCATTTCCTCCCTTTCCAAATTCTCTGGATGACAAATAAAAAGTTCAGTCAACCATAAGTTTACCATATTATAAATTAAAATAATAAGAGTGCAGTGGTTTGAAAAGTACAAAGTGTTTATTGTTATTAATCAATCATCTTCATAGTTCTGGAGACAATGGGACCTACTTGTAATAATTTGCTTCTCAATACTTCTCCAGTTCTGTTTCTCCTCCTGACGTCAATACTAAAAGGATCAGTCAGGCTGTTCAAATCAGGGGAGACTTAAAGCTATGTGCAAGAAAGCCCAAAAAGGAAACTAAACCCTCCACACCCGCCCACCTGTGTTTCAGCTGCAAAGCTTCCAAGAGGAAAATTAACAGAGAAAAAAAAGACTAAGGAGCAAAATGGAAAAAGAAGAGAGTAGTCTATGAAATTGCTCCTTGAGTCAGAAATGGAATACCCCCTCAACTCCTGTGTCAAGGTTCTGTTATGAAATTATATTGTTTCCTGGTGCGGTTTTCTTCAATGAATCAGACTGCATGAACCTAAGTAAAATCATATTGGAAAAAATAGAAGGTTTTAGAACTTTGTTATGTCACTGAAAACCCAGTGATATAAAGATTAATCCATTGCTAGCTGTACCAACGTAATGATTGTCTAACACATTACCTCTGTCAATTCAGTGGACTTTATAATCTGTTAGACCATGCCCTCTTCAGACTGAATTATAATGAAATATACCGAGGGAAAGAACGTTAACATTTCAGCAGTGCAATTTCTTGGTCCAGATGGGAAACCACTTGAGCTTAAAACAGACTGTAATGAATGAGGAAAAAAGATGTAAAAACCCTGTGTATTTTATTCAATTCATAACCAAAATTTCCTGATGTGTGCTTCCTTGCAATATTTCCAAGTCTCAGGTTTTCCTTAAAGGATATATTTTAGTAGAACTATGTAGACTTCCATTAACCCATGTGCAAATGCATAGATCACAGGATAGTGCAAAGTTATTTCTGAAATCTTGCATGTGGACGGAACCAAACATGCAGAGTGGACTCTTGTGCATCCTAAAGAATGAGGCATTCTCCTGCAAGACCACGGATGATCTAGCCTGTTTTTTCAAGTTCAGGGATGGGGATTTCATAAGCTCTTGATCATCTATCCACTCCATGTGCATTTTGCCTTGCCATCTAGAATTCTTTATCACTGAATGGTCATATCTTCCAATCAACTAGTCCCCTGAATCTTCCTTTAGGTAATTGCCAGACCAGAAGAATCTTTTTGGAATTATTGCTCATACCTATTTTTGACATGTGAATATTAATTTTTTTAGATGAAATAATTTTAGACATACAGAAAATTATCACCATAGTTCAAATATTTTCTTTCATCCAGAATTTATCTGAATTTTACCAGTTTTCCACCAGGGTCCCTTTTCCATTCTAGAACCTAATCTAGGATTCCGCATTACACTAGTTGGTCTCTTGTTCTCCCTTTCCCCCCAGACCACCTCCTTCTTTCTTTCCTTCCTTTTTTACTTCTTGTAATTCCATGGTGTCTACCACAGGTGACTTCTGACTTATTTTTCCTATCCCAAATCTAGAATCAATCAGTTTACCAAGTAGCCCTGATTGCTTGAGAAAGGGTATTTACAAACCAAGGTTTGGATGCTAGGTGTATCTCATTGCTTCTGAGGCATTGCTACTTCCAGTCTCTCTCAGTGGATACAGCTAGGATAATCTACATTATTATGAAATACAGTTTACTCAAATAAACCCATGTCTCCATACTGAAATCTCCAGTTCCAATCCAGAACCACAGGGCTCTTCTAGCCTTCACCTTTTCCTTAGGTAACTTCTTTCCCCCTGGTCTTTATCTATAACATATTTTCCTACTTGGTAAACCCTAGCATGTATATTTTGCTATGACAGTCCTCAAGGACTACCCCATGTGAGTCTTGACAAGCTCAGTCACGTTGCCAGTACCACCATCTGCACAGAACAGTTCCATCAGCCCAACCTTCTCTCATGGCGACCCTCCTTGCACCCTTGGCAACAGCTCTTTCTGCCTTCCAACCATATGGTTTATTATTTTACAAAGTGTCCTATGAATGGAATCATGTAGCCTTGCAGGTCTCCTTTCTTTCACTAACCAAAGTGCATTTAAAATTCATCCCTGTTTCTGCATGAGTCCACAGTTTGTTCCTTTTAATTGCAAAAAAAGTAGTGTTCCATTTTCTAATGTACCATAGTTTTATTTTTTTGAACCATGCACTAGCTAGGACATCTTGTTTCCTGTATGTTGTACAAAGATGATAAATAAAACTGTAATGCACATTCACATACAAGCTTTTGTGTGAATACAAGTTTAATTTCCCATGAGTAGAGGCCTAGAAATGGAATTGCTAGAAGTATTCATGTGAGTTCTTAGCTTTCCTGAGGTGTCTGTGTCGACTGTATTTCACTAGTGACATACGAATGGAAATGCCACTTGCTCTGTGTTCCTGCCAGCACTTAGTATTGACAAGTCCTCCTCTCCCACCTTTTTTCTTTTTTTTTTGTAATTTTATTTGAGTTGTTTGTAGTATTTCTTACTATCTGTGGTGTGGTCACTTCTTTTGGTTCTGACATTGTTCATTTGTTTCTTGCCCCTTTTTCTTAGTCAATCTGGCTAGAGGATTTAAAATTTTATCAATCTTTACTTCCAAAATTAATTTTTATTTTTATTTATTTTTTCTACTATTCTTCTGATTTAATTTCACTAATTTCTCTATTACTTCCTTCCTTCTGCTTGCTTTGAATTTAATTTGCTTCTTTTTCCAAACATCTTAAGATGAAGACATTAAATGATTTGAGACCTTTCCTCTCAGCATTAATTATTGTACATTTCCTTCAAAGCACTGCTTTTGCTATAATCCACAAATTTTGTTACATTGTGTTTTCATTTTCACTTAGTTCAATACATTTTTAACTTTTTTTGAGACTTTCTCTTTGACCTATGGGTTATTTAAAAGTAGCCATTTAATTTCCAAATACTTGGGGATTTGCCAAATATCTTTTATTATTGATTTCTAGTTAAGTTACATCATGGTCTAAAAATATTCTTCTTATGTTTTCTATCCCTCTAAGCTTTTCTATGTTTGTTCTGTGTCCCCCCTAAATATTGTATCTTGGTAAATATTCCATTTATAATTGAAAAAAAATCTTCATTTTGCTGTTGTTGGGCTGGAGTATGTGTGTCCATGAATGTCAGCTAGGTTTGGCTGGTCTGTGGTTTTTGTCCAGGTTGTCTAGGTCTTTTCTAACTAAGACCTACTTGTTTTATTTATTTGTTTGTTTATTTTTGTTTTTAGTGGTGCTGGGAATTGAACCCAGGGCCTTGTGCATGCAAGGCAAGCACTTTGCCAACTGAACTATATCCTCAGCCCCAACCTGCTGGGAAGAGAATGAAGAATCTTCAACGCTTAGTGTTAAGTTCTCTATTTTTCTACCCAGTTTTGTGAGTTTCATGCCTAATTACTGGGAAGTGCTTTTACTCATTGCATTGCATATTCATTGCTTAGGTCTTGTGTTTTGAGAGAATTGGTCCATTTTCGTTATGTGATGTCTCTCTTTGTGAAAACTCTTTCTCATGAAGACTTCGCTGCCTCGTGTTACTAGATCTCCTCTAGCTTCATTTTGGCTTTGTTTGTAGAACATTCCTTTCCAAATTCTTTTACTTCTTATCTGTGTCTTTTATTTGAAGTAGGTCTCTTGTAGAGGAAATGGAGATGAGTCTTACCTTTTCTTCCATTCTGACCATCTTTGTTTCAGGCTGTTTGTTTCTGGGATTACATTCTTGGAACTTGTTTCATCTGTGCCTTCTTTTATTCCCCCCATTTTTTTTGGTCAATTGATTTTCATGATTTCACTTTATTTTCTGTATTAATTTATCATGTAAATCTCTTTAAAAACATTTTAGTAGTTTTCCTATGGTTTAAAAGAAATGTCTCTAATTAATCAGAGTCTACCTTCAAATGTTCTACTGTTTTACATGTAGTGCATGACTTATAAAATGTGTTTCCAATTCTTCTTTTTTCTATTCCATGTACTGTTGTTTTTATACAATTTTTTCCACATGCATAATTCAAAATGCTTTGGTAATATTTTTGCTTTAGACCATTATCTTTTATAACAATTAAAAGTAATGAAAATGAATTTTATTTTACCTTCATCTGTTTTCCTTCTTATATTCTTTATTACATTGTTTGGATCCAGGTTTCAGTCTTATATAATTTTCCTTCAGCCTAAAGAGTTCCTTTCACATTTCTTGGAGACTAGAACTGCTTGTAATGAATTCACTCAAAGTTTGTCTAAGAAAATTTCTAATTGTATTACATTTTTGAGAGGAATTTTTTTTTTTGGATGACAGAATTTAGACTCATGTTTCTTTTTTTTTTTCTTTTTCTACTTTAAATTTGTTATGTTATCGTCTCCTGACTTAAAGTCCCCCTTAATTCCTCTTATGGCATATGCTATGTTTCTCTCTTCTGTCTACCTTCTAAATCTTCTCTTTGCCTTTTGTTCTCAACAGTTTGCATGTGACATGACTAAGGATTTTTTCTTATTCCTCTTTTTCGATGTGTGGTTGGTCATTGCTTTTTGGAAATTCTCTGGTACTCTTTCTTCTTGTATTTCTTATGCCTCATTTCTTCTTCTGGAATTTCAATTACACATGTATTAGAACATTTGAAATGTGTTTTTGGACATTCTGGGATTTTTTTTGTTCCTCCTATGTTTAATTTTCTTTTGATGCTGCTGTTCGGGTAGTTTCTATTGGTCCATCTCTAAGTTTACTTTTTTTCTCCTTTGATTGTGTTGAACACTACAGATGAGTCCATAGGAGGTATTCTTCACCTTTGTTATTATTTTGTGCTTTGTTTTCATTTTCAGAATTTCTCTTAGATTTTTGTTGTTGTTGTTGCTTTTTATAGTTTTCATCTGCTGCAGTTATCTATCTTGGTAGTTACTTTTCACACGAGAGCCTGTAATATTTTATTCATAGTTATTTTTAATTGTTAGATATTCCTAATGAATGTGATTCTAATCCTTGTTTTCATTTCTGGGAATGTGTTTTTTTCCATGTCTTCTTCTAAGCCTTATGATCTGTTATTAAAAGTTGGTCATCTTGTAGAGGGCAGTAGAAAATGAAGCGGATTGGTTTTATTCTTGAGAAGGCATGACTTTCTTTTTTTTTTAATGTGTGGATTTGAGCTAATGTGAGGATTATTGTTAACACATATGAGGATTGTTATTAGTACATTACCACACTATACCTCACCTCAGACTTAAAGTTTCTGTAGTCATGTTCAGTGTTTGCAGGGGCAGTTGGCTTTGAAGTATCCTGCTCGCACAGCTCTCTGGGTTAGGTCTTCCCTTGAGGTTTGTGTTAGTGTGTGTTTTCTTCACAGCAGTATTCTTCTATCACTTCCCTGCAGTACTCTGCTCTTACTTGTTCTCCAAGCTGGTTACTTTGGTGTTTTTTTCAGGGTGATAATGGGGATGGAAGGTGCACTCTGCTTCTCTGATTAAACTTTATATTGAGGTATCCAGGCCTCAGATGTGTGGCCTTCTCAGTGCTCCTGGGCCCCCCTACCAAACCCACAGAGTTCTGAGCTCAGCATTTGTTCTCATCTCTTGCTGAGAACAAAGTTGTCTTTTCTTCCCTCCGGCTTCAATGAGCTTGTTGCTTTCCTCCCTCCAGGACACTCATTCTATTCCCTAAGTGACATAGGGAAGAAGTCTTGTGGCATCTCTTGCCTTCCCTGTGTGACCGCTGTTCTCTTTGACTTTTACGCTACACTGAAAACTTTCTTCAGGCTCTTTAGATATTTCCTGTTAGTGCACTATGGTTTCATGGGGGAGTCTGTATAAAGATGAGGCCTCCACTAACATCTGAAGTATGAAGAGGTTTCTGCATATTGTATGGTCACCACATTCATTCTTTTTCAAATATCTGATTGTTTGCACCTCAGTTAAGTGTGTGTGAGGACTTTTCTCCCTTCAGATTGTGGTCTAATTGTCTCCTTCAGCCTCAATTCTCTGAAGGGCTCGAAAAGTTGTAAAAACATAAAGTTAATCTGATTCACACTCATTGAAAAGCCAGAAGTGATGCTGCTCTAATATATTACCTCTAAGGGCACAACTGCTCTTTTTATTAAATAATCACACTATAATATAATTCTTCAAGTTGATTTTTCTTTAATTAGAAAAATCATTTCCATTGACTTTGAAATAAAAAATTACATATTGAGATTAGAAAAAAAAAAGGGAAGTAAAACAGTTTCAGATGCTGAAGCTCAGTAACTATGCACATGTGTGAGAAGACATTCAATTTAGTTCAACCTGTTCTAGGCTGAACTGTCATTTATATATAATGCAGGATTGGAGTTCTTTCAATGGCAGAACTGTTGCTGAGAATAAGATAAGGTTAGAACATATTTGGGAACAGAGACCCAATTCAACCTACCTTTTAGCCCAATACTGAGCATTTGCAATGCTTGAGGCTAAACCATATGAAATTACCATTTCTGTAGGTCCTTGCTAGAGTCTGGGTATTAAATGATTTCCCCAAAGACCAATGTGTTTAAAATTGGAATCCCATAATGATACTACTGGAGTCACCTTTAAGAGGAGGTGGAGCCTTTAAGAGGTAGGACCTAGTGGGAGATACTTAGGCATTGGGAGCAGGCTCTCAAATGGGGCTTTTGGGTTGGCTCTTTCCTTACTGCTTTTAGTGGAGTGGTCATGAGTTTGCTCCACCACCTGCTCCTTGCCATTGCCATCCAGCACACCTACCAGAAGCCCAAAGCAGTGAGTCCAACAACACTGGACTGCAATTGCCAAAATTGTGAGCAACATAAACCTTTTCTTTTCATAAGTTATCTCAGGTATTTTGTTATAGTGACACAAAGCTGCTTGACACATTCATAAAGAGCTGATTCTTGACAATTTCATATGACTCAACATAATATTTTTACAATATCTGTATAAGGAGAAAACATTCTTATTCCCATCTTACAAGGAGAGCTCTGAAGAGGTTAAAGAACTTAGTCAAGGTTCTATTATAGAGTAAGTAATAGAGCCAAAAGTAGAAACTGTTGAACTTAATTCCAGCATATACCTTCTTTGCTATTATAATATGTCACGTTTTGGCCAGGCTGAAAACTTATGTACAACTTCATCATATTGCCTATCACATAACTTAATGTGTATGCTCTTCTACATTTTCTTCTTGAAACTGCTTTTAAAGTCCTATTCACTGTATATTCCCAACACTAAACATAATGTGTGCCATTAGATAGAAAACAAATGTTCTTCAGAAAAAAAAAACTGAATGAGTGGTCTAGCAAATGTTTGCTCCCTAAAAAGAAAAGAGAAGATACTTGGGAATAGTACAATTTCCCAGTTTTTCCACGTTATTAAAGACATGGTGAGACTGAGAAGCTACCAGAAATTTGGTCTGAGCCTCATATGTGATAAATAAGTGCAATAAGTATCTTTACCAGAAAAAAGAGAGGGAAATTTGGAAACAGAGACACAGAAGAGGCTCACAAAGTTGAAGGTCATGTAAAAATGGAAGTAGAGATTAGGGTGATGTTGTCTCCACACTTAGGAATGCCAAGGATCACCCCAGACCACCAGAAGCTAGGAAGAAGCAGGGGGGATTTTTCCCTGAGTCTTCAGAGGCAGCATAGACTTGTGGATGCTTTGAATTTTGAATTCTTATCTATCACTGTGGGAGGAAAAAAAAATGTTTGTTGTTTTAAGCAATCAAATTTGTGGGGATATGTTTCTGCAGCCTTAGAAACCAATACAGCTGGAAAGTGCTCCATACATTCTGCCTACAGTTTGGCACTCGGAGATGTGGGAGAAATTATCCATTTTGTTGGAGGAGGAGCTGCCAAGAAAGGCTTCAGTAGTGATCATTCAGGAAGAAGTAGGAAAGGTCATTGTAGAGGAGGAAGTGTAGTAGACAAACGTATTGAGAAAGAAATGTCGACTCATGCACGTTTGATAGGAATATGCATGAGGAATGAGGAAGCTGATTCTAGACATGATGATGTGTGATGAGCTTCTGATGTTAGGTTAGAAATGTAGTTTCTGTGCTTCAGAGTAACTTTTAAACTATATGTTATAGGATACAAAGAATGTTTTCTAAATATTACTCTGATGGCAGTGTAGGGGTAGGTGAGCCACAAGCAGGCTTCAGAACATAATTGAAATGCACATGGCTTAGGATCTTGTAGTCCTAGAAGGAAAATGAGAGAAGGAAAAGACTGATGAACTATTTCAGGTGTAGAATTTATGTAATCATAGACAATTTGGAGTGACTGAGAGGAATGCAAGTACAATTATCCAGATTTGTGGTTTACCCTATAGAAAATTGAACCAACATTTACAAACAGACTAAAAAGGAGAATTTCTTTAGTAAAAATTAGAGGAAAACCTGAAGTCCAGGAAATATATAGATGGTGACGGTCATATCATTTGAGCACATGGATCTGGACATTGGAGTGGGGAGTCTTCATTGCAATTACAAATATTATAGATACTGGGCTTTAACCAGAAGTTAAATAATTGATGGCAGGTGTGCCAACCCAAGGATTGTGCAGAAGAAAACAAAGAAGATTGAGTAGAGAAAGAGGAATTTTTCATGAAGACTGAAAAATAAGAATACAAAATTATAGCCTGAGGATAGAAAGATAATAGGATGGTGAAACCCAAAAGAGAAATTTTAAAGAAAGAATCATAGATAATTCTATAAGAAAAATTGTTTCTACAAAGAGATTTATCTATTAGAATGGGCTAACTTATGCTATGATAGCAAACACATCGAAATTTTTAATGGCTTAACACAAGAGCAATGGCTTTCTTCTTAATGTACAAATCAGATCACTGGGAGGACAGAGATTATCATCTTCAGCTAAACATGAGGCTTACAGAGGCTCCATCTTGACATGTACATCAGTGGTCCCTAAAGTCAAGGGAAGGGAATGTGCAGTGGTTCTTAAAAACCCTGGTTCTTGAAATCTCCATATATAGTGGTGTGTTACTTCCACTCACTGACCAACCAAGTCACATCTGGAGGTCTAGGGTGGGAATGCCAAACTTACTAAAAGGATTGTAAAGGGCATTTGTGTTGTCATGCATCTGGGAGAAGAAACAACACTTCTAAGAGAGTCCTAAGGAGGAGGACTCGGGGAGAGAGAAGAAAAAAATAATGGAAGAATTACTCCAAGAAATAGAGACATCCGAGATAAAAAACAAGCAAAAAAACACTGAAAGAGATTGAAAGGTCTAATGATATGGGAACATGCATTCTAATGGTCCAAGGCCACGTGTTTGTGTGATTTTTCTCAGACACTTTCAGTGTCTTTTTCAGAGGAGGACATGAGACAGAAAGTTGGATTGATGCAGGTTTTTAACTGAGCCAGAATAAGGTCATTGAGGGAGGGAAGTAGGTCTGTCGGTGCCAACGTAAGTGACAAGAGTGACTACAAGTTCTAATTTAGTTCAAACAAACTATTTGTAGAAACAGACGTGATGGGACAAAAACAACTGAAAAAGAGGAAGAGGTCAAAGAACTAGAGATCATGGTGATGCTGATGTGCCCATCAAATGGTTGCAAAGTGTAAAGACAAATAAAAATCTTTTCGTAGTTTCAGTAGTTTGAGAGGTAGGCTGTGGGATGAGGTCTGGCAAAGGCAAATAAAGGGGAAGGTAGCTGAACTGAAATGAAATCAGGAACCAAGGGGCCTAGTATTCCTTGACCTCATTTGAGAATCTCTCCTCTTCCTAGACCTTCTATTTAGTTTCCTTTTAAAGTCATGTAGCATTAGATTTTAGTGAAAAAGCAGAGTTAAAGCACATGAGATAGAAAGATCTGAGTTTAAATCCTGCTCTAAGGCTGGATGTGGTGACTTATGCCCGTGATCCCAGAGACTCAGGAGGCTGAGGCAGAAGTGTCACAAGTTTGAGGCCAGCCTCAGCAGCTTAGGCCCTTAAGCAACTTAGTGAGATCTTGTCTCAAAATTAAAAATAAAAAGGGGTATGGAAGTAGCTCTGTGGTGGAGTGAACCTGGGTTCAACCCCCAGTACCATTAAATGAATGAATAAATAGATCAATCCTGCTGTAACATTTATTAAAAATTATCTTGGGTAAGTTATTTTATCTATCTGACTTTAGTTTCTTCGTAAGTCATATTTTTTCAATAATCACACATTAATTTTCTGCTTAATAATGTGTATTTATAGAATACCTACCATGCTAGGCATACTGCTTAGCCTGCATTTACTGTTAAAAAATCTAACAACTTTGTCTTTTATCATTGAAGACCCAAATGAAAAGCTGAGCCCCTGGACCTCTGATCATATCCAGTGAGGCAAATAGTTCTTCTTTATGACTTACAAAATCCCTACTATTTGTAGGGTAGCAGTGACACCACACTCAAAAGTTGAATTGTAATTATTCTTAACCAATGCTATCAATTTGGCTTCTCTTTGGCAGTATTGACCGGAAGATGAGCATATGGCCCAGCTCAAGCCAATTAGATGCAATAAGTGTCAGCTACAGGGCCTCTAGGGAAAAAAAAAGTTCCTGATTAAAAGATAAAGCTGGGGCTGGAGAGGCAACTCAGTGGCAGAGTATTTGCCTGGCATGGGTAAAGCCCAGGGGTTAATCCCCAACACCACAGGAAAAGAAAAAAGCCTATGAGAATTGGGCTTCTGTTCTCTTCCTATCTCCTGTCTTCTGGACTGAGGTCCTGTCATGTGAGAGCATGATGTTAGACCATGACCAAAAAGCCAAAAAAGGTACCTAATGACTTTTCTGATATTATTAAATAGTTGTACTAAACATGTACATCTTGATTTTATATAATGTAAAAATATTGGTGCTTTTGATTTTTAAATAATTGCAAGGATAGACACAATCAAATACATGTGAGATGATTCACATAGTGAGAATTAAAAACTCTTCTCTGTATTCCTTTAGCACCTTACACTTTATTTAGCTATTGCTTAACTTGCCTTCAGCACTGTGTGTATTATGTATGTCCTCTTCTCAACAGATTGTTAACTTGCTCTAACCATTTTCTTCTTGCTTTTCCTGAACAAAGTAGTTTCTTTCTCAGTGAGGGATCTCTCCCATCTCATAAAATGTCCCTTTAGCTGTCACCTCAGGATGTCAGCATGTTCTCGATTACTGTTTCTCTCCATCCTCATCCAACCCTTCAAGACTTATTGGTTCTATCTCTAGCAGGTGTCTGGAATCTGCTTCACTGTCACACGCTACCACATGCAGTCTCTTACCTTATTTATGGTAATGGACTCCCAATGGTTGCTCCAGTGGGTTTTATACCCTGTCCAAGTTTTTACTCATCAAGGCAGTCAGCATGATCTTTTAAAATTGTAAGTCAAAGTACATGCCCTCCCTCTCACTCCTAAACTATTTCCCATTGTTCTTAAAATCAAATGCAAAAATCCTTGACTTTGGCACAAGGCTCTGACTCTTCTCCTTTACCTCATTTCACATCCTTCATTGTCAACCTCTCTTGGCTCTTGGAAACACAGAGCTTTTCCCTGTCACAGTGAGTTTGAACTTGCTCTACCTTCTGGGTGAACCACTTTCCCTGTGGCTCCCTGTATAGCTGTCTCCTTACAGATGTCCCATCTCTAGGATCACTTGTGCAGAAAGGTGTCCTTGTTCAGTTCTTGTATAATAGGAATTCCTGCATTGCTTTCCTCCCTACACTTATTTTACTCTCTTATTTTCCTTTCTAGTTCTAGATAACGATGATCTGATAATCTAGCATCAGCTGGTTTCCTTTTGTTTTTGTTTTGCTTTTGTTGTTTGGAGTTGTTTACACAGTTGCTCTTTGTGGCATTAGCTCCAGAATCCCCACAAAGTACAGATACCAGTCTCTATGAACACCCAAGTCCCTTACATACAATGGCATGGTACTTGCTTATAACCTACACATACACTGTGGTGGTATATGTTAAATAATCTCTAGACTATTTATAACATCTAATGTTATGTAAGCTCTACTCAAGTAGTTGTTATACTGTATTATTTAGGAAATACTGGCAAGAAAAAGAATTCTATACCTATTCAGTACAAGCATACTTTTAAAAAAATATTTTTGATCCATGGTTGGTTGAATCTGTGAATGCAGAACCTTCAGATACAGAGAATATATTTCCATTCTATGAGATTAGGAACATTTTTCAGTCTGGTTGGTGATACCATATCCCAGCATATAAAACAGTCTACAGTGGATAATAACTGTTTCCTAAATATGGGTCGAATGAATAAAACTTTGTGTTATCTTTCTCTTTATCCATTCTAGTGTTCACCACAGAGACCTTTTATGGTTATTCAATAAATGTTTATTTGTTTAAAATTGATTTATTGAGAATCTTTTATATGCAAAGCTTTGTGTAAAGCACTTGAGTATACACAATTGAAGAAGGAAGAACTGAAACGTTTTCCTTCCAGCTGTGTGGAAAAATATTCAGGAATACTCTGCCTACCCTCTGTGAGCTGAGGGCCTTAATTTCTGCTGATTTCCAAGGTGTGAATGTAGTTCAAACCCAAAAGAGCCTTAATTTTTATGCTTAAAATGCATGTGCTTCCTTTTTTTCAATGTCAAATGAATCACTACATTTTCAACACTTGATGATCCTTATTATCGTGAAATATTCTGCAATTAACAAAAATATTTAGACAACACTCATTTGTACAATCATAATATAAAGTATTCTCTGTTTTAAAATGAAATATCGCCTGAGGCTAGTTCTTACCAGGAGTTCTGTGCTTTCACATTACACATGCATTAATAGTTTGTCTGAACCCAGCAACAATTTTTAATCCTTGGCAAGGCGAGTGTTTCTCTTACATTCATGAATCTCAATGCTCTTTTCTGGTTGCTGATCTCAAGTCTACAGCCTTTCCTCTCCTTTTTCACACTGCTTTTCATTATGATTCCTGTTAACTCCTTACTTCCAAGAGAGTTGGATTTTGAACTAACTGCTGGCTTCCTATAAAGATCATTTTCCTGAGAAAATCAGGAACCCAGAAATGGTTCTTATTGACCTTCGCATAATTCACAGATTGAAACATGACCATTATTGATGGGGTAGTACCCAAGGGACATAGAAAAATGGAAAACAATATCGTTTTATTATTGTTACCCCTCAGATTTCATGTTATCTCCAGGTTAATGTACAGAAGAAAAGCAAAACCTGGCTATACTGAATCAAAACTTTTAACTGTAA